>NC_068350.1:25687780-26287780 GCF_014633365.1 Diospyros lotus
TGTAATCATGTTATTATTTTAATAAGGAGTTATTCCAATTCACAAGAAGTCATTCTATTAGTTTCTTGTTATTATTGTAATAACCAAATGAAACTAGATAGAAGTCCATATGATGTATACTGTGAATAATCTATAAAGATGTGAGATGATGCATCACAGTTTATAGACATCATTAAACGTCCCAAGTCGTAGCAATGTCAAGAATGGACATTGACAATTGCGGTAAGACTTGTATGTGCTATGTTTTTGCTATGTGATAGCAATGGGGGTCTCACACCCATAGGCATGGGGATGCCTAGACAAGTACATAGGTGACCAATGTTGGAGAACGTGTCACTGGACATGACTCGCCACGAGAATCCATTTTGGTTATATGTTGATGGAATTCTCATACGAGATGGGTGTAACTAATCCTTGGACTTGAGGTTGTCACGGTCATCTCATAAGAAGACCGGTATGCTTTGACATCGTTTCGATGGGCCTAGACAAAGGCTGCACGTGGGCGATCGTTGGGTATATCATGAGGCTTATGGAGATGGGTGCATAGCCAAGATGGGACTCGTCTATCCCTTGATAGAGGATGATGTATCTAAGGCGCATTCGGTGGATATTCACTTTAAATCCATGGCCATGGTGAAAGAGATCAATAAGGAGTTATTGATTCACTTTCTATTAAGTGAAGATATCCGAAAGACCGAAGAAAACTCATGTGATCGTTATCAAGCAACACATCGCCATACTTGAGATCACATAAGATACATTGACGAGAGGATCGTATTACACGGTAACCATGCTCGTGAAAGGTTATTTGCGGATTATGAATCCTTCTGAATAATTGGGTAGGCATGACGCCTTGCTAGAGGCCAATCTTGTCTTATGTGTTCGTACCGACACATTGCCAACATATTCGGAAGCCTAATGAGTCATACGCAATAGGCACGGTCCCTGGCTTAAACCAGGAGAGTGGACGTATGGTTAAGTGGGACACTTCGGCAAGAAGTTGTGCCGTCGTAGGTTCTCACGGAAAAAGAACAGATAGAAGTAATGACGTCGATATGACGAGGAGTCGTCTTGATGGAAAAAGTTTCCTAAAAATGGCATTTGATTAAATTAGGAAGGAGTTTCTAATTTAATGATTTTCTATTTGTTGGAGTGGCAAATAGGAAATAAAATATTTTTGGGCTTAAGTTAATATTTGGACTAAATTAGATTTGGGCCAAATATTAAATTAAATATTATATTTGGACTAAATTGGATTTGGGCCAAATATTAAAATAAATATTATATTTGGACTAAATTAGATTTGGGCCAAATATTAAATATTATATTTGGACCAAATTAGATTTGGGCCAAATATTAAATAAAATATATTTGGGCTTGAATTAGATTTGGGCCATAATATTTTATTTAACCTATAAAAGGATTGGGCCATTTAATTATATTTCTAGTTGGACTAGAATAAGCCCACTTATGATTCTAATTAAATTAGAATTAATGGCTAGCCCAATCCATTAGGGTTTTAGAAACCCTAGGATATTTCATTATAAATATCCTTTTATAGGTTGCCCATTATGGAGGTGATTTTTGGTGTCGTTTTTCAAGAGTTGAAAAACGCATTGCCGTTCACTCTTCCCCGTTTCTTTTGGCATCGATTTGAAACGTGGGTGTTCTTTTACCGTCCATACACAAGCCGCGCAAAGGAGAAGGAGCTAGCACTCCTATTCCGCTCTCCTTGCCAACGGACGCGTGCCGCGTATCACGAGTTAGAGGCCGGACGCTTGGACGGCTCGAATCCGCGAACGACTCGATAATCTAAAGGTTAGATTTATTTATTTGTTTGTGAATGATTTGATTTCGACGTTGATCCAATCGCCGGGATCGGGGTAAGGTTCAAAATTATTGAACTACGCTGCTTGCCCCGTAGCGATCTTGCTTTACTTTCAGTGGTATCAGAGCCATCGTCGAAATATTTCAATTCCTTACGTGCGGATTCGGTTATGTTGTTATTTGTGAAATAATTAAATGATTGTTGCGTTTGTATTTTTGGATTGCAAAACATTTTTGGGTGAAGGGCAAAAGATCGTGTCTGACACGAAAAAGGGCGAAACGGGGTTCGGGGTGCATACGGATGCACCGGGGCATCGAAAGACGCAGTCGAGCGGGGCCCGCGCGCGCTGGGCACGGCCTGGGCGCGCGCAGGGGCCGCTGGGGCGCGGCCTTGCGCGCTGGTGCGCGGCCGTGCGCGCGCATGGCGCGCACAGGCGCGGCCGCGCGCGCGCAGGCGGCCCCAGGCGCTACCGCGCGCGCGCAAGGCTCCCCCATGCGCGGCCGCGCGCGCGCAAGGCGCAGGCGGCGCGGGCGCGACCCGCGGGTGCGACCCGCGACCCTTGCGCGCCCGCGCGCGGCCCTAGTGGCCCGCACTTGCCGCCCCGCGGCCTTTGCCGCGCGCCCATGCGCGCCCCATGCGCGGCCGCGCGCGCCAGGCGCGGCCCATGCGCGCCCAGCGCGCGCCAGCCGCGGCCCATGCGCGCCCTGCGCGCGCCAGCCGCGGCCTTTGGCCCTGTTTGGGCTGGCAGCATGTGTGACATGCTGCCCAGCCACCTCCCGCTCCCTCGGGCTTCGGTTTGACCGTTCCCGGGGGTCCCCGTGAAGCACCCGGGTCGACCCTTCGGTGGCCTAGTGCGTTCCGTTCTTTTTGGTGGGGCCCGGCCAAATTGTTTGGCTATTTTTATTATTTTTATCCGATCCATGAGTGTATGACACTTATGGGCCGTGATTAAAAATGGGTCAGGGCCATTAATTGGGTTATTTATTAATTATTGGGCTGCTAATGTATGTTTGACATACATTGGTTGATCCAAGGCCTGTTGAGCCTTGTTAGTTAGACTGATGGATGGAGCCCAAGCCCAACACAATTAAAACAATTTTGTTTTTCCAAAATCATACAAATTTTTCAATTTATTGAAAGCGTTTCATTAAGTTTGAAATAAATGCGACAATTAATTAACATAATCTAAATGAATCAATGTGATTGATTGCATGGGTGTATGGTATGGATCGAGTCGACCATTTATTTTATGTTGGGAATGAATGCTTGTAAATTTGGTTTTTGAAATAGGGCCTGCGTGTCCTGCCTCTCTTATACTCTGATGTACATTCTCTTCTCATCTCACTCCCCCCGAATGTAACTCGGGGTTTCTGATTCTATGTAATGTATGTAGAATAGAATAGAGTAGCGATAGTTGTAGTTTGTATGAAGAGCAAGAGATGGAGCCAAATTGAAGACAAGATTCGAAGACCAATGAAGGCTTGAAGAATGTGCTTATGAAGCAAGATGTGATTCTTCACCTAGGTTTGACCCGCTAGCTTCCCTTCTATGGCTCGAGGGGACTAGCCGTAGTTATCCATACCATACACCGGTTTGAGTCGTTTATTATGCATTATTAATTTGATTAATTGCATGTGATGAGACCTTAATAAATAAATAATAAATCCCTCATTAATATTAAGCCAACTTGCCTTCCATCATTATGAAGCATTAGGTTTCTAGCTGGCACTTGATTTGTTGAGTCACTCAAGGTCATGTGTCACCTATGATTCCTATGCTTCATGGGCCATGAGATGTCCCTGAATGATGGGTTCGACTTAACTAGAAAGGTGGGGTTTGTTGAGTCACTCAAGGCCTTACTGAGTATAGAGGCAAAGATTGGGAGTCACATAAGATGTGCTTGGCAAGGAGTTGTCAACCCAATGAATCTAGGAGTTGCATGGAGATGCAATTGGTAGCAAGTACCTACCTAATCGATCCTAACACAATTTGTTGAGTCACTCAAGGTTGTGCGAGGGGAGATGGGATCCTGGCTCACTAGGAAATCTTCCAACGGGATTTCCCGAGTTATGTCTAGAGGGTGGCAAACTCGTAGAAAATAGTGGGAGCAATCATAAAATGTTACTTCTTGCAATTTATGATTTCGTAATTCAATATGATTATAATAATATCTCTATTCAGTTGTTGATCCAGAATGTCTGGAAACATGTCGATAAGATCGATACTTGAGGGCAATAATACCTTCAACGAACTAATTTCTATGACTGGGAGATCATCTTGAGGATAGTCCTCATGTATGATAAGATTCTTTATGCGATAAAGAGTTATCTTCTTACGAAGCCACCAGTTAAAGAAATAATAGCACATTAGGCCTGGACGATGCACATGGGTGATATGATCATCGCTTGATATATCGTCTTGGCTGCCATGACCCCGAAACATAGGTCGCCACATAAGAGTTATGACGCCTATGAGATCATGGCTAGGCTCAAGGATCATCTGTTGAGAAGCATGTCATGGAGATGATATGTTTTATCAATAGGTTGCTAGAGCTGAACTTGGGTATGGATGCTGAAACTTACCTTAGATTCGCTGCTATAGTCTCTCCCTAAAAGTTATGGAAAAGACTCTTGGAGAGTGGTTGTCCATACTAAGGGAGACCGAACCTAAAATTGATTATAGGTTAAGGGAAGTGTTCTCTTAGTTGAAAGGCCCAAGGCGCACAAGGGTAAGCCCAAGAGTAAGAAAGCCAAAAAGGAAGAAGAGTTCTTCTATAGCGCAATTTGGAAGAGTCTAGAAGACTAAAACCCAAAAGGCAAAAAGGATGCAATATATCTCCACTGTGATAAACCGAGAAGTGTAGAGTAAGAAGAGTTCTACTCAAGGCACTTCAGGTATTTATGTTATTGGAATTAATCTATTTACTTCTGATCAGTCCACATGAGTATTAGATACTGGATCTAATGCTCATACTTACACCTTCGTGTATGAGCTTAGGAGTACGAGGAGATTAATAATAGGAGAAATGTACCTACACGTGGTAAATGGATCAAAAGTTGTTCCATTAGTTGTAGGGACCTATTTATTGACATTATCCACATGGCTTGTGTTAGATTTACATAACTGTTACTTTATTCCTAGTTTGACTAGGAATATTATTTCTATTTCTTGTTTGGACAATGATGGATATTCATTTTTTTATTTAAAGGACAATAGTTGTTCATTTGATAAAAATGAGTTGTTTTATGGTAAAACAACAGTACGTAACAGTTTATATGTCCTTGATGTTGATACTCCTATCAATAACATAAATATTAAGCGACTTAAATCAGATGATTTAAATAGCACTTATTTATGGCATTGTTTCCTTAGCCATATAAATGAGACTCGCACATCCAACTTGTATAGAGATGGATATCTCGGCACATTTGATTATGAATCATATGGTGCTTGCGAATCTTGTTTACTTGGTAAGATGACTAAATCTCCTTTTAAAGGAAAGGGAGAGAGGGCCACAGAAGTGCTAGAGCTTGTGCACACTGATGTGTGTGGGCCCATGTCCACCCAAGCTCGAGGTGGGTATATCTACTTCATAACCTTTACTGATGATAGATCATGTTTTGGTTATGTGTATCTTTTAAGACACAAATCTGAGACTTTTGAAAAGTTCAAAGAATTCAGATTTGAAGTAGAGAAACAAACTGAGAAAAGTATCAAAGTACTTCGATCAGATCGAGGTGGTGAATACTTGAACAGTGAGTTTCTAGATCATCTGAAGTAGAATGTGATTCTCTCACAATGGACTCCACCTAGAACATCAGAGATGAATGATGTGTCTAAGAGAGGAATAGGACCTTGTTGGACATGGTCTGGTCCATGATGAGTCGCGCTGAACTCCCTATTTCATTTTGGGGATACGCATTCCTCACTGCGATCTTTGTTTTGAACAGGGTTCCAAGTAAATCAGTTACTTAGACTCCATATAAGATATGGAAAGGAAAGAAGCCAAATTTGTCTTTCCTTAAGATTTGGGGTTGTCAAATTTATGTTAAACGTGTTGACAGTAATAAGCTACAACCCAAATCGATGAGATATCTGTTTGTGGGATATCCAAATGGATATTACTTTTACCACCCATGTGAACAAAAGGTGTTTTGTTGTCAAGCATGTGATATTCCTTGAGAAGGAATTCTTAGATGTTATGGCTAGTGGGAGGAATGTTAAGCTCGAATAAGATTTGAGGCAAACCACAAACAAATACTCCCCTCTAGGAACTCGAGAAAGATCAGACATAAGAAGTTGTGTCAACTCCCCAACCTTCTACACAAGAACCTCATAGGTCGACAAGGGTTCGTTGCGAGCAAGAGAGATATGGATTTCTCATCTCGGCACATGGAGATGTGCTTCTGGTTGTGAACGATGAGCCTACTACCTATGATGAGGCAATGTCTGACATTGACTCTGGGTTATGGCAAATGGATGACAAAACAGCTTTCCTTAAAGGAAACCTGGTCGAGAATGTGTATATGACACAGCCTGACAGTTTTGTTACTCATAAACATGCAAATAAGATTTGCAACTTGCAAAGGTCCATTTATGGACTAAGGCAAGCATCCCGGAGTTAGAATCAATGTTTTGATGAAAAGATCAAAAGTTTGATTTTTCACAAAAGAGAAGTTGATCCTTGTGTTTACAAGAAGGTTAGTGGGAGCGTGGTGGTCCTTTTAGTCCTATATGTGGACAATATATTGCTCATAGGGAATGGTGTTCCCATGATGTAATTAGTTAAAATATGGCTTTCAAAATATTTTCTCCATGAAGAATTTGGGAGAAGCAGCTTATATTCTGGGAATAAGGATCTATAGAGATAGATCCAGGAGGTTGCTAGCACTCTCCCATAGCGCGTACATTGACAAGGTGCTAAAGAGGTTTAGCATGGAAGATTCTAGGAGGAGAAGTCTTCCCATGTCACATGGAATACATCTCTCCAAGGCTATGTGTTTGAAGACACAAGATGAGAGAGATAGGATGAGTCGAGCGCAATATGCCTTGGCTATTGGCTCGATCATGTATGCCATGTTATGTACGAGGCCTGATATCGCATATACTTTGAGCATATGTAGTAGATATCAAGTTGATCCAGGTTAGAAACACTGGATTGTTGTGAAAAA
Source organism: Diospyros lotus (assembly GCF_014633365.1). NCBI lineage: Eukaryota > Viridiplantae > Streptophyta > Magnoliopsida > Ericales > Ebenaceae > Diospyros > Diospyros lotus. The sequence continues at coordinate 25,694,780 of NC_068350.1, forward strand.
CATTCTTAAGTACTTGTGAAGCGCTAAAGAGATGTTTTTTTTGCCATATGGAGAATAAAAGCATACCATGAAGGGGTTCATGGATGCTAGTTTCCAATTCGACCATGATGATTTTAAATCACGTACAGTCGAAATTCATATTCTGCCTATATGGCTGGGCCATGAGTTGGAAGAGTTCCAACAAGAGATAGTGGCAGATTCAACAACTGAAGTCGAATACATAACAACCTTCGAAGCAGCTAAGGAGGTTGTATGGATCCGTAAGTTCATTGATGAACTTAAAGTGGTGTCCAGCATTGTTGATCCAATAACAGTTATTGGGACAACAAAGGAGCCATCGCGTAAGCGAAGGAACCACAGTCTCATCAACGGACCAAATTTGTATTGCGATATCACCATATGATAATGGAGATTATCAGCTATGGTGACATATATAGAGAAAGTGTCGACGGATGACAACGTCGTAGATCTCTTGACTAAAGCTCTATCCAGGAGAAACATGAAAGTCATGTTCGATCATCAGGTATAAGATACATGAGTGATTGGCTCTAGTACAAGTGGGAGATTGTTAGTGTAGGTGCTCTAGACCCAATCAGATTGGGCATGTTGTACACTGACAATTGTAATCATGTTATTATTTGAATAAGGAGTTATTCAAATTCACAAGAAGTCATTCTATTAGTTTCTTGTTATTATTGTAATAACCAAATGAAACTAGATAGAAGTCCATATGATGTATACTGTGAATAATCTATAAAGATGTGAGATGATGCATCACAGTTTATAGACATCATTAAATGTCCCAAGTCGTAGCAATGTCAAGAATGGACATTGACAATTGCGGTAAGACTTGTATGTGCTATGTTTTTGCTATGTGATAGCAATGGGGGTCTCACACCCATAGGCATGGGGATGCCTAGACAAGTACATAGGTGACCAATGTTGGAGAACGTGTCACTGGACATGACTCGCCACGAGAATCCATTTTGGTTATATGTTGATGGAATTCTCATACGAGATGGGTGTAACTAATCCTTGGACCTGAGGTTCTCACGGTCATCTCATAAGAAGACCGGTATGCTTTGACATCGTTTCGATGGGCCTAGACAAAGGCTGCACGTGGGCGATCGTTGGGTATATCATGAGGCTTATGGAGATGGGTGCATAGCCAAGATGGGACTCGTCTATCCCTTGATAGAGGATGATGTATCTAAGGCGCATTCGGTGGATATTCACTTTAAATCCATGGCCATGGTGAAAGAGATCAATAAGGAGTTATTGATTCACTTTCTATTAAGTGAAGATATCCGAAAGACCGAAGAAAACTCATGTGATCGTTATCAAGCAACACATCGCCATACTTGAGATCACATAAGATACATTGACGAGAGGATCGTATTACACGGTAACCATGCTCGTGAAAGGTTATTTGCGGATTATGAATCCTTCTGAATAATTGGGTAGGCATGACGCCTTGCTAGAGGCCAATCTTGTCTTATGTGTTCGTACCGACACATTGCCAACATATTCGGAAGCCTAATGAGTCATACGCAATAGGCACGGTCTCTGGCTTAAACCAGGAGAGTGGACGTATGGTTAAGTGGGACACTTCGGCAAGAAGTTGTGCCGTCGTAGGTTCTCACGGAAAAAGAACAGATAGACGTAATGACGTCGATATGACGAGGAGTCGTCGTGATGGAAAAAGTTTCCTAAAAATGGCATTTGATTAAATTAGGAAGGAGTTTCTAATTTAATGATTTTCTATTTGTTGGAGTGGCAAATATGAAATAAAATATTTTTGGGCTTAAGTTAATATTTGGACTAAATTAGATTTGGGCCAAATATTAAATTAAATATTATATTTGGACTAAATTGGATTTGGGCCAAATATTAAAATAAATATTATATTTGGACTAAATTAGATTTGGGCCAAATATTAAATATTATATTTGGACCAAATTAGATTTGGGCCAAATATTAAATAAAATATATTTGGGCTTGAATTAGATTTGGGCCATAATATTTTATTTAACCTATAAAAGGATTGGGCCATTTAATTATATTTCTAGTTGGACTAGAATAAGCCCACTTATGATTCTAATTAAATTAGAATTAATGGGCTAGCCCAATCCATTAGGGTTTTAGAAACCCTAGGATATTTCATTATAAATATCTATATAATAAAGCAATAAGGTTTTTGAATTGTTAACACAAATGTGAGGGAGATATTTTTTCAACGGATGCGATGAGTTTTCAAAAAAATTAATGGCTGAGATCAACACATTTTCCCTCCCAAAACCATCCCATCCTCCACTCTCACGTGTTCTTCCCTCTTTGCCCAACGCACATTCATACAACCAAGTTTCTACAGTGGCCTTCAAAATTTAAAAACCTTTAGGCATTGGGATTGTGGCCGAGAGAAGAAGAGAGAGCAAATGAAGAGAGAGAGAAAAGAAATAGCAGGTGGCCGAGAGCAATCGCGAGAGAGAGACGGCCGATCGGTGGCAGCGGCGAGTCGCGGAGGAGGCGTCGGTGACCGACGATGGCGGCTAAGGCAGCAGCAGCGGTGGAGGCAGCCGAAGGCGGTGGCGGTGCAGCGAGTAGGGCGGCAGCAGTGATCGACCAATGGTCGGCGGAGTAGCGGTGGTTGGTGGAGGCTGCCAGTGGTGGTCGCGGCAAGCAGGCGACGGCGTCGGAGGCCGGTTGGGGGTCCGCCATGGCAGCAGTGGCTGCGCGCAGGCGGTCGCGTGAGGTGCGGCCGTGATGGCTCGCTGCGGAATCGACCGGTGATGGCGGTGGCGCAGCAGCTTCGGGCGGTCGCAACTGTATGTATATCCATCACCACTGTATGTATATAGTTCCTTTATGTTTAGTTCCTGTGGTGCTGTTGCTGCTTCCAATTTGGTTGCTAAGTCTTTTCGCTCCACTCAGTCACAACTTTAGATTTTGTGTTTGTATGTGCATTTATGTTATGTTATATTCTTTGCTTTTTTGTTATTCTATTTCGAAAGTCCTTTTCCTCTCTTTCTGTATCTGTTTGTTGGAAATTCCTTATCTAGATTTCTTTTCTTTTTTTTTTCCTGTTCGTTTTGCTCTAAGAGGTTGCTGATCTTCATTTCTGTCTGCCGCCGCACATGAAGCTCTAAGTCACAGTGTATGTATCTCTCATCCCTTTATTTCTGTGTGTATGTATCTCTCATTCTCTCTCTCCTGAGTGTATGTATATCGCGACTGTGTGTATGTATATATATTCCTGTAGTTTTAAAATTAATTTTTAAAGTATTTAATACTTAAATATTCTTCTTCTTCTAGAAAATATAATGTGGGTCTGTATTTGTTATATTCATACACACAGTTGTGTTAAATAATTAAAACTACAGGAATATATACATACATACACACAGTCGCGATATACATACACTCAGGAGAGAGAGAATGAGAGATACATACACACAGTTGAAAAAATTATTTTCTCAGCCATTAATTTTTTTGAAAACTCATCCCAACCGTTGAAAAAATATCTCCCTCACATTTGTGTTAACAATTCAAAAACCTTATTTCTTTATTATATAGATATTTATATAAATAAATTGCCATTTGGTCTTAGATAGATGGAGAGCGTAGTGGGTTTTTTGTGCAGCATAGTTTCTGGGTTTTGTTCTCTTGCGGGAATGTTGGACATATGTCGCTACATGCAAGCTGATTCAGATTTCTGGGTCTCTCTCTCCTTCATATTTTCTCCATGCGTCCAAGACTGCATCTGATTGTGGTGAGTTTACTGCAAATTTGCCTTTACGCATTTTCCTTCGGTGCAGTGGATTTGATTTGATCTGTGTTTTGTTTTGATTTCATGTGCTTAGCATCCAAGTATAAATTTTAAATCAACAGTAAAAAAAATAGTATAATTTTTAAGTTTTAAATAAAAAAAACACAATTGTGTGTAAATTTTAAAAAAAAAGTATAAAAAACATCACTGTTTTTTAATTTTTTTAATAATTTGACATTTAGAATTGTTTTTTATTAAATCATGGATGATCAAATATTATTTTTAGTGTGTTGAATATTTTTATCAAAAATAGAAAACATAATTCAAAATTTAATATTTTTATCTTTAGGTGTTGAATTTTTGGTACTTAAAGAAATATAAAATTGGTTACGGTGTAAATATGAATTCATTTTTAAATTTATAGATGATTCGATCATAAATCTGTCATATCTTATATATTGGGATGACTACCAATTGATTGAGAATGAGATTTTGAATTTAACTTTATGAATTTAGAAATGTAGTTCTTTTATTTTTTGCTAACTAGAGCTATACCTTTTTTATTGCATGTAAAGCAGAAGTAATACTAATTTTTAAATGTATTTACTACTGTTGTTGATTTATTTTATCATAATTTTCCTGCAACCAATATTTAAACATTTATCTTTTGCAAATTTTATTATTCATTTTATTTCTGTTACTAATGCAGGATGAAAATTTCATATACCCTACTTGAAAGTTTCTTGAAGAAGCTTATAGTTGAAATTGAATCTAATGGTTATGAAGTATTGGATGAATTATATGGATGGTTTGCCTGTTATATGACTTCATTGAAGGCAAATTTTTTATTATTAATATTCACTTTGGAATAATTAATTCTTTTTGAACAAACATCTGGTTTAACAGGGCTATGGTTCTATAGAACGAAATTCAAGGGTCTTAAAATGCATATCGTTTCTTTTACCTGATAGTATGACTTTTTGTTTCATGGGTTGTTTGCATTTGCCATTTGAGTTTTCTAATACACAGAGAGTTGGGCTGTGCTTAACATTATTTGGGTAAATATATTCAGTGCACTTGAGGTTAGTCAAAATAAACATGGCACTTTTCTTGATTTTTATAGATAATAGGTATCTCCGTTGGTAGAGTTTGTGCTAATCTTATATGGTAGAGAAGGAGAAAGTTGTCAGAAACGTAGATCTAGGTTTGCTCTAGGCAAACTACCCTGATCCTCTTACTTTTTGTTCTTTTTTTCTTTTTTTCTTTCTTCTTCCTTTTTGTTGTTCCTTTTCTCAATTGTTGACAAACCTAGAGCAATTGGATTCTATGACCAAAATACAGGCAAACTTTTATCTAGATTTGCACAGATTGAGTTGAAATCCTAATATAAGTTTGAGTCCAAATCCAGATAGGGTTGACAAATTCAAAATTGGTTTGGGCTCATTGGTAAAGAATAAAGAAAAAAATTTGATACATTTTTGTTAATTGATCGGCGATAATCCAATGATACGAGTTTTTTGTTACAGAAATTAGAAATAAGTGATCATCAATGTAATCTTTTAAAATCAAGTGGTACCATGTGTATTTTGGCCTTACCTCATGGGTATAGCATGTAAAGTTTTAACTCACTCTTTTAGTGTATGACGATATAATATTTGTTTTTCTTATATAGTTACAATTTGATGTCAGTAACACTAATTGGTGTGTATTTTAATTTTAATTTTATTTTAGATTGTAAAGTACTGGTTGTTGTGCAGAGTACTATGCACTAATTGGTGTGCATAGTACTGATATGTTTTATTATATGGATTAGAAATTTTTTATTATTATTATAAAACGTTAACAAGTATATAATAACTTTAATTTCTATTTTTTGTTCAGTGTTTACAATTTTTTTTTTTACTTGCTCTTATATTTTGATTTGTAATATTAGTGAACATTATAAATTTTATATGTTTGTTTCTTATTTGAGTTTTGTAGAGCATTTAATACAAGTAAAATTATTAGAACATAATACGTATAAATTATAAATGCATTTTAATTTTAATATTATTTACATCGTGCCTTTAGGCATGGGTATACGCTAAATTAAAGAATGATCCATTTTACAAATGTACTATATATAATTATGTTTTGTGGTCATTCTTTAATCTTATTTATGTTTAGCCACAACTATGAGTTTATTTTGAAATGGTGAATATATAGTTCAAAATAGGCAGAACAATGGTTATTATTGTTTTGATGCTTAAAGCAATTGGTAAATAGTCATGTTTAAGCATGACGATGGTTAATATTATGATGTTTTGTGGTAATCAGCATGCATATGACATGGTTTGGTTATGATTATAAAATTTATAAGTTTTGTAGACAAATTGATATATTTGTGGTATCATATTTTTAAAGGATATTTTGTCGAAAAATTGAAAATTTCTTACATTAATTTCAATTTACATTTTCAAAGCATATCCTCTCATTTCATGGTTTTTGAATTAAGCAAATTTTTTAGTGAGCCAAAATATAATTCAATACCTCTCTCTTGATTTTTGTTCATTCATGGAGATAGCGATTGATTTATAAGTAGTTTATGTCATTTTGTTTTGTGATTAATGTAGTTTGTATAGGTTTATTTTGTTTGTCACTTTTACAAGCATTGATATAAGTGTTTGTCTAGGAAGAATGATGTTGTTGCATCATATTTTCAAAGGATACCCTCTCAAATTTTTGACAGAATATCCACATTTTGATTATTTTTATTTCACTAAAGCCATGACATTAAAATTGAACAAACAATTTTAACTTAATGCATGTTTATATTCATGTTTAAAAATTATATCATTATCTTCAAACACGTGATATATGGCAAGTTTAGGTTTTCAATTTAGTACGTGTACGAGTTCAGTGTTTGATTATTTTGTATTCAAATTTAATGGTTTTTTTTTAGTTGCACCGTGTCTTCAGGCACGGGTTATCCCTAGTCCTTTTATAGGTTGCCCATTATGGAGGTGATTTTTGGTGTCGTTTTTCAAGAGTTGAAAAACGCATTACCGTTCACTCTTCCCCGTTTCTTTTGGCATCGATTTGAAACGTGGGTGTTCTTTTACCGTCCATACACAAGCCGCGCAAAGGAGAAGGAGCTAGCACTCCTATTCCGCTCTCCTTGCCAACGGACGCGTGCCGCGTATCACGAGTTAGAGGCCGGACGCTTGGACGGCTCGAATCCGCGAACGACTCGATAATCTAAAGGTTAGATTTATTTATTTGTTTGTGAATGATTTGATTTCGACGTTGATCCAATCGCCGGGATCGGGGTAAGGTTCAAAATTATTGAACTACGCTGCTTGCCCCGTAGCGATCTTGCTTTACTTTCAAAGGACAGCCTCCTCGTATCTAGTAGGATCTTGTTCCTGATTGTCAGAGACTAGCTCGAAAGCTTCTCCTGTCCATCTATCAGGAACTTTAGTTTCCCTCCCACTACGACGAGGCTCCGTGCGTATAGAAACACTCGGTTGTGTCTCTTTTGGTTCCTCAATTGGGACACTAGATGTACCTGAAGTTTGTTCAAAAGATAACTTCTCATCTAGTTCTACTCTGCTTGAACCCTTAGTGGACATACTTTGATCATCCTCCAAGTATCTAGCATGAGTACTAATTAGTACTTTCTGCTCCTTAGGATAATAGAAATATCCACCACGAGTGCCTTTTGGATATCCTATGAAGTAGCATAATTCTGACCTTGGTTCCAACTTACTCCCCTTAGTCAATACATAAGCTGGACAACCCCATATCTTGAGATGGTTTAGACTGGGCTTTCGTCCTGTCCACATCTCATAGGGTGTCCTAGGTACAGACTTGGAAGGTACCAAGTTCAGAATGTATGCCGCCGTTTCTAAGGCATATCCCCAAAAGGAAATAGGAAGAGATGCATGGCTCATCATGCTTCTGACCATCTCCATTAGAGTCCTGTTCCTTCTCTCACTGACTCCGTTCTGCTGGGGGGGTCCCAGGCGCAGTCAATTGAGAAACTATACCGTGATGTACTAAGTAGTCCTTAAACTCTCCAAGAAGGTACTCTCCACCACGGTCTGACCTCAAAATTTTGATCAATTTACCTGTTTGACGCTCCACTTCAGCCTTAAACTCTTTGAATTTATCAAAAGAATCAGACTTGCGCCTCATCAGATAAATATAACCAAAACGAGTGTGGTCATCCGTAAATGTGATGAAGTACTCGTAACCTCCTCTAGCAGGTGTAGTCATTGGACCACAAACATCACTATGAACTAACTCTAATATGTCTTTGGCTCTACCTGCCTTTTGAGTAAATGGCCTTTTGGTCATTTTGCCCATTAGGCATGATTCACACTGAGGCCATTCTTCCAATCTCAATGAGCCTAAGGGCCCATCATGGATTAGCCTCTGAATCCGATTAGGATTAATGTGCCCTAATCTTAAGTGCCATAGATAAGAGTCATTAGATGATAATGTTCTCTTCTTATTAACTGGTTCAGTCTCAGAGTTGTTTATTTGACTTTTAATAGGATTAATATAATAAAGATTCCCAAATACGTTGCCTGAACAAATAACCTGTCCATTTCTACTGATAGTGACACCAGAATGAAACGAAACAGAATAACCATAAGAAATCAATTTAGAAACTGAAATTAAATTCTGTCTCAAAGCAGGAACATATAAAACATCTTTCAAAATTAAAATCCTATTAGAATCAAAAAACAAATGTAAAACTCCCACTGCTTCAGCCCATACTCGAGCTCCACTAGCTACCAGCATTCCATGCTCTCCTTCAAGTAGAGTCCTTGTCTTTCTGAACCCCTGCAAAGAGTTACAGACATGATCAGTGGATCCTGAATCAACTATCCAAGAGGATGAAGATCCTACCAAACTGATGGATTCTAAGTAAAGAGCAATACCTGGTGCTTTCACCTTGAGGGCAGGACAATCCTTTTTCCAGTGTCCTTTCTGCCCACATTTGAAGCACTTGCCTTTGGGCTTGGCATCGGCCTGACTAGCTCCGGGCGGTTTGGGCTTACCCCCTGCTTTGTTCTGACCCTTCTTCTTCTTGAAGTTCTTGGCTTTAGGGCCAACTCTAGGAGAAGATGCAGAATGAATAGCTAGAGCCTTTGAGGTAGGCTTCATGATCTTCTCTACCGCCTGGAGCTCTTTCATAAGCTCCACTAGATTCATCTCTAATTTATTCATGTTATAGTTCAATTTGAACTGCGAGTATGAATCTGGCAAAGTCTCCAAGACCATGTCTACCTGACTCTCAGCATCTATCGTCGCTCCCAAGACCTCAGCTTCCTCGAAGTAAGCAATCATCTTGAGCATGTGCTCTCGAACTGATGCCCCCTCAGCCATCCTAGTAGTCATGATCGCCTTAAGAGCTTCCTGCCTTGCGGGCCGGCTCTTATCAGCGAACATGGTGGGCAATGACAGATCAATATCATAAGCAGTGGGCGTATGCTCATGCTTCGATTGAAGCACATCGGACATGGAAGCCAACATGTAGCATCGTGCCATCTCGTCAGCATTCTTCCATTCCGCCTCTGCCTGGCGCTCCTCGTCAGTGGAGTTTCTCCCAATTACAGGACAGGGGTCAGTCAGAACATACTTGTACCCCTCAGCTGTGAGTACTATGTTCAACTTCCTCTTCCAGTCAACATAATTACCCCCATCCAGCTTAGAATCCTTGAGGATCATAGCAAGGGGACTGAAAGAACCTCCACCAGACATTCCTGTACATTTTATGGAAAAATAAGACGTTTAGACAAGGCACATATAAAACAAATATTTTTTGCACATAAGCTCATATTATGTCTTGAAAATAGATTTCCCTTAAACTATTATCAATAATATGTCGTTTGGCTCTTAGAAGAACTAACAGAGCTCCGATAGGGAGGTTGATAATTCTCTAAGTTAAGTGTATAACCACCACAAACTAAACTTCCTGAATAGGAAATGATCTAGAGAATAGTTCCGTCGATAGGGCTGCCACTATCTCACATTCCCTACGGATAATCTTGCATTATTACCTCCAACGATAGGCCGGCCGATAACAACACATATCCTAGGTTTTAGTTATACCTTTACCATTAGATCCAGATCCTTATGGAATACCCATCCTATAGGGGGTCATGCTCAGAATGACACGAGGGCATCCACGATCTCTAATTAAAGGTGTGGAGGAAGCCATGGGGTCGTTGGAACCCCTCTCCCACTTAATCTTTTAAAATAAGGGTTTTGATTAAAAACGTTTTTCCTTTTGGATTCCATTAATACTTAGAAAAATATCTAAACTTGAAAACACTCTCTAATCCAAGGATAAAAAACTTTGAGAGAGTAAACCATAAGTTAATTTTTCTCTTGATTAATTAACCCAAATTTAAACCTTATTATGAAATATCTAAGTCTACATTTACTTTCTATACCAAGGGATGATTCCTTTGAAAAAGTAAACTTGTAAACTAATTTCATCATTTGGTTTAATAAAACGTTTTCATGAATTAACTCCACATATGATCACAATTGAAAAAGCACAATAAACAAGTTACATGCTTTTCTATTCATTATTCCTAAGTGACCATATAATTGATTAAACATCACATCAAATAAACATTAAATGTGGTCTTGTTTAATCCTAAGGTGGTTCCATCCTTTTACTAATTATTTTCATGCAACATATCACAAAGATAATCTAATTGCAAATAATTTAACCTCCAAGAATGGTTTTCAAATAAAACACCTAGATGCTAACTTTGAGGTTGGGGCGGGCGAAGCCCGCCGTAGGCACGGCGGTCCCTGCTCCATGGAACACCGAAAGAGCTCCTCGCTTCAGCCGCCGCCTGCTCCATGGAACACCCAAAAAACTGATTTCTCGTGATGATCGATTCAAGCCCTTAGCCGAAGCCAGATCTAGCCGATTCTTCCATCACGTTCAGCCTGTCCAACCGATGGCTGAATGCTGGCTTTTGAAACTGCAATCTGTTCCAAAACAGCACTTCCCAATCCGGCCGAAACTGCAACTTTCTGTATCACGAACAGCACCAACCGAATAGGGAAAAACGGGCCTCTTGTTCTGTTCGAATGATCAGCATTACAGAAAAATAAAGCTGGAAAAATCAACCATCAAAACTGGTTGTACATCCGCCTATACCCAGGTTTACATCGAATCTATTTGAATAAACACAACAGATTACAACATCCTATACCTCCACTCATGAGGTTTACAAGGCATCTAAAACCATTCTTGGAGGGATCCATAAACGCAGAAAAAACAGCATTTAAACAGTAAAAGGAACCACCCTTTTTTCGATTTTAATCCTAGGCATGCTCCTAGATTCAAACCAACAAAACCGTGGCTCTGATACCACTTGAAGGATCATGAACGACGAAACAAAGCATGCAACGGAAGCGTTTTAATCAAAACAAAACGTTCCTCGTATTGATAAGAATCTAGGAGACTTACTTTTGCGGCGGATTACCGGACGGAATGGAGCGATGGGAGCTTCTTCGCGTGGTGGAGACGACGGCTGTCCTGCTAGCCTTCGGCTCCGTCGCATCAGAACTCAAACGCACCCTTTCGATCTTCCGGAGTATGACTCGAACTCGTGGCCTCTCTTCGGTGAAGAAGAATGAAAAACAACTTAGATGAAAAAACAACCAAAGAGAGATATATATAGGGAGAACCCTAGGGTTAAAACCCTAGTGGGCCAAACCCTAATGGGCCAAGATCATTTAATTAATATCTAATTGGGTTAGCCCAATTAATTAATTAAAAACCCTAATGAACTATTATTTTATTCTAGCCCAATGGACCATTCTGAATAAAATAATTCTCTCTCAATGTAATTCATCCAACAAGCCAAATGTATTAAAAAATACATGAGTTACATCGACCTACCCCGGGGACCAAAAGACAAATTATTCACGGCTACTAAAATGACCAAAATATCCCTGCTACCTAGTAGCTATATTTTGTCATTCTAAGTGTTCCAACTATCACCATATGGTAACACTGACCCCACGAATAATTTTGCATATGCCATGTCTTTGACCTACTAGTGTAATGACGAAAATACCCCTCTGCGTAACACCCATCATTTAGAAAGGAATAATGTACTAACACCTTTCTAAATGACTTCTACCATCCTTAGATCACTAGTCCAATAATCCGTGACTACTCGAATGTACTTGCTTATCACTGGGAGCTACCTAGAAGCACACACTCTTAAGTCACGTTCCCAGGGCCCTGGATTATTCGATTATTCTTGGACAATCACAAGGGGGTGAATCACAGAAACTATCTTGTATTAGTCTGTCTTAGCTAATTAGAAACCATACTCCCAACTCAAAAGGATATTGATCTTTGATAGACCTCACCTACAATGAATCTAAGAATATAGCTCTAGGTTCACTAGACCACCAACTAATACTCAAGTATTAGAGTACTCGTCCACGTAGTAGCAGTGATAGACTAGCTCCATGATAATTAGTACTTTGTCATTAGCTTCTATCACAGGTCCACTCTATGCATTCCAAATGCGCTTGTACAATTAGAGTAAACGGACTGTTTACTGGCTAAGGCAAGCCATCCTCCATTAGGATCTATTGCACAATGATCTTATCATGATAGAATGCCCAGTTCTATCAAAAGATCAAGAGTAATATTTTCTTGCTTATTAAGTATCCATGATTCATGCCTAACTGTGAAGAACAACCCATCACATGAATCACTTACTTAATAGCATGGACACATTTCCAACAATTAAATGCAAATAATATATGTGCCATAAACTGAATAAAAGAAACATCATTACCATAAATTAAACAAAACGTGTCTTTAGGGCATACATTTCCAACACTTTTATGTTCACGAGACTTATGGCCATAGGTTGGTTTGGGAACATGGTTGAAATGGTGGGTTGATGCCTTTAACCTTGAAGGGTTGTGAGGGCAAAGAAACCTAGCCACATTTGCATGCATTTGGCATCATATAATCTTGTTATGTTCATATTTATTTTGCATTGCACCCTTATTGAGCTTAATAGCTCATGAGGTTTTTACCCTCACATGTAGGTTTTGAAAGCATGGTAAAGTAAAGGCAATGGTGGAATAGCATGTGGAAGCATGGAAAGAAGATCCAAGAATAGTGTGTAGCATATGAGGCCTATGTTGTTGTAATTGGTTCATGCCTTGTAATGTATTTGGTTGTTAATGGCTTGTTAAAGCCTAAGATCATATGTGTATTTCATATCTTGGAAGTGTTTGATTTTATTTTAAAATGAGATATTGGCTTATGGTTTGAAGAGGCCTAAGTAAGGATGTAAATTTCTCATTTGGCATGAGTTGTAGGAAGCATCAAAGGGGTTAAATGAGATGGTTTTTGTTGAAAATGTGATGCTTTGGGATGCTAAATTTTGGAAGGAAAAATCTGAAAATTTTTGGGTTAGAAGGGCCCAAGGAAAAAAAAAAGGGGGGGGGGAATGAAGTGGCAGTAGCCGGGGCCCGCGTGTGGCCCCTAGGGGGCCACAGCGGGAGCAGCAGGCGTTGGGCCGCACGGGGGCTCGCATGGGCGGTCGCCCATGAATTTTCAAATTGATTTTGGGGCATTTCTAAATTGATTTTGGGCCCCGGAGGAATTTTCAAAATAAAGGAACTTTTCGGGCATTTTTGAAGATAATGCCGAAATTTTGGAAAATTGAAAATTTGAGTTTTTCCTCCAAAATTGATAATCAATCAATGAATTGATTTTAATGGTGATTTACGGAGCCCGGTAAAATTCTTGGATGGAAAAAGAATTAAATTCAAATGAGAAAATAATGATTGGGTGTCTTCATGAGATTTCTTTTTAACCAAATGCGGTGTGGTTAAAACTCAATTCTACTAGTGAATCCTAGGGTTAAGGGAAGGGAAGGATGAGCCTAGTTCCCACCTAGGGCATTTCTTCTTGAAACATGGTCCGCCCTTCACTAAAGACCGGGCAGGTGGACAATTCGGGTAATTGTTCACGAGTAACACCCTTAAGTGGGAGCGGGGCGTTACACGTACAATAGTCCTCATTACCTTAACTAATTGATCTAGGCAACAACAACCATTCCATTACTACCTTACATACTCCTATATAACCAAGCGTCTCCTTACGTCTCCGAGGAATCATTCCCCCTCTTTGAATCCCAAAGGGGGTGTTAGGACACGTTCTTCTGGTTCTTGCTCAGGTTCATCCTCTTAACTCAGGTCCATTACATCCTTAAAGTCTGAGTGTGCCTCAATCTCTCTTAGGTCGTTAGTAAAGGCTGTCAAAGTGTTATAAGGTCCTATGACGCGAGGCTCGTTTTCTTAGTCTTGCCACTTCGGGGTCAACAGAGAGATTAGATACAATATTTGGAGATCCACTAGATAGGGAACCATCATATGGGGTGGACACTACTGCAGGATAGGGGTAGCTATGTCTAAAAAGTCTCCCAACGCATCCCATGGATGCATGTATCGCCTTTCTAGATGTGCTGTCCACCAGCCCATGATAGCACGTTGGCATTGGCTCTCCCTTATGTTTGGGTCCATTCCTGTCACCAAGAAGACTTCGTGATTAGTCACATTACACACAATATCGACGTATTCTAGAAGTAGACCCTTCTGCCATATTTTATTTATTTCCTCAAACCCTACTCCTATTTTACACCTTAATTTATATCTTACAAGCCTTTCCATTTTACTACTTAGTTCCCTTTATACAAGACAAAATTTTCCTTCAACTACGGATCTAGTACACAATTTACATAACCATTCCGCTATTAATCCTTTATACATATTTACAATACCAAAATTTGTGTTTCCCTTTTTGACTCTCAAGACCTACTCATCCTCAGAGTCTGACATTAGGGGTGGGGTTAAGGCTCGTTCTTTTGGCTCTTGAGCAAACCCTGTAAGTAGTTGGGCGGGCTCTAACTCGGGTTTTATCTCCCCCATGGGCATGTCTTTCACATCCAAGTGAGCCTTCACTTCCCGTAACAGGGTCGTATAACCACCAGGTCATTGTAGGGTCCTTGGTTCATGAGGTTATCGACAGCTTCCTGGCATTCAGGGGCTAGCAAGGAGACTAAGTAGGCCATTTGAAGGGTAACAACATAAGGCATTTCTATGCCAGGTGGCAGTTCCAGGATAACTGGAGTTACTATATCCAGGAAGGTTCCTAGAGTCTCCCATGGCATCATATATCGACCACCTAATAGTGTGGTCCACTAACCCATGACTGCCCGTTGGTTCTGGAATTCCACTATGTCAGCATCCATACCTGTCGCAACACCTTAAGTCAGTCGAATTCTAACTAAGACCATAAATCTGGCTTTGATACCAACTTGTAACACCCCTGCTTCTATAACCAAGAGGCTCATAAACATATCTGGGGTGTTAAAGGAATCTTGATATACGAAAGCTAGGATCGAACCTAAAGGGGTAGGATTCCTACTAGTTACATATATAACTTGCGTACAACACTTGTAATACAACCACAAAATATAAGGTCCAGTACATACTTTAATTAAAGTAATTCTAGGTACCATTCATATT
The DNA here is from genome assembly GCF_014633365.1 of Diospyros lotus. Taxonomy (NCBI): domain Eukaryota; kingdom Viridiplantae; phylum Streptophyta; class Magnoliopsida; order Ericales; family Ebenaceae; genus Diospyros; species Diospyros lotus. The sequence continues at coordinate 25,710,129 of NC_068350.1, forward strand.
ACAACAAGTAGCTTGCACATAGTATTGGAAACTAAAGTACAAGATCTAAACATCTACCATCTTCTTGCCTTTTCCAAAACTCGAGCTCAGGGTACTTGTAAAGTCAGACTTACCTGGGATGTCGAATATCCCAGTAGTATGAATACTCAAGTTAGATAGCTATATCTAAGTGAGGTGGTTCATGAAGTGAAGAAACAAATGCATGAACAAGCTAAAAATAATGATGAGATGTTATGTAGTTTCTCCCCCTCTGTGGAAGCCCATGCCAGGGTGTTGCAATCACCCCTACACCGACATGTCCAACACACCAAATCCATTTCACGGTCCCCGACATACATGTTAGCCCCCTGAACTTGCCACAACCATAAATGTAACGAAGCACAATGAACATAAGAAAATTATGCATGAAACATAAGGAAAAGTGAGATACAACCACAAGCCTCACACAAATGTAAGAAAACATGATCAATGTCTATCAAATAAATGCATAAACCACTCACCATAGCTTCTCACTTTTCGGTTGCACAAATTTAATGCCAAACGTCGCTCTAAGTGAACTATTCTATAAAAACTGAGACCTTTTTTAGCCGAACCTAAAATATTTTTAGATAGGTAAGTAGCCACTAAAAATAGGAGGTTGCATGAAAAATTTCAAGCCTGGAAGGCCTCTCATGTGACCACATGCACGGCCACAACGGGCTACCACACGCCTGGACGCGTAGCCCTGCTGGGCACGTGTGGCGCATGCGCCGCACGGACTTTGGACCTCGAAAATTAAAACGGCCATAACTCTTTCATTTTAACTCCGATTCGAGTGTTGTTTGAACCTATGGACTTCTATTTTGACGCTCTACGTGATTACAGAAAAAAATGAGCTTACCTTGCAGATTTGGTGACTATTTGCATGGATTTCGAGGCAGGCCCGTATCTTCGGCGGCTTGCTTTCGGCTTCCACTTGGGCAGAGTTTCCTTCCCTTCTTTCTAGCAGAGTTTCCCCTCTTTTATATGCTACCTACCCCTTCAAAGTGGTGCCCAAAAGCTTGGAAAATGGTTAGTATATATAGGCACCTTAAACCAATGAGAGCTTGTCACTTGGCTCCATGGATTTGTGCCATTTGTCTTCCTAATTATGAGAGTCCCCTTCTCTTGACAAGTGTCTCTTAAGATTGGTGATTAATCATTACTTTTGATTTTTATTTCCAAAGAGCAAATGAAGGGTTTCCATGTGTCCCAAGCTTGATTTAATTTGGGTTTGAAATCCATAGCCACTTTTGATAACTTTTGGAATCTAAAGTTAGTTTTAATAGAACTTTGAAGTCCATTGCACTTAGGTCCTCTAAAGATCCTTGAATCTCACAAATTCCCGAGTCTTCGAGAACCTAAAGAAAAATCGAGACAATGCTTCATTTAATTAATGGAAATAGCTTACAAATTTTCGTGTATTACACTTCTTGTCTTCAAAGAACTGATATATACACCAAGAAATAGAATTTTGACTAATTATAACCGTTAGAGACAAGATAAAAAAAGTAGGTTTCGAAACACATATTATTGGTTATGAAACAACACATTTTTACACAGGTCTCGAAACATACATATCATGTTTCGAAACATCCAGCCTTTATAGCTGGATATGCACCAAGAGATAGAATGATTGGAAGACATCTTTTAAAAACAAAATGATTTTGTATTATTCTCCACTTACAAAATATTTTAAATTAAAATATCAGGGTATGTAGATTCAATCAAAAACTGACTTTTAAAAATAGATTTTGATTTAAAGTACAGAAGCATGCTAGTTTTTCAAATATTCTTCTGTCAGAATCAGATGTTTTGAAACATGCTATGAAGGTTTCGAAACATACTTTAAAACCATATTTCAAAACATGTTGAACAAAGTTTTTAAATGCTCTGTTGACAAAGATGATTGAGGTTTCGAAACATATGCTTAGTTTTCAATCAAGTTTCAAAATACAACTTATAAACTTATCAAACATTTGTAACCTTATCAAAAAACATTTTGAAACATGTATAAAAACATGGCAGAATGATGTTTCAAAACATGGAAAGATGGTTTCGAAACATGATGCATGAATTTTGAGATTTTCAAACATTTGAACATTCGCGCCAAAACACTAGTCATGCATGTTTCGAAATATGAAAAACTTATTTCAAAATATGAGATTTTGATAAAGATTTTTCATTCTAAGGTTGGTTTTTCATCAAACACATTTTCTTATATATCAAAAAATATGATACAACAACTACCTCCGCCTAGGAAAATCGAGTTCTCAATTGAACTAGTACCAAGGACCCAACCAATATCAATCCCATCATACCCGATGGCTCCGACGAAGATGAAGGAATTAAAGAGTCAGCTTTAGGAATTGACCGATAAGGGATTTATCAGGCCAAGTACGTCGTTGTGGGGCGGGGCAATATTGTTTGTAAAGAAGAAAGATGGTAGTCTGAGGATGTGCATTGACTACCATTAATTAAACAAGGCCACGATCAAGAATAAATACCTGCTCCCGAGAATTGATGAGTTATTTGATCAATTGCAGGGAGCGAAGGTATTCTAAAAAATTTATTTAAGATCTAGATACTATCAATTGAGAATCAAGCCGGATGATATTCTGAAGGCGTCATTTTGATCAAGATATTGCCATTTTGAGTATTTGGTAATGTCGTTTGGATTAACGAACACTCCAACATCATTTATGGACCTCATGAATAGGTGTTCAGACCCTACTTAGATCGATACATGATCGTATTTATAAATGATATATTGGTGTATTCCTCGAATAAGAGTGAACATGAGGAGCACTTGAAAATAGTGTTAGAAACTCTCAGGAAACATCAATTGTATGCCAAATTCTCAAAGTGCGAGTTCTAACTATCCCAAGTTGAGTTTCTTGGGCATGTGATCTAGGCTGAAGAGATCTCAGTGAATCTAGCCAAGATTGAGGCTGTTCAGGGATGAAAGTAGCCAACGTGCGTGATTGAGGTGCGAAACTTTTTGGGATTGGCAAGCTACTATCAAAGATTCATAGAAGGGTTTTTGAAGATAGCCGCACCTATGACGAACCTCATACGGAAAGAGGCCAAGTTCAAATGGGCTGCCAAGTGCAAGGAAATCTTTAAGGAGCTCGAGGGCAGGCTGACCTCGACACTTGTTCTTACACTGCCTAGTGGGCCAGGTGGATATGTTGGGTACACAGATGCCTCAAAGATAGGCTTGGGTTGAGTATTAATGCAACATGGTCGAGTGATCGCGTATGGGTCATGACAGTTGAAGAGGAACGCGATAAACTACTCGACTCATGATCTAGAATTAGCCGTCGTGATATATGCTTTAAAGTTGTGGAGGTACTACCTATATGGTGAAACCTTTGAGGTGTTCACAGACCACAAGAGCCTGAAATATGTGTTCTCTCAAAAAGAGTTGAACCTTAGGCAGTAATAGTGGATGGAGTTTCTCAAGGACTACGATTGCACCATTCAATATCACCCGGGCTGTGCCAATGTGGTGGCTGATGCTTTGAGTAGGAATATGCCTATTTTTATGGCCAGGTTGATGGCCCATGAGTGGCAAATGTTAGAGGCTTTTAGGCAACTAACAGTGAGTGTAGTGCCGAAGGAATCATCCATCCTTATTGTTGGCATGGTAGTCCAGTTGGACTTAGTGAACGAAATACGAGAGGCATACGTGGATGATAAACAAATATATCTATGGGTAGATGAGCATGGTCAGCCTAAGAAATCTGATTTTGAGATACATGATGGTATACTCATATTTTGGGGAAGAATGTATGTTCCCAACCAAAAGGACTTGAGACAAAGAATTTTAAACGAAGCCCATAGGACTCGATATACAGTGCACCCAAGAGCCATGAAGATGTATAGAGAACTTTGAGAAGTCTACTGGTGGTCGAGGATGAAGGTAAGTGTGGCAAGAAAGGTAGCTCAGTGAGACACATGCCAGAGAGTAAAGATCAAGCACCAGAAACCGACAGGGCTAATGAAACCTGTAGACATTCTAGAATGGAAATGGGAGCATGTCACGATGGATTTTATGACAAGGTTTCCTAGGAGTCATTAAGGAAACGATGCGATTTGGGTCATCATAGATAGGCTAACAAAGTTAGCATAATGTTTGCCTACGTGGATGGATAGGTCGATTCAAAAATTTGTTGAACAATATATTAGAGAAATAATTAGACTTCATGGCACACCAGTGAGTATAGTCTCTAATTGGGACCTGAGGTTTAACTCAAGATTTTGGGGAAGCTTATAGGAGTACATGGGAACACAACTAAATCTTAATATGGCTTATCACCCACAAACTGAAGGGCAATCTGAGAGAACCATTTAGACACTTGAGGACATGTTAAGGTCTTATGCCCTAGACTTAGAGGGTAACTGGGAAGAACACATGCCGTTGGTAGAGTTTGCTTATAACAACAGCTACTATAGCAGTATAGGAATGACACCTTATGAGGCTCTGTATGGGAGAAAATGTCACTTTCCTATCTATTGGACTGAGGTAGGAGAGAGGCAAATATTAGGGCCTGAGCTGGTGCAACAAATGACAGAAAAGATCTAATAGATTCAAGAGAGAATCCGAACTGCTCAAAGTTAACAAAAGTCTTATACGGACAAAAGAAGACAGGATTTGGAATTTGAGGTGGGAGATCATGTGTATCTAAAGGTATTACCTCAGCATTTGGCGACTCAAGGGAAGAAGAAAGGTAAGTTGAGACCTCGGTTTATAGGACTCTATCCGGTAATAGGGTAAGTTGAACCACTGGCTTATCATTTAGAACTTCCACCTAGCTTGTCCAACTTCCATGACATTTTTCATATATCTCAACTTCGAAGGCATATACTGGACCCGACCTAGGAAATTCAAGTAGAAATGATCGAGCTAAGAGACAATTTGACTTATCCAGAGTCACCCAGACGGATCTTGGATCGTTGCAACCAAGCTTTGAGAATAAAATCATTCCGTTGGTAAAGATTCAGTGGAGAAATCACACCAATGAAGAAGCTACGTGGGAGCTCGAGGATACAGTTAGGAAAAAATATCCCCAATTTGTAACACCGCACTTTCTCGGGCATTTTATAACTTGGGAATCTTGAGAAATTCTTTTTATATATATATATATAACTCAACATAATATAACTCCTAAAATTTCCACCTACCTACCTAGCATTGAAAAGCATTATACACCAAATAAGCTAGACTAGGCATTCATAAATAGTGGAAGCAATGATCAAACCTAACCTCTCAACATTGATAATAAATTAGTTCTTACACCATGGACTTTCAAAAACGTTCAGAGTTCAAGTAGCAGAAATTTAAATACATCACTTTCATAATCAAATACATTATGCACTTAACAAGTGCCGTCACATACATCTTCCGCATTTACATCTACCATAACAACATCTGGGACGTTTGAATATTCTAGGGGAAAAACCCAAGTTAGATGATGAATCATTTAAGTAAGGGAACAATAAACATATCTTGTGCATGGATGCAATTATGCAAAATGTCTTATTCCTTATCTTAGTTTGAGTCAACCGCACCTAACTGTTGCTCCCCATTTTTACAGCCTCCTTACAAGGCTGAGATGTATGGGTGAACCCTTGGTAGAGCAACGGTGCTAGTCCATAATCCCAAACCCTTATGCAATGTATGATCAATAATATCATCGTGAACACATGCATATTTCATCATCAATACATGTAAATGCAATCTACATGACATATTGACATCAATACATGACAACATGTTAAAACCATTTACATTAAATTTGAGTTTGGTAATTAAATTCAGTTGAGAAGTACCCCTTACCTTTTACAAAGTTTGAAAAAATCTCGAAAAGCGTGTACCATCTCGATTTTCATGCCAAATCTAAAAAATAGTACCAACTACTTCACATCAAGTCCCAAAGCACCCTATCCAATATATTTATTTAAATAATCATGAAAACCTATTTTTTCATAATTTGTTTACCTTTTTTTCTCTATTTTTCTCCAATTTTCTTCTCTAGTATTTCAAAATAAATGCCCAAATTAATATTTTTCCAAATATTTTTACATGAAAATTCCTAAAATTAAATTTGGAAAATATTGAAAAAAATTCAGAAAAACCTGATTGGCCACGCGCCTACACGTGCTAGGGCGAGTGGCTGCGTGTGAGCTTCACGCGTCGGTCATCTTCCCCAGCATCGACGATGAATCCGAAAACACGGCCTTGAAGCCCTTTTCAAGTTGATGGTGAGGGTATGCTCCGATGCTCGAAAGGAGGTCCGGAGGAGCCCCGATTGACCGGTTATAGGTTTGGCCAAACCGTCCGCCTCCCTTTTCCGACGAAGCCTCGAAACCCCCTCAAATGGCTACCAAAATGCCTCAAATTCTCCAGAAAAGATCCTTAACTCATGGGCAACAAAAGCCCTTTATTTTCATCCATTAATTCGTTTAAAAATAGGGTCGATTTGAAGCTCAAAACTTGCAAAACCCTAAGCCACTACATCCTCTATTTATACTCAAATTCGACCCATAAAATGACTAATTTCGCATAACCCAAAGCCACTAGTGTCTTCTCTTGCCCTAGATCTGTCCAAAACGCATCAAAAGTTGCCCCAAAGGTTGATTTACAGTGGGGAATTTTTAGCCATTTTTGGTTGAATTTTATCCATTTTAATCATCTTTGTCGGTCATAGATCCCTCTAAGCCAAGCTCCAGGGTCCCTTAGACCTTTACCTCAAGTTTTTTGTGGCCGAAAGTAGCATTGGAGTGGATGGCCGAAAGCTTGGTCGGCCATGGCTGCCAAGTTTTCTTTTCCAAAAATTGCACTTTCACCCCTAAAATTTCTAAAATTCCATTTTGACCCTTTTCACAAAGCCCCTAAGTTTTCCAAAACTTTTGTTAAGACCTTCACGATCTAAACTTCTTATTTGAACCCCTGGAGTTTAAAAAAAAAATGTAATTTCGACTCCCTTCAGAAATTGTCAAAAATCACACTTAGGCCTGAATATTCATTTTGGCCGTAAACCCTTTTGTTTCATCCTGAGAACACTGAAAGGTTGTTCCTTACATAATATTTTCCTTCTACAAAGGTTCCATTGACTTTTTGGAAGCCTCTTGTGATAATTTAGTTTTTCCAGTCTAATTCGAAGTTGTATCGAAAATCGTTTCATATTTAACTTCTCTCGACACTAAAAATCTTATTTTAATATGCTTGCTATGGATATTACTTTCCTTTAAAACATTCACATCCTGGGGTACTCCCTTCTATTGATTTGGGTATCCAATACCCTTAAACTGTCTCCTAGATTCCATTATTGCCACCAAAATATGCAATATTTCAATAAATAATTATATATTTATTCAAATTTGATTCGGGACATTACATTCTCCCCTTCTTACACAATTTCGTCCTCAAAATTTTCTTATTCCACATCCATTCTACCTACTATTTCTTTAAATAAAAATGGGAAGTTACTTCTCATATCCGCTTCTCGCTCCCATTTTAACTTCTCGCTTACTAGATTCCTCCATAGCACTTGAACTTGTGGAATTGTCATGTTCCTTAGAACTTGATTTCTTTGGTCCAATATTTTGACTGGTCTCTCGAGAAAAGAAAGATTCTCTTATAGTTCAGTGGCTTCTGTTGGCATTACTTGAGATGGATCTAGCTCATGCTTCCAGAGTCGCGACACGTGGAACACATCGTGTAGATTGGATAAGGTCATGGGCAAAGCTAGTCGATAAGCCGCCGACCCAATTCTTTCTATGATGTCGTACGATCCAATATATCTGGCACTTAACTTACCTTTCTTGTGCTTCGAGTTGTCATCCTTAGAGGGGATAACTTTAAGTACACTTTGTCAATGACTTGAAATTCTAAGTCTCTTCGTCTGATATCAGCACAAGATTTTTGACGACTTTTGGGGCCTTTCTGATTCTGTCTTGTATGGTCTTTATCTTGTAAGTAGTTATCTAAACTCTCTCGAGACCTAATACTTATCGTTCTCCAACTTCAGTCCTGTATACCAGGGATCTACACTTGCATCCATATAACGCTTCATAGGGAGCCAATCCAACACTATTGTGATGGCTATTATTATAGGTGAACTCTACTAACGGCAGGTACTCTTCCCAACTTCCAAAAAAATCTAGAGCACATGCTCTCAACATATCTTCTAAGGTCTGAATGATCCTTTCTAATTGACCATCAGTTTTGGGATGATAGGCCATACTTAGCTTAAACTGAGTGCTTGAGCACTTTTGCAAACTACCCCAAAACCTTGAGGTGAACCTTGGATCACGGTCTAAGACAATGCTTACTGGTATGCTATAAAGTCTAACCATTTTGTTGGGACAACTTATTTATAGATTGACTTACCTTCATAGCCAAAAAATGAGCAGACTTGGTTAGTTTGTCTACAATCTCCCATATGGTATCATTTCCTTTAGGGATTCTCGGTAAACTTGTCATGAAATCCATGGTGATGTGTTCCCATTTCTGTTCTGGAACTTTTAATGGTTGTAAACTTCTGCCTGGTTTTTGATGCTCGATCTTTCCCCTCTGACATATATCACACTACCCAACATATCTTGCAATGCTCTTCTTCATTCCAGGTCACCAATACATAGCCTTTAAGTCTTCTTCATTCCTGGTAGTTCCTTCATTCATGGCACATATATTCTTCCCTAAAATTGGAGTATGTTGTCTCTTAATTCAAAATTTGAGGTCTTTACTTGACCTTGCTCATCAACCCATAATTTGACTCTGTCATCTTCAGGGAGAGCTTGTCGTATCTACTCTATCATTTTTGACTAGACAGTGAGATTTGCTACATAGGCTGAATTTCCTTTCAGAGCAACTCCCATTGTCATCGGGATGAAAGCTTCAACTAACTCTCATTCTAACACCATCATTCTAGCCATACACACTGATTCCTTTCTACTTAAGGCATCGGCCACTACGTTGGCTTTACCGGGATGATATTGAATGACACAATCATAATCCTTTAGGAATTCCATCCATTGACGTTGCCTCATGTTATGATCTTTCTGGGAGAATACATACTATAAACTCTTATGATCGGTGAAGATTTCAAATTTCTAGTCGTATAAGTAGTGTCTCCAAACTTTCAAGGCGAACACTACAACAGCTAATTCTAAATCTTGTGTGGGTAATTTTGTTCATGCCTTTTCAGTTGCCGAGACCCATAGGCGATTACTTTTTCGTATTGCATTAGCATGCATCCCAATCCATTCTTCGTGGCATCAATGTACACCTTATAACCTCCGAACCCATTGGCATGGCTAGAACTGGAGTGGTTATAGGTCTTTCTTTGAGTGTCTGAAAACTCCTTTCACATTACTTGCTCCATTCAAACTTCATGCCCTTTTGAGTTAGCTTCATAAGGGGTGAGGCTATCTTGGAGAACCCCTCTATGAACTTTCTATAACACCCGGCCAACCCTAGGAAACTCTTGATTTTGGTAACAGTGCTGGGCTGGCTCCATTCTTTTACCACCGATACCTTTGCTGGGTCAACGGATATTCCCTCAGCTGATATGACATGTCCTAAGAAAGCCACTTGACCTAGCCAAAATTCACACTTGGTAAACTTGGCGTACAACTTGTGTTCCCTTAACATTTGTAGTACAATCCTGGGGTAGTTTTCGTGTTCTTTCACAGAAGATGAGTAAACCAAAATGTCGTGTATGAATAGTATTACGAATTTGTTCAAATATGGCTTAAAAACTTAGTTCATCATGTCCATGAATGGCGCTGGGGCGTTGGTCAATCCAAATGGCATGACTAGGAATTCGTAATGACCATATCGAGATCGAAATGTTGTATTAGGTATGTCGTTAGCTTTGATCCTTAATTGATAGTACCTCGATCTCAAGTTTATCTTTGAAAAGACTTTCGTGCCTTGCAACTGGTCAAATAATTCCCCAATTCTTGGAAGCAGGTATTTATTCTTGATGGTCACCTTATTCAACTGCCAATAATCTACACACATCCTCAAACTTCAATCTTTCTTCTTGACAAAAAGGATCAGTGCTCCCTAAGGTGACATACTGGGTCTAATGAATCCCTTATCTAACAATTCTTGAAGTTGGATCTTCAATTCCCTCAATTCTACGGGAGCCATCTTATAGGGTGGTATGGAGATGGGGTTTACCCCTAGCATAATTTCTATTGAAAACTCAACTTCTCGTTGTGGAGGCAGTCCTAATAATTCCTCAGGAAATACATCTTCAAATTCTTTAACAATTAACACATCTCTTAATTCTACAAGGACTTCTATATTTTATTGAATGTGTGCTAAATACTCGTAAGCTCCCTTTCATAACATTTTATCTGCCTTTAGGGCTGAGACCTATTTCTTTTCATTTATTCCACCTTGTCCCTGAAATTTAATAATCGAGTTTCCATTCTTGAGACTAACTACCTTGGCCTTATAATCCAAGGTGGCATCGTACTTGGTTAAGAAATCCATCCCTACATTATATTGAAATCTCAAAATTCAAGAAGGATTAAATCTACCAAGAACTCAATTTCCCCTATCTAAATTCTCTTATTCTTTTATCCTAACGAGGTTTCTAAAGACTACCCCATAGGGGTTGCTACTATCATACGATAATTCAGATTTTTTGGTTCTTCCCTTAATACTTCGGACAATGCATTTGAAATAAAGGAATGACTTGCTCTTGAGTCTATCAAAACATGCATAGGGAAACCAGAGGTAAACATCGTACCTTGAATGATGGCCAAATCCTCATCCATGTCCTAACACGTTAGGTTGAATACTCTCCCTTGCTAGATTCTTGGATTTCCTACTGGCCCTAACAATTGTCCCATCTATTTGGGCTTTGGACAATCCCTTGATAAGTGCCCTAGCTGGTTGCAGTTGTAGCAGACAAGTCCTTTCTTAGGAAAATTATAATTAGCAAACATTCATCCCTTGCCTGCAGGGCCTCCTAGGGTGCTGCTTCCCACATTTCAAAGAGGGTTTGCTGGGCTTGAACTGAACCTTCTTCGGGTCCAACTTTTTCCCGGCACTTAACTTGGAAACTTGCTGGTTGCTTCCTTGAATAGAGTCAATTCGATCCCAATTTTCCTCAATGACCATTGTCTGCCACACCACCTCAGCATAGGACTTCGTACTTATATTACTGAGGGCCTTTTGAATCCTTAGCTTTAGCCCTCCCAAAAACTTTTGCACCTTGATTCTCTTGTTCCACTCATATATTGGCATGTATTTGATTAGTCAAGTGAATGCATCTTCATATTGAGCCATGTTCATATCTCCTGCCTGCTTTAGATCCATGAACTCCATTTCCTTTGCCATCCTTAGGCTAAGTGGAATGTATTTGTCGTTGAATAGCTCCTTAACTCACTCCCAGCCGACATAGGGTGTTCCCGCTAGTGCTGGGGTGGCCATAACCCTCTTCACTCCTTTCGACCATCGTTCGGCTTCACCTTGTAACATAAAAGTTGCACAGTTCACCTTCTCATCCTCTCCATAGTAGAGGTGGTCGAGCAATTTCTCAGTCTGTTCGATCCAAAATTCCCCCTCACTAGGATCGGCTCTCGATTTTCCTTGGAAAACGGGTGGATTTTGTCTGTGATATAGGTCCAACATGCAAGATGGACGTCTGCCTTAGGTCTGCATCCCTTGCATGACCACCACTATGCTTCCCATAATTCCCTGGATTTGATCCAAATAGTTTCCATTTGTTCTCTCTTCCTCCTGACTTGAGTTACCCTTAGGTATACCATTGGTACGTCCTTCAGTACCTCTTTGATAATTTGATGTCATAGGTTGTATTGCCCATTGAGTGTGTTAGTGTAAGTGCTCTAGACCCAATCAGATTGGGCATGTTGTACACTGACAATTGTAATCATGTTTATTATTTGAATAAGGAGTTGTTCAAATTCACCAGAAGTCATTCTATTAGTTTCTTGTTATTATTGTAATAATCAAATGAAATTAGATAGAAGTCTATATGATGTATACTGTGATTAATCTGTAAAGATGTGAGATGATGCATCACAATTTCTAGACATCATTAAACATCCCAAGTCGTAGCAATGTCAAGAATGGACATTGACAATTGCGGTAAGACTTGTATGTGCTATGTTTTTGCTATGTGATAGCAACGGGGGTCTCACACCCATAGGCATGGGGATGCCTAGACAAGTACGTAGGTGACCAATGTTGGAGAATGTGTCACTGGACATGACTCGCCATGAGAATCTATTTTGGTTATATGTTGATGGAATTCTCATACGAGATGGGTGTAACTAATCCTTTGACCTAAGGTTATCACGGTCATCTCATAAGAAGACCGATATGCTTTGACATCGTTTCGATGGGCCTAGATAAAGGCTACACGTGGGCGATCATTGGACATATCGTGAGGCTTATGGAGATGGGTGCATAACCAAGATGGGACTCGTCTATCCCTTGATAGATGATGATGTATCTAAGGCACCTTCGGTGGATATTCACTTTAAATCCATGGCCATGGTGAAAGAGATCAAATGTTAAGCCAACTTGCCTTCCATCATTATGAAGCATTAGGTTTCTAGCTGGCACTTGATTTGTTGAGTCACTCAAGGTCATGTGTCACCTATGATTCCTATGTTTCATGGGCCATGAGATGTCCCTGAATGATGGGTCTGACTTAACTAGAAAGGTGGGGTTTGTTGAGTCACTCAAGGCCTTACTAAGTATAGAGGTAAAGATTGGGAGTCACATAAGAAGTGCTTGACAAGGAGTTGTCAACCCAATGAATCTAGGAGTTGCATGTAGATGCAATTGGTAGCAAGTACCTACCTAATCGATCCTAGCACAATTTGTTGAGTCACTCAAGCTTGTGCGAGGGGAGATGGGATCCTAGCCCGCTAGGAAATCTTCCAACGGGATTTCCCGAGTTATGTCTTGAGGGTGGCAAACTCGTAGAAAATAGTGGGAGCAATCATAAAATGTTACTTCTTGCAATTTATGATTTCGTAATTTAATATGATTATATTAATATCTCTATTCAGTTGTTAATCCAGAATGTCTAGAAACATATCGATAAGATCGATACTCGAGGGCAATAATACCTTCAATGGGACTAATTTCTATGATTGGGAGATCATCTTGAGGATAGTCCTCACACATGATAAAGATTCTCTATGCGATAGAGAGATCTCTTCTTATGAAGCATCCAATTAAGGAAATAGTAGCACATTAGGCCTGGGTGATGCACAAGGGTGATATGATCATCGCTTGATATATCGTCTTGGCTTCCATGACCTCGAAACATAGGTCGCAACATAAGAGTTATGATGCCTATGAGATCATGGCTAGGCTCAAGGATCATCTATTGAGAAGCATGTCATGGAGATGATACGTTTTATCAATAGGTTGCTAGAGCTGAACTTGGGTATGGATGTTGAAACTTACCCTAGATTGGGTGCTATAATCCCTCCCTAATGGCTATGGAAAAGACTCTTCGAGAGTGGTTGTCCATACTTAAGGGGACCAAGCCTAACATTGATTATAGGCCAAGGGAAGTGTTCTCTTAGTTGAAGGGCCCAAGGTGCACAGGGGCAAGCCCAAGAGTAAGAAAGCCAAAAGGAAGAAAAGTTCTTCCATAGCGCAATCTGGAAGTGTCCAGAAGACTAAAACCCAAAGGGCAAAGAGGATGCAATCTATCTCCACTGTGATAAACCGAGAAGTGTAGAGTAGGAAGAGTTTTACTCAAGGCACTTCAGGTATTTCTGTTATTGGAATTAATCTATCTACTTCTGATCAGTCCACATGGGTATTAGATACTAGATCTAGTGCTCATATTTACACTTTCGTGTATGGGCTTAGGAGTACGAGGAGATTAATAATAGGAGAAGTGTACCTACATGTGGTAAATGGATCAAAAGTTATTCCATTAATTGTAGGGACCTATTTATTAACATTGCCCATAAGGCTTGTATTGGAATTACATAATTGTTACTACAATCCTAGTTTGACTAGGAATATAATTTCTAATTCTTGTTTGACAAGGATGGATATTCATTTTTATTTAAAGACAATAGTTGTTCATTTTATAAAAATGAGTTATTTTATGGTAAAACAATAGTACATAATGGTTTGTATGTCCTTGATGTTGATACTCCTATAAATAACATAAATATTAAGTGACTTAAATCAGGTGATTTAAATAGCACTTATTTATGGCATTGTCGCCTTGGCCATATAAATGAGACTCGCACATCCAACTTGTATAAAGTTGGATATCTTGGCACATTTGATTATGAATCATATGGTGCTTGCAAATCTTGTTTGCTTGGCAAAATGACTAAGTCTCCTTTTAAGGTAAAAGGAGTGAAGGCCACAAAAGTGCTAGGACTTGTGCACATTGATGTGTGTGGGCCCATATCCACCCAAGCTCGAGGTGGTTATGTCTACTTCATAACCTTTACTGATGATAGATCATGTTTTGGTTATGTGTATCTTATGAGACACAAATTTGAGGATTTTGAAAAGTTCAAATAATTCAGATTTGAAGTAGAGAAGCAAACTGGGAAAAGTATCAAAATACTTTGATCAGATCGAGATGGTGAATACTTGAACAGTGAGTTTCTAGATCATCTGAAGCAGAATGAGATTCTCTTACAATGGACTCCACTTGGAACATTAGAGATGAATGGTGTGTCTAAAGGAGGAATAGGACTTTGTTGGACATGGTCTGGTCCATGATGAGTCACGCTGAACTCCCTATTTCATTTTGGGGATACGCACTCCTCACCGCGATCTTTGTTTTGAACAGGGTTCCAAGTAAATCAGTTACTCAGACTCCATATTAGATATGGAAAAGAAAGAAGCCAAATCTATCTTTCCTTAAGATTTGGGGTTGTCAAATTGATGTCAAACGTGTTGACAATAATAAGTTAAAACCCAAATCAATGAGATGTTTGTTTGTGGGATATCCAAATGGATATTACTTTTGCCACCCATATGAACAAAAAGTGTTTTGTTGCCAAGCATGTGGTATTCCTTGAGAAGGAATTCATAGATGTTGTGGCTAGTGGGAGGAATGTTAAGCTCGAATGGATTCGAGATGAACCAAAAACAAATACTCCCCTCCAAGCCCGCGCGCACGCGCATGGGGCGACCCGCACGCTCGCGGACGACCAGCGCGACCTTTGCGTGCCCCATGCGGCCCCAGTGGGCCGCGCTCGCCCCCCCAGCTACCCTTGCTTCGCGCCAGGCGCAGCCCAGCCGCGCCCAACCGTGCCCAGTTCGCTTTTTAGGCTGTCTAGCCGCCTCCCGGCCCCTCCCGCACCCTCGGGCTTTGGTTTGTCCCTTCCTCGAGGTCCACGTGAAGCACCCGGGCTGACCCTTCGATGACCCAGTTCGTTCTGTTCCCTTACGTGGGGCCCGGTCAAATTTTTATTATTTTTATCCAATCCATAAGTGTATGACACCTATGGGCCGTGATTAAAAATGGGCCAGGGCTGTTAAGTGGATTATTTATTAATTATGGGTTGCTAGTGTATGTTTGACATGTATTGGTTGATCCAAGGCCTATTGAGCCTTGTTAGTTAGACTAATGGATAGATCCCAAGCCCAACACAATTAAAACAATTTTGTTTTTCCAAAATTATACAAATTTTCAATTTATTGAAAGCGTTTCATTAAGATTGAAATAAATGTGATAATTAATTAACATAATTATGAATGAATCAATTAGATTGATTGCATGGGTGTATGGTATGGATCGAGTCGACCATTTATTTTACGTTGGGAATGAATGCTTGTAAATTTGGTTTTTGAAATAGGGCCTGCGAGTCTTACCTCTCTTATACTCTGATGTACATTCTCTTCTCATCTCACTCCCCCCGAATGTAACTCGGGGTTTCTGATTCTATGTAATGTATGTAGAATAGAATTAAGTAGTGATAGTTGTAGTTTGTATGAAGAGAAAGAGATGGAGCCAAATTGAAGACAAGATTCGAAGACTAACGAAGGCTTGAAGAATGTGCTTATGAAGCAAGATGTGATTCTTTACCTAGGTTTGACCCGCTAACTTCCCTTCTATGGCTCGAGGGGACTAGCCGTAGTTATCCATACCATACACCGGTTTGAGTCGTTTATTATACATTATTAATTTGATTAATTGCATGTGATGAGACCTAAGTAAATAAATAATAAATCCCTCATTAATATTAAGCCAACTTGCCTTCCATCATTATGAAGCATTAGGTTTCTATCTGGCACTTGATTTGTTGAGTCACTCAAGGTCATGTGTCACCTATAATTCCTATGTTTCATGGGCCATGAGATGTCCCTGAATGGTGGATCCGACTTAACTAGAAAGGTGGGGTTTGTTGAGTCAATCAAGGCCTTACTGAGTATAAAGGCAAAGATTGGGAGTCACATAACATGTGCTTGGCAAGGAGTTGTCAACCCAATGAATCTAGGAGTTGCATGGAGATGGAATTGGTAGCAAGTACCTACCTAATCGATCCTAACACAATTTGTTGAGTCGCTCAAGGTTGTGCGAGGGGAGATGGGATCCTAGCCTACTAGGAAATCTTCCAATAGGATTTCTCGAGTTATGTCTTGAGGATGGCAAACTCGTAGAAAATAGTGGGAGCAATCATAAAATGTTACTTCTTGCAATTTATGACTTCGTAATTCAATATGATTATAATAATATCTCTATTCAGTTGTTGATCCAGAATGTCCGAAAACATGTCGATAAGATCGATACTCGAGGGCAATAATACCTTCAATGAGACTAATTTCTATGACTGGGAGATCATCTTGAGGATAGTCCTCACGTATGATAAGATTCTTTATGCGATAAAGAGCTATCTTCTTACGAAGCCACAAATTAAAGAAATAATAGCACATTAGGACTGGACGATGCATATGGGTGATATGATCATCGCTTGATATATCGTCTTGGCTGCTATGACCCCAAAATATAGGTCGTATCATAAGAGTTATGATGCCTATGAGATCATGGCTAGGCTTAAGGATCATCTATTGAGAAACATGTCATGGAGATGATACGTTTTATCAATAGGTTGCTAGAGCTCAACTTGGGTATGGATGCCGAAACTTACCCTACATTTGGTGCTACAGTCCCTCCCCAACGGCTATGGAAAAGACTCTTGGAGAGTGGTTGTCCATACTTAGGGAGACCAAGCCTAAAATTTATTATAGGCCAAGGGAAATGTTCTCTTAGTTTAAGGTCCTAAGGCGCACAGGGGCAAG
This sequence comes from Diospyros lotus, assembly GCF_014633365.1. Classification (NCBI taxonomy): domain Eukaryota; kingdom Viridiplantae; phylum Streptophyta; class Magnoliopsida; order Ericales; family Ebenaceae; genus Diospyros; species Diospyros lotus. Next base: position 25,727,437 of record NC_068350.1, read on the forward strand.
CCCAAGAGTAAGAAAGCCAAAAGGAAGAAAAGTTCTTCCATAGCGCAATCTGGAAGTGTCCAGAAGACTAAAACCCAAAGGGCAAAGAGAATGCAATCTATCTCCACTGTGATAAACCTAGAAGTGTAGAGTAAGAAGAGTTCTACTCAAGACACTTCCGGTATTTATATTATTGGAATTAATCTATCTACTTCTGATCAGTCCACATGGGTATTAGATACTGGATCTAGTGCTCATATTTACACTTTCATGTATGGGCTTAGGAGTACGAGGAGATTAATAATAGGAGAAGTGTACCTACACGTGGTAAATGGATCAAAAGTTGTTCCATTAGTTGTAAGGACCTATTTATTAACATTGCCCACAAGGCTTGTATTGGAATTACATAACTGTTACTACAATCCTAGTTTGACTAGAAATATAATTTCTAATTCTTGTTTGACAAGGATGGATATTCATTTTTATTTAAGGACAATAGTTGTTCGTTTGATAAAAATGAGTTGTTTTATGGTAAAACAATAGTACATAACAGTTTGTATGTCCTTGATGTTGATACTTGAACGGCTGTCGAACCACTCCAGAATTAGAGATTTATGTTTGCATCTCTTCTCTAGTTTGCAGCAAAGTGCACCCTAGGTCATCTCTCACAAGGAGCCTCACTTTCTTCTACCAACAAAGGAGAACCAATACAAATAATAGTTTGTTTAGGGGGGGTTTTTTTTTTGACAGAAAACTAATTAACAAAACAGAAAGATAAAGATGGATGAAAAATCAGTAAAAGATATGCAACCGGCTGTGTATTTGTCTCCTATGTGAAATCTTCCTCGTCCAACCTATATACCTTGGCTTGCTAGATGTTTTGATATCCGGATAACAAACTCAAAGCATCCCCAACAACCGTCCAAGGATTAGAATGATTGGAACAACAAAATGAATACAGAAATCTCTTGTAAACAAAATGCAGCCATTCACTCTCTATTCAACCTATCCGGACCTATGCAAGAACAACCGTTCAAGCACATAATATTCATTTCCTAGATGTTATACCAACCGGCTATAACATTCTGCTCTCTTAAGCATTTGACAGAAAATGAAACCATACAAATTCACACAAACCTGCCATGAACTCCATGCATTCACAAATCTGCCCAAACTAAACCAAATAGAAATGAATAAGAAACAAACAACAAACCAGATTCTTGTAGTTCATCCGGGACTCAAATTCCACATGGATTCAAGACACACAACCGGTTACAAATGCTCTAGCCTATCATTACAGCAAGGAAAACAAAATGGAACAAAAGATGTAGAAAACAGAAAAATGCTACAACAACAAAAACGGGCAGAATCCTCTCTATTTTCTCCTCTCTCTCTATCTCATGATATTCTAAAAATTAATGTTAAGAGGCCTTAAATACATGGCTAAGAAAGGAAAGGCCAGGGAGGCTGGGGTTGGGCCTAGCCCAATAGAAAACAAGTGAGCCCAAAACAGCACAATGAGTAGCCCAAGTCTGCTCCTTGAAAGTAGGCCCAAGCTCCTTTAGTTGAGCCACTTCTCTAGCCCATCCAAAATTCCCTAAAGCCTGGATCCATAGAGTAGAGGTAAGATAGAAAATAGTGTAAGGACAATTTGAAACATAATAAAATAGAAACAATGAAATATCAGCAAAAATTACTTCAAATGGCCTAATAAGAATGAGGTGAAATGCCAAAATATGGTATAAATATGCATGCTATCAATTCCCCCATACTTAGACTTTTGCACTCCTGGGCAAAACACTAGACTCTATGACTCAAGAATAGAAATGTGGAAAAACACAAATTAGATGCAAGGTAGGTAAGTCTTCAAGAATTCATCATTCAAAGATCATCTTTCCTCTACTTCCAAGAAAACAAGTGACATGGCAATTCATCCAATAAGACAAATCAAAAGTAGAAGCCTCTCACAGGACAAGTGTATGCTCAAAAATCTCTCAAGAGGTGGTGGTGGTGACTATTTCGCTCAAATTCACCCAATCACAATTCCACTACCATAAGCTTGTTTATCTTCTCAATCTCCACTATCCATGTCAAATGCATGCCACAAATCAAAAGGACTTATTCAGGGTTGTAATGTGGGGAAGAAAGAAATGGAAAGACAACAATGAAGGAAAACATGCCTTAGGTCGAGAAAACATTTCATGCAACTCTAAGATCAAGAGATAGAATTTCCAAGCGTTATGAAGAACATTGCATCTTTATTCGGTTGAGTGCGTTTTACGCTCTGTCTCAACTTTGCTTTCTTCTTTTTTTTTTTTTTTTTTTTTTTTCGAAAGAGGTGAGTGCGTTTTATGCTCCTTCTCACCCTTCTATCCTTTTCTCGCTTTGCTTTTTCTTTTTCATGGATGCAAATGGCCTTTGGCCTTATGACTTGCTCGATGAATTCAATCTCTCTCACTAGAATGCACTTACTATTCCTCTTCCTAAGGTTGGAAGGTCCAAAAAGGGTGTATGAGAATGAAGGGTAAAAATGATGGCTCTAAGTGGCAAGCGAAAGGGATTGATTGAATTATTATTATTATTTTTTTTTTCGTATAACAAAATGGCTAAATGGGGACAAGAAAGAATGCCTTAATCATGTTTGAGTCATGCATGAACAAATATAGCCTCAACCAAGAATCAAAACAAGTTCTAGAGTGGAGATCATGATAGGTGAATGCACACACAAGAAAGACAATAGGCTCAAAATCCTCACGGCTGTAGACTACCCAATCAATCTATCAAATCAAACTCATTGCCAAGTCACTCAAAATTAAGGAAGATAAGATTGAAGTTCTAATCATGATGGGTTCTTTTAGACTTAATTGCTTAACTTGCATTTCCACGCAAAACAAACTCAACTAAACCCAAGGAAAAAGAAATATGAAAAGATAAAGAAAATGCGGCTAAAATAAGAATGCTGCCTCCCCCCACACTTAGACTTTACATTGCCCTCAATGTAAACATGCAAGTCCAATCAAGAATAAGACAAGTAAATGTAAAATATTAGGGAGAGAGAAATAGCCTGGTGTATCAAATGGAGGTGGCGTTGAGGAGATGCAGCTCCTCCACAATATGCTCCTGAAAGCTCTCGTAGAATGGCTTAAGCCGCTGCCCGTTCACTGTGAATTGCTTTGCATTGGACTCGTCCTTGATTGCAACTGCACAAAAGGGAAAAACATGAATAACTATGAAAGGACCAGTCCAACGAGAACGTAACTTACCGGGCATCAACTTGAGACGAGAATTGTATAGCAGAACTTTCTAGCCAACTTCGAATGTCTTCCTCACAATAAGCTTGTCATGCACAGCCTTGGTCTTCTCCTTGTAGATGCGTGAGTTCTCATATGCGTCCATCCTAATCTCCTCAAGCTCTTGAAGTTGGAGCTTTCTTTGGGACCCCGCTTGACTGATGTCCATATTGCATTGCTTCACCGCCCAATACGCCTTATGCTCCACTTCCACCGGCAAGTGACACGCTTTTCCAAAAACCAACCTATAGGGGGACATGCCGATGGGGGTTTTGTAGGCCGTGCGGTAGGCCCAAAGTGCATCTTCTAATCTCGTGCTCCAGTCTTTCCTATTGGGCTGGACAGTCTTCTCCAAAATCTGCTTGATTTCCCTATTTGAGACTTCAGCTTGCCCATTAGTCTGTGGATGATAAGGAGTCGCCACTTTGTGTATTACCCCATACTTACGAAGTAGGGTGTCCATCTTTCTATTGCAAAAGTGGGATCCTTGGTCGCTGATGATGGCCCTAGGCATGCCAAACCTGCAAAAGATGTGAGAACGAACAAAATCTGCAACCACAGAAGCATCATCAGTCCTGGTGGCTTTAGCTTCCACCTACTTAGAAACACAATCCACAGCTAACAGAATGTACAAATAACCAAATGACACAAGAAATGGACCCATGAAGTCAATGCCCCAAAGATCAAAGATTTCACAAAACAATAAGGGTTGTTGAGGCATTTCATTCCTACGTGATATAGTGCCTGTGTGTTGACAACGTGTGCAATTCTTACAGAACTCATATGAATCCTTAAAGAGTGAAGGCCAATATAATCCAGAATCTAGGACTTTCCTAGCTGTACGTTGGGGACCAAAGTGACCACCACATGCAAGTGTGTGACAAAAATTTAAGACAGATGCAAACTCATGGTTAGGCACACATCTCCTAATGACCTGGTCACTACACATGCGCCACAGATAGGGATCATCCCACACATAATACCGAGCCTAACTCTTAAATTTATTTAGCTGTTCCTTCTTAAAATATGCAGGTAATTCAGAAGCAACTAAATAATTTACTAAATCAGCATACCAGGGCTCAACACCATGAATGTGGTATAATAACTCATCTGGGAAATCATCCCTGATAGGCTGGGAGTCCATGACTGTGGAATCTGAAGAAGGAGGGACCCTGCTCAAATGATCAGCTACTAGGTTCTCGACCCCACTCTTATCTTTTATCTCAACATTGAACTCCTAAAGTAGGAGCATCCACCGTATCAACCTGGGCTTAGCATCGGGCTTCTTCAATAGGTATTTCAGGGCTGCATGGTCAGAGAACACGACAACATTAGAACCCAGAAGATAGGAGCGAAATTTATCTAAAGCAAACACAATAGCTAGAAGCTCCTTCTCAGTCGTGGTGTAGTTTGCTTGAGCAGCATCCAAGGTGCGCGAGGCATAGGCAATGACATGTGACTTCTTCTCCACACGTTGTGAAAGGACAGCACCCACTGCAAAGTTGGAGGCGTCGCACATCAGCTCGAAGGGCAACTCCCAGTCGGGTGGCTGTATGATGGGTGGAGAAATCAATCGACTCTTCAGTTCCTCGAATGCCCGCTTGCACTGCTCATCAAAGTGGAAGGTCACTTCTTTCTGGAGAAGGTGGGAAAGTGGAAGTGCAATCTTGCTGAAATCCTTGATGAACCTCCTGTAAAATCCTGCATGGCCAAGGAAAGAACGCACCTCCCTCACAGAGGTAGGGTAAGGCAATGAAGCAATAACATCAACCTTAGACCGATCCACTTCTATACCCTTCTTAGACAGAACATGCCCTAAAACAATTCCTTGTTCTACCATGAAATGACATTTTTTGAAATTTAAAACAAGGTTCTTTTCAATGCATCTCTCTAGGACTCTACCCAAGCTAACCAAGCAATCATCAAAAGAAGTGCCATAAACTGAAAAATCATCCATGAACACTTCCATGCAATGCTCTATAAAATCTGAAAATATACTTACCATGCATCGCTGAAAGGTACCTGGAGCATTACATAGACCGAAAGGCATTCTTCTATAAGCGAATGTGCCAAAGGGGCAGGTGAAGGTGGTCTTCTCTTGATCCTCTGGGGCTATGCAAATCTGAAAGTACCCGGAAAAACCGTCAAGGAAACAATAGTATGACTTACCAGCCAACCTCTCCAACATCTGATCAATGAATGGGAGGGGAAAATGATCTTTTCTGGTTGCTTGGTTCAGCTTTCTATAATCAATGCAGACTCTCCAACTGTTCTGCACTCTCATGGGGATGAGCTCATTGTGCTCATTTGGGACCACCGTGATGCCCGTCTTTTTTGGAACAACCTGAACGGGACTCACCCACTTGCTGTCAGAAATAGGGTAAATAATACCGGCTGCAAGTAATTTACTTACCTCCTGTTTTACCACATCAAGGATGGTTGGGTTAAGTCTTCTTTGAGGCTGCCTTGCTGGTTTTGCTCCTTCCTCCAATAAGATACGGTGCATGCAAACAGATGGGCTGATTCCAGTTATGTCCGCTAAAGTCCACCCAATTGCTTTCTTATTATTTTTCAGCACATCCAGCAACTTTCTCTCTTGGTCAGGCTGCAAGTTGTTTGCAATGATGACTGGCAGCTTCTCATCTTTCTCCAAGAATGCATACTTGAGGTGCTGAGGCAAAGGCTTGCACTGAATGGTGGGTGGCTGCTGCAAAGAGGGGGCTGACCTATTTGACTGGAACTCTAACTCCAAGGCACTATCAACCTGCTCAACAAGGTTAGCAGCACTATCTTCCACTTGGGAAATGTTAGCATCAAAATCAAACTCATGTCTATGCAAAAATTCAGCAATCTCTAAGCATGCAGCACATTGACTCTCTCCATCACTACAATTAGTGCAAATAATCGTATCTGGGAACTCATGCACAGTGAGGAATTTATCAATTAAATCAGAAGACTCAGAACATGCTTCATTCACTAACAGGTCAACTCTATTTACTTGAAAGGTGGAATGATCCTCGGCAGGGAATTTCATGGCATCAAGTATCTTGAAGTTAATTGTGTTACCAGCAAATTCCATGGAAAGTGTACCCTCATGCACATTGATAATAGTTCTAGCAGTTTTTAAGAATGGTCTCCCTAGGATCAAGGGTGCATGCTCAAGTGTGCTGTTATCTTCCATATTCAAAACATAAAAATCTGCTGGAAAGATTAAATCCTTAACCTTAACCAGCACATCTTCTAGGACTCCAGTGGGGTGTGCAGTACTTCTATTGGCTAGTTGGACAACCACTCCTGTTGGCTTCAAAGGACCACACTGCAATGAAGCATAAATAGAGTTAGGCATGACATTAATGGATGCACCTAAATCTAGTAAAGCATTGCTAAATTGCATGTCTCCTATAGTACAAGGAATGGAGAACATCCCTGGATCTTTACACTTTGCTGGCATGGCAGGTTGGATAAGGGCAGAGACATTTCTCCCAAGGTTGATCTTCTCATTCCCCATAAGCTTCCTCTTGTGAGTACACAAATCCTTGAGAAATTTTGCATACTTAGGGATCTGTCTAATGGCTTCAAGGAGGGGGATGTTGACTTCAACTTTCTGGAATGTTTCCAGAATCTCTTTATCCACTTCGGCCTCTGCTCTTTTCTTGTTTTGTGTTGCTCGATGTGGGAATGGCAGGGGCTAGATGTTGGAAGACTCTCTTTGTTCTTGATAGCTGGAGTTTGGTTGCTTGGCTTCTTGGACTGAGGAGGGTTGCTGCTCTTTGCTACCCTCTACATTCTGCTTCTCTACATGCTGCTCCATGTTTGATGATGGTGGAGGGGTTGGGATGATCACTTCTTTCCCACTTCGAAGCATGATGGCACTAACATTACCCCTTGGATTGGCAACTGGTTGTGAAGGAAGCTGCCCCAAACCTTGACTCCTTAACTCATTGATGTTTGTGGCTAGCTGGCCTATTTGGGTCTCCAAATTTTGAATTGTGGTTTCTGTTTTCTGTTGGAATTGGAGTGTGTTGGCTGCTAGTTGCTTAACAAGATCATCTAAGGTAGGTTCTGACTTGGGTAATGGTGGTGCTTGTTGCATGGCTTGATTCTGCCTTGGTGGTGGAGCATGGTTGCTTGAAATTGAAGGATGGAACCTCTGCTGAAATGGTTGATTCTGGTGGTATGGCTGCTGCTGGTGCACATGTTGACTGGAAGGGCTGCCATATCTGAGGTTTGGATGGTCTCTCCAACCTGGATTGTAGGTGGCTGAGTATGGATCATACTTGTGTTGTGGATGCTGCTGGAAAGGTGGATTGTGCTGCTGGAAAGGTCTACCAGGGAAGATGCCAGCAACAGATTCATTATTTTCTTGCAACTGTGGGCATTGATCTGTTGTATGGGATGGCAAGGAGCAAATGCCACAAAGCTGCTGCTGGGGTTGCTTTCTCTCTAATGCCAACTGCCTGACCATGGAAGCCAATTCCTCAAGCTTGTTTTCCATCCTTTGCTGGTCCATAGTGGCAGCCACATTGACTTCATTGATGGCTTTTGTAGGAGTGTTAATTCTGGTGCCAAACTGCTGGGCATTTTGTGCCATCTTTGATATCAGCTCTTGTGCAGCTGCTGGGGTCTTCTCTTCCAAAGCTCCTCCACTTGCAGCATCTACCAAGTACCTGTCCATGGGGATTAGACCTTTATAGAGATACTGAATTAGGAGTTGGTCACTTATCTGATGGTGAGGACAGCTGGAACACAACTTCTTGAACCTCTCCCAATACTTATGTAGAGTTTCACCACTCATCTGCCTTATACCACAAATTTCCTTCCTTATTGATGCTGTTCTGGAGGCTGGAAAGAATTTTTCCAGGAAGATCCTTTTCAATCCATCCCAGCTGGTAATAGCAGCTGGTGGTAGGTAGTAGAGCCAATCTTTGGCTGATCCATCAAGTGAGAATGGGAAGGCTCTCAGCTTGATCTGCTCTTCATCTACTCCTTGTGGCCGCATGGTTGAGCAAACAACATGAAATTCTTTTAGATGCTTGTGCGGATCCTCTCCTGCAAGACCATGAAACTTGGGCAACAAGTGGATTAGTCCAGATTTTAGTTCAAAGTTAGCATCCAACTGTGGGTATTGAATACATAGGGGCTGGTAATGCACATCAGGTGCAGCCAGCTCTCTAATGGTTCTACCATCCAAATGACCATGATTTGCATTATTTCCATTACCATTATTTCCATTATTTCCATGATTTCCATTACCATTATCTGCCATATTGATGAATTCTGGAATAGGTTCAGATGAAGTATTAGAAGCACTGTTAGGGTCACTCCTATCCCGAGACTTAAGCTCTCTAGCTTGCCTTCTAAGAGTGTTCTCTAATTCAAGATCCAAGTCAAGTAATGTTTTCTTAGATGACCTGGTCATGCACTAGAGATTAGCACAAAAACAGCACACAAAATGGCCTATGCATACCAAGAACACAGAAACACAAAAAACACACAAACAAAAACAAAAACACACAAACACAAAAACACAAAAACAGGTCAAACAATAAGCCCTTAGATGATTTTTTTATGCAATTTTTCACAAAATTTCAACACAAAAACACTGAGGGACCTAAAAACACTAAAAACCACACCAAATTAGCCACTGAGAAACACAAAATGGCCCAAAAAGTGGTCTAAACGTTGGAATTTGGCCAAAAAAGGGTCTCCTCACTGCAAAGCAGTTACTCTTTATCCCCACACCCCCATTTCTTTGGACACCAAAAATCAGCTCAATCGGAGCAAGTGAAAATCTGTGAACAGTAACCGTCAAAATCGTTTTTTTATCAAATCAGCTCCTATTTTGCCTCAAAGACCACTCTAAATGCAAGAAAACATCAAGGGATGCATAAAGACATGAAAGAACATCAAGTAAGGATGAGAAAGGAAGAGGATAGCACCGGTATCTCGAGCTCAATCCTTAAATAATGCTATCTGTTATGGGGATGGTCAAAACAGCTGTTGAATGGGAAAGCTGCTGTGGGTGATCTCCTCTTGGTTGCAGCTGCAGGGTTGTCTATCTGCCAAACGAAAAGAAGGTTAGTGGGAACGTTAAAAGGAATGCTAGAAGATAAAATAAGAGGAATGCTAAAAGGGAAAATAAAAGGAATGTCCTCTTGGTCAGGTGATCTGCTGTCAGAGGCAGAAAAGTGGGATTCAGCTTTCTAAAAATGGTTATGCTCTCCTGATCTGCTGCAGGCTTGTCTACTTGCTATGTGAGCTTGCTTTTCAGCGCCTATCAGAGCACATGAAGATCAGAGAAGGACACAAGGTGTGCTACTAAAAATCAAAGAAGGACTGCAGGTGTTTTTTGCTTTTTCAGTTGCTGCAGGGCTGCAGGGTTGCAGGGTTGCTTTTCCAAAAGATCAGGTCGTGCAGCCCTCTCCAACAGCCACTTCTTGGTTCAAAAATGATTCCAGAAACGAGAAAACATAAAAGGGAAATACACACAAACAAAAAGAAGATTGAAAAGGCAAATAAGGCTTTTCTGTTCCTGCTTGCTATCAGTTTATCTCAAGAACAGAATAGCTTTTCACCAAGAACACAAAACTGATAACCTTATCAACAACTGATACCCTTTTCACCAAGAACACAAAACTGATAAAACACTCAAACGAGAAAACAAAACAAACAGAAAATAGGGTCGGTCCAACCTATATACCTTGGCTTGCTAGATGTTTTGATATCCGGATAACAAACTCAAAGCATCCCCAACAACCGTCCAAGGATTAGAATGATTGGAACAACAAAATGAATACAGAAATCTCTTGTAAACAAAATGCAGCCATTCACTCTCTATTCAACCTATCCGGACCTATGCAAGAACAACCGTTCAAGCACATAATATTCATTTCCTAGATGTTATACCAACCGGCTATAATATTCTGCTCTCTTAAGCATTTGACAGAAAATGAAACCATGCAAATTCACACAAACCTGCCATGAACTCCATGCATTCACAAATCTGCCCAAACTAAACCAAATAGAAATGAATAAGAAACAAACAACAAACCAGATTCTTGTAGCTCATCCGGGACTCAAATTCCACATGGATTCAAGACACACAACCGGTTACAAATGCTCTAGCCTATCATTACAGCAAGGAAAACAAAATGGAACAAAAGATGTAGAAAACAGAAAAATGCTACAACAACAAAAACGGGCAGAATCCTCTCTATTTTCTCCTCTCTCTCTATCTCATGATATTCTGGAAATTAATGCTAAGAGGCGTTAAATACATGGCTAAGAAAGGAAAGGCTAGGGAGGCTAGGGTTGGGCCTAGCCCAATAGAAAACAAGTGAGCCCAAAACAGCACAATGAGTAGCCCAAGTCTGCTCCTTGAAAGTAGGCCCAAGCTCCTTTAGTTGGGCCACTTCTCTAGCCCATCCAAAATTCCCTAAAGCCTGGATCCATAGAGTAGAGGTAAGATAGAAAATAGTGTAAGGACAATTTGAAGCATAATAAAATAGAAACAATGAAATATCAGCAAAAATTACTTCAAATGGCCTAATAAGAATGAGGTGAAATGCCAAAATATGGTATAAATATGCATGCTATCAATACTCCTATCAATAACATAAATATTAAGCGACTTAAATCAGGTGATTTAAATAGCACTTATTTATGGCATTGTCGTATTAACCATATAAATGAGACTTGCATATCCAACTTGCATAAAGATGGATAAATTAGCACATTTGATTATGAATCATATGGTGCTTACGAATCTTGTTTACTCGGCAAGATGACTAAGTCTCTTTTTAAAGTAAATGGAGGCTACATAAGTGCTAGGGTTTGTGCACATTGATGTGTGTGGACCCATGTCCACCCAAGCTAGAGGTGGATATGTCTACTTCATAACCTTTACTGATGATAGATCATGTTTTGGTTATGTGTATCTTATGAGACATAAATCTGAGGCTTTTGAAAAGTTCAAAGAATTCAGATTTGAAGTAGAGAAACAAACTGAGAAAAGTATCAAAGTACTTCGATCAGATTGAGGTGGTGAATACCTGAATAGTGAGTTTCTAGATCATCTGAAGCAGAATGGGATTCTCTCACAATGGACTCCACCAGGAACACCAGAGATGAATGGTGTGTTTGAAAGGAGGGATAAGACCTTGTTAGACATGGTCTAGTCCATGATGAGTCGCACTGAACTCCCTATTTTATTTTGGGAATACGCACTCCTCACCACGATCTTTGTTTTGAATAGGGTTCCAAGTAAGTCAGTTACTCAGACTCCATATGAGATATGGAAATGAACGAAGCTAAATCTATCTTTCCTTAAGATTTAGGGTTGTGAAGCTTATGTCAAGCGTGTTGACAATAATAAGTTAAAACCCAAATCAATGAGATGTTTGTTTGTTGGATATCCAAATGGATATTACTTTTACCACCCATATGAACAAAAGGTGTTTTGTTGCCAAGCATGTGGTATTCCTTGAGAAGGAATTCTTAGATGCTGTAGCTAGTAGGAGGAATGTTAAGCTCGAATAAGATTCGAGGCAAATCACAAACAAATACACCCCTCCAAGAACCCGAGAAAGATCAAACACAAGAACTTGTGTCAACTCCCCAACCTTCTACACAAGAACCTCGTAGGTCGATGAGGGTTCGTCGCGAACAAGAGAGATATGGATTTCTCATCTCGGCACATGCAAATGTGCTTCTAGTTGAGAACGATGAGACTACTACCTATGATGAGGCAATGTCTGACATTGACTCTAGGTTATGGCAGATGGATGACAAAACAACTTTCCTGAAAGGAAACCTGGTCCAGGATGTGTATAAGACACAGTCTAACGGTTTTGTTACTCATAAACATGCAAATAAGATTTACAACTTGCAAAGGTCGATTTATGGACTAAGGCAAGCATCCCAGAGTAAGAATCAATGTTCTGATGAAAAGATCAAAAAGTTTAATTTTCCACAAAAGGGAAGTTGATCCTTGTGTTTACAAGAAGGTTAGTGAGAGCGTGGTGGTCCTTTTAGTCCTATATGTGGACAATATATTGCTCATAGGAATGATGTTCCCATGATGCAATTAGTTAAAATATGGCTTTCAAAATATTTTCTCCATGAAGGATTTGGGAGAAGCAGCCTATATTCTGGGAATAAGGATATATAGAGATAGATCCAGGAAGTTGCTAGCACTCTCCCATAGTGCGTACATTAACAGGGTGTTAAAGAGGTTTAGCATGGAAGATTCTAGGAGGAGAAGTCTTCCCATGTCACATGGAATACATCTCTCCAAGGTTATGTGTTTGAAGACACAAGATGAGAGAGATAGGATGAGTTGAGCACAATATTCCTTGGCTATTGGCTCGATCATGTATGCCATGTTATGTACGAGGCCTAATATCGCATATACTTTGAGTATATGTAGTAGATATCAAGTTGATCCAAGAGAGAAACACTGGATTGTTGTGAAAAATATTCTTAAGTACTTGTAAAGCACTAAAGAGATGTTTTTGCCATATGGAGAATGAGAGCATACCATAAAGGGGTTCATGGATGCCAGTTTCCAATTCGACCATGATGATTTTAAATCACGTATAGTCGAAATTCATATTCTGCCTATATGGCTGGGCCATGAGTTGGAAGAGTTCCAACAGGAGATAGTGGCAGATTCAATAATTGAAGTCGAATACATAACAACCTTCGAAGCAGCTAAGGAGGTTGTATGGATCCGTAAGCTCATCGATGAACTTAAAGTGGTGTCCAACATTGTTGATCCAATAACAGTTATTGGGACAACAATGGAGCCATCGCATAAGCGAAGGAACCATGGTCTCATCAACGGACCAAATTTGTATTGTGGCATCTCCATATGATAATGGAGATTATCAGACGAGGTGACATATATAGAGAAAGTGTCGACGAATGACAACGTCGTAGATCCCTTGACTAAAGCTCTGTCCCAAGAGATGTTGGAAATGTATGCCCTAAAGACACGTTTTGTTTAATTTATGGTAATGATGTTCCTTTTATTCAGTTTATGGCACATATATTATTTGCATTTAATTGTTGGAAAGGTGTCCATGCTATTAAGTAAGTGATTCATGTGATGGGTCGTTCTTCACAGTTAGGCATGAATCATGGGTACTTAATAAGCAAGAAAATATAACTCTTGATCTTTTGATAGAACTGGACATTCTATCATGATAAGATCATTGTGCAATAGATCCTAATGGAGGATGGCTTGCCTTAGCCAGTAAACAGTCCGTTTACTCTAATTGTACAAGCGCATTTGGAATGCGTAGAGTGGACCTGTGATAGAAGCTAATGACAAAGTACTAATTATCATGGAGCTAGTCTATCACTGCTACTACGTGGACGAGTACTCTAATACTTGAGTATTAGTTGGTGGTCTGGTGAACCTAGAGCTATATTCTTAGATTCATTGTAGGTGAGGTCTATCAAAGATCAATATCCTTTTGAGTTGGGAGTATGGTTTCTAATTAGCTAAGACAGACTAATACAAGATAGTTTCTGTGATTCACCCCCTTGTGATTGTCCAAGAATAATCGAATAATCCAGGGCCCTGGGAACGTGACTTATGAGTGTGTGCTTCTGGGTAGCTCCCAATGATAAGCAAGTACATTCGAGTAGTCACGGATTATTGGACTAGTGATCTAAGGATGGTAGAAGTCATTTAGAAAGGTGTTAGTACATTATTCCTTTCTGAATGATGGGTGTTACACAGAGGGGTATTTTCGTCATTACACTAGTAGGTCAAAGACATGGCATATGCAAAATTATTCGTGGGGTCAGTGTTACCATATGGTGATAGTTGGAACACTTAGAATGACAAAATATAGCTACTAGGTAGCAGGGATATTTTGGTCATTTTAGTAGCCGTGAATAATTTGTCTTTTGGTCCCCGGGGTAGCTCGATGTAACTCATGTATTTTTAATACATTTGGCTTGTTGGATGAATTACATTAAGAGAGAATTATTTTATTTAGAATGGTCCATTGGGCTAAAATAAAATAATAGTTCATAAGGGTTTTAATTAATTAATTGGGCTAACCCAATTAGGAAATTAATTAAAAGATTTGGCCCATTAGGGTTTGGCCCACTAGGGTTTTAACCCTAGGGTTCTCCCTATATATATCTCTCTTTAGTTGTTTTTTAATCCAAGTCGTTTTTCATTCTTCTTCACCGAAGAGAGGCCACGAGTTCGAGTCATACTCCGGAAGATCGAAAGGGGGCGTTTGTGTTCTGATGCGACGGAGCCGAAGGCTAGCAGGGCAGCCGTCGTCTCCTCCACACGAAGAAGCACCCATCGCTCCATTCCGTCCGGTAATCCGCCGAAAAAGTAAGTCTCCTAGACTCTAACCAATACGAGGATCGTTTTATTTTTAAAACGCTTCCGTTGCATGCTTTTGATCCTCGTTCATGATCCTTCAAGAGAAACATGAAAGTCATGTTCAATCATCAGGTATAAGATACATGAGTGATTGGCTCTAGTGCGAGTGGGAGATTGTTAGTGTAGGTGCCCTAAACCCAATCAGATTGGGCATGTTATACACTAACAATTGTAATCATGTTTATTATTTGAATAAGGAGTTGTTCAAATTCACAAGAAGTCATTCTATTAGTTTCTTGTTATTATTGTAATAACCAAATGAAATTAGATAGAAGTCCATATGATGTATACTGTGATTAATCTGTAAAGATGTGAGATGATGCATCACAGTTTCTAGACATCATTAAACGTCCCAAGTCGTAGCAATGTCAAGAATGGACATTGACAATTGCGGTAAGACTTGTATGTGCTATGTTTTTGCTATGTGATAGCAACGAGGGTCTCACACCCATAGGCATGGGGATGCCTAGACGAGTACATAGGTGACCAATGTTAGAGAATGTGTCACTGGACATGACTCGCCATGAGAATCCATTTTGGTTATATGTTGATGGAATTCTCATACAAGATGGGTGTAACTAATCCTTGGACCTGAGGTTGTCACCGTCATCTCATAAGAAGACCGATATGCTTTAACATCGTTGGGCATATCGTGAGGCTTATGGAGATGGGTGCATAACCAAGATGGGACTCGTCTATCCCTTGATAGAGGATGATGTATCTAAGGCGCATTCGGTGGATATTCACTTTAAATCCATGGCCATGGTGAAAGAGATCAATAAGGAGTTATTGATTTACTTTCTAATTAAGTGAAGATATCCGGAAGATCGAAGAAAACTCATGTGACCGTTATCACGCAACACATCGCCATACTTGAGATCACATAAGATACATTGACGAGAGGATTGAATTACACGGTAACCATGCTTGTGAAAGGTTATTTGCGGATTATGAATCCTTCTGAATAATTGGGTAGGCATGATGCCTTGCTAGAGGCCAATCTTGTCTTATGTATTTGTACAGACACATTGCCAACATATTCGGAAGCGTAATGAGTCATACGCAATAGGCACGGTCCCTGGCTTAAACTAGGAGAGTGGACGTATGGTTAAGTGGGACACTTCGGCAAGAAGTTTTGTCGTCGTAGGTTCTCACGGAAAAAGAACAAATATACGAAATGACGTCAATATGACAAGGAGTCGTCATAATGGAAAGAGTTTCCTAAAAATGGCAATTGATTAAATTAGGAAGGAGTTTCTAATTTAATAATTTTCTATTTGTTGGAGTGGCAAATAGGAAATAAAATATATTTGAGCTTAAGTTAATATTTGGACTAAATTGGATTTGGGTCAAATATTAAATTAAATATTATATTTGGACTAAATTAGATTTGGTCCAAATATTAAATATTAAATATTATATTTGGACCAAATTTGATTTGGACCAAATATTAAATATTATGTTTGGGCTTAAATTAGATTTGGGCCAAAATATTTTATTTAAACCTATAAAAGGATTTGGGCCATTTAATTATATTTCTAGTTGGACTAGAATAAGCCCACTTAATATTCTAATTAAATTAGAATTAATGGGCTAGCCCAATCCATTAGGGTTTTAGAAACCCTAGGATATTTCACTATAAATATCCCTTTATGGGTTGCCCAAAATTAGAGGGTTTTTGGTGTCGTTTTTCAAGAATTGAAAAACGTATTGCTGTTCACTCTTCCCGTTTCTTTTTGGCATCGATTTGAAACGTGGGCGTTCTTTTACCGTCCATACTCAAGCCGCTAAAAGGAGAAGGAGCTAGCACTCCTATTCCGCTCTCTTTGCCAACGGACGCGTGCCGCGTATCACGAATTAGAGGCTGGACGCTTGGATGGCTCAAATCCGCGAACGACTCGATAATCTAAAGGTTAGATTTATTTATTTGTTTGTGAATGATTTGATTTCGACGTTGATCCAATCGCCGAGATCGGGGTAAGGTTCAAAATTTTTGAACTACGCTGCATGCCCCGTAGCGATCTTGCTTTACTTTCAGAGTGTTTACCATCTGAAAAGAAAGACAATATCTCATTCCATAGAATTTTCTAAAAAAAAAAATTTAGTTTTTAATGTTCCTAATTCCGACATTTAACAGTACTTAAGGCAACAAGACAACAAAACACACAACCGACACACTATTAAATAAAAATCGTTTGAGGCTTCTTCTATGAACTGGTTGGTTTCCAGATCCAAGCATCGTCGTCCATTGCCTCGTCTCCAGACTCGACTTCTGGTCTATTGGGATCATCAAGTATAGTCGCCCCTTCCTCCTCATCATTAGAGTTAAAGTTGTCGATGCCCATCTCGTTGGCTAGTGCTGCCTCGTCGACGTCCCATTCCCCATCTTCATCTTCATCTTCCATTTTACCCTCCTCGTAAATGAGGGCGACGTTATCACGAAGTTGCTAACAGAAGAGGTATAAGGACACATGATTTCCTTCTTGGCGGATCCCTTCAGCTAAGGATCTCCAATCACCTTCCAAGTATCAGGAATTCCATTTGGCCATGTATCAAGCTTGGTCATGCATAGCTACTGCGCAGTATGTCCCATAAGATGTCCTCGAGGACATTTAAGTGGCCTAAGATGCCTTTTACCACCGGTTCACTATCGGCCCAACAACTATTCCAGTGAGTCACCCAAAACTACTCGAGATAATGTCCTGCCATTCTGGCATTTCAACAATTATTTGGATTTCTAGGTTCTCCTAAACCTCGAGTTCATAAGTTCCTAATGATCATTCCTAGGTTTTCATATAATTTCGCTCTGATACCAACTGTAACACCCCACTTTCTCGGGTATGTTATAACTTGGGAATCTTGGAAAATTCTTTTATATATATATATATCTCAACATTATATAACTCCCAAAATTTCCACCTATCTACCTAGCATGGAAAAACATTATACACCAAATAAGCTAGACTAGGCATTCATAAATAGCAGAAGCAAGGATCGAACCTAACATCTCAACATTGATCATAAATTACTTCTTACACCATGGACTTTCAAAACATTCAAAGTTCAAGTAGTAGAAATTTAAATACATCACTTTCATAATAAAATACATTATGCACTTAACAAGTGCTGTCACATGCATCTTCCACATCTGCATCTGTCGCAACAACATTTAGAACGTTTGAATATTCCAGGGGAAAAGCCCAAGTTAGATGATGAATCATCTAAGTAAGGGAATAAACAACATATCTCGTGCATGGATGCCATTATGAAAAATGTCTTATTCCTTATCTTAGTTTAAGTCGACCTCACCCAACTATTGCTCCCCATTTTTACAGCCTCCTTACCAGGCCAAGGTGTATGGGTGCATCCTTGGTAGAGCAGTGGTGCCAGTCCATAATCCCAAACCCTCATGCGATGCATGATCAATAATACTATCATGAACACATTTCATCATCAATACATGTAAATGCAATCTACATGACATATTGACATCAATACATGACAACAAGTTAAAACCATTTACATTAAATTTGAGTTTGGTAATTAAATTTAGTTGAGAAGTACCCCTTACCTTTTACAAAGTTTGAAAAAATCTCAAAAAACGTGTACCACCTCGGTTTTCATGCCAAATCTCAAAAATAATACCAACTACTTCACCTCAAGTTCCAAATCACCCTATCCAAGATATTTATTTAAATAATCATCAAAACCTATTTTTTCATAATTTTCTTGCCTATTTTTTTTCTATTTTTCTCCAATTTTCTTCTCTAGTATTTCAAAACAAATGACTAGATCAATATTTTTCCAAATATTTTTACATGAAAATTCCTAAAATTAAATTTGGAAAATATAAAAAAAATTGAAAAAACCTGATTAGCCACGCGCCCGCAGGCTCTAGGGCGAGTGGCTACGCGTGAGCTTCACACGCCAATTGTCTTCCCCAGCACCGGCGATGAATCCGATCACATGACCTTAATGCCCTCCTCAAGTCGATCACGAGGGTATGCCTCGATGCTTGAAATGAGGTCTGGAGGAGCCCCGACTGGCTGGTTACAGGTTCAGTCAAACCGTCCACCTCTCTTTCTTGGCGAAGCCTCGAAACCCCCTCAAATGGCTACCAAAATGCCTCAAATTCATTCAAAAATGGGGTCTATTTGAAGCTCAAGGGAAACAAAAGCACCTTATTTTTATCCCTTAATTTGTTCAAAAATGGGGTCCATTTGAAACTCGAAACTTGCAAAACCCTCGGCCACTACATCCTCTATTTATACTCAAATTCGACCCACAAAACGACTGATTTCGCACAACCCAAAGCCACTAGTGTCTTCCTATGCCCTAGATCTATCCAAAATGCATTGAAAGTTGCCCCCAAAGCTGATTTACAGTGGGGAAATTTTCAGCCATCTTTGGTCAAATTTTGTCCATTTTAATTATCTTTGTCGACCATAGATCGCTCTAGGCCAAGCTCCAGGGTCCCTTGGACCTTTACCTCGAGTTTCCCATGGCCAAAAGCAGCGTTGGAGTGGATGGCCGAAAGCTTGGTCGACCATGGCTGCTAAGCTTTTTTCCAAAATTACACTTTCACCACCCCTTAAATTTTTGAAATGCCATTTCGACCCTTTTCACAAAGCCCCTGAGTTTTCCAAAACTTCTGTTAAGACCCTCACGATCTAAACTTCTTATTTAAACCCCCGGAGTTTCAAAAAAATGTAATTTCGACCCCCCTCAGAAATTTTCAAAAATTACACTTAGGCTCGAATCTTCATTTTGGCTGTAAACCCTTTTTGTTTCATTTTGAAAACACAGAAGGGTTATTCCTTAAGTAATATTTGCCTTCTGTAAAGGTTTCGTTGACTTTTTGAAAACCTCTTGCGATAATTCAATTTTTCCAATCTGATTTGAAGCTGTACTGAAAATCGTTTCAAATTTGACTTCTCTAGGCACTAAAAATCTTATTTTAATATTCTTGCTATGGATATTACTTTCCTTTAAAACATGCACGTCCCGAGGTACTCCCTTCTATCTATTCGGGTATTCAGTAACCTTAAATTGTCTCCTAGATTCCATTATCGCCACCAAAATATGCAATATTTCAAAAAATAATTATATATTTATTCAAATTTGATTCGGGACATTACGCAATTGTTCAAAGAAATGGAAATAGAATAGCAAGTTTTTTTTTTTTTTTGTGGTTTTCTAAGGAATGTTACCAAAATTTTGAAATAAAGAGATGTTTATGAATAGTGTGTTTGTGTGTGACCATTGGTGAAGAGCTACAGTGGAAAATTCTATGAAAAGACACAACATACCTAGTAGGCATTGTTCGTGTAATGGTATGAATTGGAATGTTTAAACAAAGGAATTAGGGATAATGTGAAATTAAGGTAATAAGGTCATTTCAATTGCAAGTTATTTTGCAAGTATCGGTGATTTGGTTAGTCAAATAGAAAAATTTTGGGGACGAAATTTCTTAAGGGGGAGAGAGTAACACCCAAAAACTTTGGGTTGTTTTAGGAATAGTTAATTTGAGAAAAATATGAGTTTCGTGGAGGATTAACATCTAAATAGTCAGAACAATTGACCAAATCGACTACAGGGTATGCCTTGGGACTTAAATACCTATGAAAAAGGATACAGAGTTGACGACCATCTTGAGGAATAATTTTTAGCATCGAAAGAAATTAGATTAGAGACAATCTTCAATATAACTTCGGTTCAGGATGAAAAATTGAATTGTCGTAAGGGACTTTCGAGAGGTAAATAAAACCTTTATAGGAGTAAAATCATGCATAAAGAACAACCCTTAAGTGGTTTCGGCAAGAAACGAAAGGGATTTATGGTCAAAATGTACGAAAAGATTTTTTTTTTTTTTTTGAATTTTTAGAGGAAAAATGAAAAGTTTAGAACTTATGGGTCATTATGGAAGTTTTGGAAACTCAAGGGGTTGCTCAGAAGGGTGCCAAATGTAATTTCAAAAGTTGAGGGGGTTGTAGTGTAATTTTTCAAACTTAGGTATAGCCATGGCCAACCAAGCTGTCGGCCATGCCCATCACCAATTTTGGTCATGGGAGACTCGAGGAAGTGGGTTGAGGGGCCTCAAAGCCAGGCCTAGGCCACCATGGCTGGTCCTTAGCCGAGAATTGGCCATGTCAACAACCGACTGAGTAGAAATTTTTGGCTGTTTCTTAGTCAAAAAATCGAGGATGTTGGAAGCCGGATTTTGGGGCTTAAACAAGGGAAATGGGTCAACCTTGGGTAAGCAAAAGCATTATAAACCTTAGATTAGACAGCCATGAAAGATTTGAGGCTCGATTTTGGTTATAAATAAAGGTTCAAAAGGTCGAGGTTTTTCAGAGATTCAAGCTCAAATTACTCTCATTTTGGGTTGAATTGAGGGCTAGGGATAAGGGACTTTTTCTCTTGAGTTGGTGAGGATCATTTTTGCAAAATTTGGAGGCATTTCATGTAGTTTTGATAAGGTTTCGAAGGGTCGTCAGAAAATAAGGTGGTTGCCTTGGCCGAAAGTTTAAACGGTCGGTTAGGCCATCTCTGGTGCTTGTTTCAAGCATCCAAGAACATCATCATGATCGAATCAGAGTGTAGAGCAAACTAGGAGCAAAAACTAACATCGCTGGTGTATCAAAGCCGGAGAAGACGACCAGTGCGTGAGGTGCACGCGCCAGTCGTGCAGGGCGTGTAGCTAATAGCTATTTTTTTATTTTTTTAAAAATTCGTAAAAAATTATTTTATGAATTGTTGTGGAAAAATAATTGAGAAAATATTTAAGGAGGAATTTATTTTGGAATATTAAAGAGAAAAATAGGAATAAAATAAAGAAAATAGGAAGAAATTATGAAAAAAATGGGTATTGATGTTTACTTGAATAAACATGATGGACAGGGTGCTTTGGGGGCTCAAGATTGAGTGATTGAGCGATTTTTGAGACTTGGAATGAAAACTAAGGGAGTGCACGCTTTCTGAGAAAATCTGTATTTTTGTTTGAGGTGAGTGGTTTTACCCCAAAGGTTTATTCGATGCATGTTATTCTTAAAAGTTGCTTAGTATTATGTAATTTGCAAACATATCTTCATATTTGTACATATACTATTGCATCGATAAACTTGACTTTTCACATGGCATGATATTGTTGGCATATTGATAATTGTGCATGGGATGGGATGTCGGCCTGATAGTGTAGCCGTAATTCCCTATGGGTATTGCCAGAACGACGTATAGGAGTATTCCGTTGCCTTGCGTGTAAGATGGGACTACTGCCTAGGGTTTCGTGCTAGGCTGGTTTGCCAGGAAAGTTACACTATGGCATCTGTTTATGTGAGTCTATGCATTATACATACATGTTATTTTAACCTTCTCTTAGAAGATTCATCTTCTAATGTTGGACATTTGTCCCTGGAATATTCCACGTTCCTGGTGAGATGAGCGATTGGAAAGGCAATGGAGTGATCGAGGCATGAGTATGATGGAAGTTTTTGTTTTTTTTGTGGGGGTCCTATGCCAAGGCTAGGACCAGTATTTTAGCTAGTTTTGTTATTTGGTTTTAAACGGTTATTATAATATTATGTTGGACAAAGTGATGTGAACGTATTAATCTATTATGTATTAAATTACGAGATCATTAAGTTCTGATTCTACTTCTGTTTATGATTAAATTTATCGTTCCCTAGTTCTATTTTGGGAATGTTATTCTTATATGATTATGTTGAGGATTTTAGTATGATTCGAGTATGTATGAAAACAAAAATCCTAGCATAAATTTTAATGCCCTAGAGAGGTGGGGCATTATAATAATCCCCTTATGAGAAGTCTAAGGACTAAAAATTATCATTTTAATATCCTTATCATAGAGGTCAATTGTCACATATTCTTAACACTTAAGAATAAGACCTCCAACAAGAAATCTAGGAACTCATTCATATTAATGATTGGAGAGGTATGAAAGAAGATATGACCTTAAAATACGAAAACATTTTTTATTACATGTTACAAGAATTACATTATTAGTGCCATAATTATAATTGCTAGAAGCCATCTAAATCTAGTATTAGGGCACCAGCACTAACAGATGAATCACTCACTGAGATGTTTCATATCTCACATCGGTATATTCTGTAATACCCCATATTACATGGTATTGAAAATAAATAATTTTTGATTATTTTGAAAGGATCTCGGGTGGTCCGGGAAGCCCACTAGTCGATTTTGAGAAATTAATTAATGAAAATTGTCGAATTGACTGTAGGGAATGCCCCGGGACTTGGATGTCCAGGGAAGAGGGCAAGAGATTGGTAAGTGTCCTGAGATGAGGTTAATAACGCTAGAAGCAATCTAACTGGGAATAATTTTTGGAATAATTTCGGTATAAGTCTGAATAAGTCCAGTACCGAATGGTTGTAGGGGACTTCCGGGAAGCTGAGGGGACCCTAGGGGAGGTCTGATTTTGCAATTAAGGCAACTTTGAAGTGTTTTCGAGTGGAATAAAGGTCCCATGCAAGCCCAGGGACGAGGTCAGTATTCCCGAGTAGCGGTCGGTTATTAATTTTTGATAAATCGAGATTTGGTGAAGCTTGGTGGTATAATTTAAAGTCTTAGGAGGGTCCAAGAGCAATTATAGAAAATTCCCAAGTGCAATTAATATATTCTTAAATGGAATATGGAGAAATGGGGGGCATTAATATGCAATTTATATATGTATATATATATATACATATACGGAGGGCTGTGAGTGGCGGCCATTTCAATTTTCAAACTTGGAAATAAAAAAAAAAATAGAGAAGAGAGAGGCAGAGCTAGGCTACGGCATTGCGAGAGAGATGAAGCGAGATCGTGAGGGAGAGATGGCCGGTTGGAAACGGCTTGAAGCGGCAAGCTTCGGCCTGAAGCAAGGGTGGCGGCGAGGGAAGCCACTGTGGTCGGCGATGGCAGTGCTAGTTGCAGCAGCCAGCAATGGAGGGGCCAAGGAGGTCGGGCGAAGCTAGAGTAGTTGAGGAGGCCAACGGTGGTTGCGCGGGCAGCAGCTGGCGGCAGTGGTCATGGTTGGAAGCAGTGAGGCGGATGGCTATGGCGGCTGTGTGTTCTCATGTATGTGCTTGTAAGTAGCTGTCCTTGTCTTCAAAGAACGACTATATATAATAAGAGATAGAGATTTAGCTAATTATAATCGTTAAAGACAAGATATTAAAGTAGGTTTCAAAACACAGCTTGTTGGTTTCGAAACAACACATTTTTACACTATGGTTTCAAAACATACATCACATGTTTTGAAACATCCAACCTTTACAGTTGATTATGCACTTAGAGACAGAATGAGTAGGAGACAATGTTTTATGCTTACTATGATTTTGTTTTGTTCTCCACTTATAAAATTTGAAATTGAAATTATTGGGATAAAATAAAAAGTATGCTTTTTGAAAAACTTTTGAATATAAAGAGAATGAAAATGTAATATCCCGTATTATAGGGTATTGAAAAATAAATAATTTTCAATGATTTTGAAAGGATCTCGGGTGGTCCGGGAAGCCGGAAGTCGATCTCGAGAAGTTAATTAATAAAATTTCTGAATCAACGACAAGGAGTGCCTCAAGACTTCGATGTCTAGGGAAGAGGGCATGTGATTGGTGAGCATCTCAAGATGAGGCTAATGATGCAAGAAGCAGTCCAACCGGGAATAATTTTTAGAATAATTTCTATATAAGCCCGAATGAGTGATAGTACCGAATGGTTGTAAGGGACTTCCGAGAAGCTGAGGGGACCCTAGGGGTGGTCCGGTGTTGCTAGTAAAGTAACCCTGAAGCATTTTCGAGTGGAATTAAGGTCCCGTGTAGGCACAGGGACTAAATAGATGTTATCGAGTAATACTGGTTATTAATTTTTGAGATAGCAAGATTTTTAGGGCTTGATGGTATTTAATTTAAAGCTTGGAGTGTCCAAGTGAAATTATTAAAATTCATAAATGGAATTAATGAGATTTATGAGAGGTAAATGTATAATTATATATGTTTGTGGATTATTGCCCAAGCTTGCTATAGTACCCATTAAATTTAAAATGGGTTTTCTCCCATTTGCGGCCAATAGCCGAGAGAAGCAGAGAGAGTGAGGGAGAGAGCGGAAGGCAAAGAGTGAGAGAGATGAGGGATCGAGAGTGAGGGCCGATCGGCCATGGCAATAGTTGCCATGGCTAGTGATGAAGGGTAGCAGCGAGGCAGCCGAAGGCAGAGGCAACGAGCTAGGCAGCGATGGAGGCAAAACAGCAAGGCACGGTGGTGCGCTGTGGTGCAGACACGGCCAGTGGTGGTCGTGACAATTAGCGGCGTAAGGAACAGCCGACGATGGCTGAGTCGAGCTTAGGTAGTAGTGGCCATGGCAGCTGGTTAGGCGTAGGCAGAGGCAGGGGCGGTGGCTCGTGGCCACTTGCGACTGTCGTGTGGCTATCGATGGAGCCCGGTGGTGGTGAGCTGGCAGGTGGCGGCTGCTGGTGGAGCTCGCTGGTGGTGGTCAGGCACTAGAGGTTACGCATGCAGAAGAAGCTGCAAGGAAGAAGATGAAAGGAGAAAGAGGATGGAGAAGAAGAAGAAAGAAAATAGAAAATAAAAGAAAAGAAATAAAGAAAAAATAAGGGAGAAAAATAGGAGAAAATCCCAAAAAAATCTAGAAAAATTAAGGGGAAAAGTCTGGAAATTATTTTGAAACTCAAGGAGCGTGCCAGAGGCTTGAAATAAAGGTTTTGAGCGCAAGGTGGCATCCCATGAGACAATGTCGGTGTGAGCGTTTGGACGATTTTCTCCTCCAGATTCGATGAGGTAAGTAATTAATTCTTTTCTAGTTATTGTATTATGTGAGATGCTATAATGTGTAGTGATGGTTGGATTATGCCCTTGGTTGAGGTTGTTTGGAAATGGTAGATGAGTGAGTTTTTGTGAGAGATAGCAAAAACAAAGGCCCTGGTTAAATTTCTGATGTTATTGGGATTTGATGGCATCTAGGTTCGACTTGGGAGGCAGTGATCCTAGAAGAGCTTAGAGTTCAGGCTAGCGTTCTCGCCCATGACAGAGAACAGGCTTCGACCCAGGTAAAGGATGACCCCCAAGGGTGGTGGTCTTGCATGCATTTGTAAATATTTTCTTATGAGTTGCATGTAGTGGTTAACACTTGCATGATTTCAGTTCTAGTGTACCTATGTGTTAGTGTAGGTGCTCTCGACCCAATTAGATTGGGCAAATTGTACACTGACATTTTTAATCATATTTCATATTGAATAAAGAGTTATTTAATTCTACAAGAAGTCGTTCTATTAGTTTCTTGTTATTAATGTAATGATCGGATGAAACTAGATAGAAGTCCATATGATGTATACTGTGAATAATCTATAAAGATGTGAGATGATGCATCACAGTTTCTAGACATCATTAAACGTCCCAAGTCGTAGCAATGTCAAGAATGGACATTGACAATTGCGGTAAGACTTGTATGTGCTATGTTTTTGTTATGTGATAGCAATGGGGGTCTCACACCCATAGGCATGGGGATGCCTAGACAAGTACATAGGTGACCAATGTTGTAGAACGTGTCACCGGACATGACTCACCATGAGAATCCATTTTGGTTATATGTTGATGGAATTCTCAAACGAGATGGGTGTAACTAATCCTTGGACCTGAGGTTGTCACGGTCATCTCATAAGAAGACCGATATGCTTTGACATCATTTCGATGGGCCTAGACAAAGGCTGCATGTGGGCGATCGTTGGGTATATCGTGAAGGTTATGGAGATGGGTGTATAACCAAGATGGGACTCGTCTATGTTAGTGTAGGTGCTCTAGACCCAATCAGATTGGGCATGTTGTACACTGACAATTGTAATCATGTTATTATTTGAATAAAGAGTTATTCAAATTCACAAGAAGTCATTCTATTAGTTTCTTGTTATTATTGTAATAATCGAATGAAACTAGATAGAAGTCCATATGATGTATACTGTGAATAATCTATAAAGATGTGAGATGATGCATCGCAGTTTCTAGACATCATTAAACGTCCCAAGTCGTAGCAATGTCAAGAATGGACATTGACAATTGCGGTAAGACTTGTATGTACTATGTTTTTGCTATGTGATAGCAATGGGGGTCTCACACCCATAGGCATGGGGATGCCTAAACAAGTACATAGGTGACCAATGTTAGAGAACGTGTCACCGGACATGACTCGCCATGAGAATCCATTTTGGTTATATGTTGATGGAATTCTCATACGAGATGGGTGTAACTAATCCTTGGACCTGAGGTTGTCACAGTCATCTCATAAGAAGACCGGTATGCTTTGACATCATTTCGATAGGCCTAGACAAAGGCTGCATGTGGGCGATTGTTGGGTATATCGTGAGGCTTATGGAGATGGGTGTATAACCAAGATGGGACTTGTCTATCCCTTGATAGAGGATGATGTATCTAAGGCGCCTTCGATGGATATTCACTTTAAATCCATGGCCATGATGAAAGAGATCAATAAGGAGTTATTGATTTACTTTCTAATTAAGTGAAGATATCTGGAAGACCGAAAAAAAACTTATGTGATCGTTATCAAGCAACACATCGCCATACTTGAGATCACATAAGATACATTGACGAGAGGATCGAATTACACGATAACCATGCTCGTGAAAGGTTATTTGCGGATTATGAATCCTTCTAAATAATTGGGTAGGCATGATGCCTTGCTAGAGGCCAATCTTGTCTTATGTGTTCGTACCGACACATTGCCAACATATTCGGGAGCCTAATGAGTCATATGCAATAGGCACGGTCCTTGGCTTAAACTAGGAAAGCGGACGTATGGTTAAGTGGGACACTTCGGCAAGAAGTTGTGCCGTCGTAGGTTCTCACGGGAAAAGAACAAACAGACGTAATGACGTCGATATGACGAGGGGTCGTCATAAAGGAAAAGGTTTCCTAAAATATCAATTGATTAAATTAGAAAGTAGTTTCTAACTTAATGATTAAATTAGAAAGAAGTTTCTAATTTAATAATTTGGGCTTAATTTAATACTTGGGCCAAATATTAAATTAAATTAAATATTTGAGCTAAATTAGATTTGGGTCAAATATTAAATAATAAATATTATATTTGGGCTAAATAAGATTTGGGCCAAATATTAAATATTAATTATTTGGGCTTGAATTAGATTTGGGCCACATATTTATAAATGAATTTGGGCCACTTTAATTTCTAGTTGGACTAGGATTAATGGGCTAGCCCAATCCATGTCCCCTAGGGTTTGGGAAAACCCTAGGAGGTTGCTTCTTTATAAATAGCCCTTTATGGGATGCCCAAATTATGCCTCTTATTTTGTTGGTTTTCAATAGTTGAAAATCAATTATTTTCCCGTCCATTCATAAGCCTTGTTAGGAGAAGGAGCTAGCACTCCCATTTCGCTCTCCTCGCCAACGGACGCGCGCCGCGTATCACAAGTTAGAGGCCAGACACTTGGACGGCTTGAATCCGCAAACCACTTAAAAATCTAAAGGTTAGATTTACTTTTTTATGTATGTGATTGTTTGATTTCGACGTTGATCCAATCACCGGGATCGGGGTAAGGCTCAAAATTTTGAACTACGCTGCTTGCCTCGTAGCGATCTTGCTTAACTTTCAGTGGTATCAGAGCCATCGTCGAAATATTTCAATTCCTTACGTGCGGATTCAATTATGTTGTTATTTATGAAATAATTAAATAATTGTTGCGTTTATATTTTTTTGGATTGCAAAAGATCGTGTATGACACGAAAAAGGGCGAAACGGGGTTCGGGGTGCATACGGATGCACCGGGGCGTCGAAAGACGAAGCCAAGCAGGGCCCGCATGCGCTCGGCACGGCCTGGGGCGGCCTGGGCCAGCGCAGGGCCCGGCCGCGCGCACGTGGGGGCGTTGCTGCCCGCACGGGCCGCGGCCGTGCGCCCCAGCCGCGCCCAGTGCGCGCCAGACGCGGCCTAGCTGCGCCCAGCACGCCTCTTGGCCTTTTTTGGCCTACCCGGCCACCTCCCGGCCCCTCCCACTCCCTCAGGCTTTTTTTGATCCGTTCCCGGGGTCCACGTGAAGCACCCGGGCCGACCCTTCGGTGTCCCGGTGCGTTCCGTACCCTCAGGTGGGGCCCGGCTAAATTATTTGGCTATTTTTTATTATTTTTATTCGATCCATGAGTGTGTGACACTTATGGGCCGTGATTAAAAAATGGGCTGAGGCCATTAATTGGATTATTTATTAATTATGGGCTGCTAGTGTATGTTTGACATGCATTGGTTGATCCAAGGCCTTTTGAGCCTTGTTAGTTAGACTAATGGATGGAACCCAAGCCCAACACAATTAAAACAATTTTGTTTTTCCAAAAGTATACAAATTTTCAATTTATTGAAATCGTTTCATTAAGATTGAAATAGATGCGACAGTTAATTAACATAATCTAATGAATCAATGTGATTGATTGCATGGGTGTATGGTATGGATCGAGTCGACCATTTATTTTATGTTGGGAATGAATGCTTGTAAATTTGGTTTTTGAAATAGGGCCTGCGTGTCCTGCCTCTCTTATACTCTGATGTACATTCTCTTCTCATCTCACTCCCCTCGAATGTAACTCGGGGTTTCTAGTTCTATGTAATGTATGTAGAATAGAATAGAGTAGCGATAGTTGTAGTTTGTATGAAGAGCAAGAGATGGAGCCAAATTGAAGACAAGATTCGAAGACCAGTAAAGGCTTGAAGAATGTGCTTATGAAGCAAGATGTGATTCTTCACCTAGGTTTGACCCGCTAGCTTTCCCCCTATGGCTCGAGGGAGCTAGCTGTAGTTATCCATACCATACACTGGTTTGAGTCGTTTATTATGCATTATTAATTTGATTAATTGCATGTGATGAGATCTAAATAAATAAATAATAAATCCCTCATAAATATTAAGCCAACTTGCTTTCCATCATTATGAAGCATTAGGTTTCTAGCTGACACTTGATTTGTTGAGTCACTCAAGGTCATGTGTCACCTATGATTCCTATGCTTCATGGGCCATGAGATGTCCCTGAATGATGGGTCCGACTTAACTAGAAAGGTGGGGTTTGTTGAGTCACTCAAGGCCTTACTGAGTATAGAGGCAAAGATTGGGAGTCACATAAGATGTGTTTTACAAGGAGTTGTCAACCCAATGAATCTAGGAGTTGCATGGAGATGCAATTGGTAGCAAGTACCTACCTAATCGATCCTAACATAATTTGTTGAGTCACTCAAGGTTGTGAGAGGGGAGATGGGATCCTAGCCCGCTAGGAAATCTTCCAACGAGATTTCTTGAGTTATGTCTTGAGGGTGGCAAACTCATAGAAAATAGTGGGAGCAATCATAAAATGTTACTTCTTGCAATTTATGATTTCGTAATTCAATATGATTATAATAATATCTCTATTCAGTTGTTGATCCAGAATGTCTGGAAACATGTCGATAAGATCGATACTCGAGGGCAATAATACTTTTAATGAGACTAATTTCTATAACTGGGAGATCATCTTGAGGATAGTCCTCACACATGATAAGATTCTCTATGTGATAGAGAGATCTCTTCTTGTGAAGCCACCAGTTAAGGAAATAGTAGCACATAAGGCCTGAGCGATGCATAAGGGTGATATGATCATTGCTTGGTATATCGTCTTGGCTGCCATTAAGATCATGGCTAGGCTCAAGGATCATTTGTTTAGAAGCATGTCATGGAGATGATATGTTTTATCAATAGGTTGCTAGAGCTAAACTTGGGTATAGATGCAGAAACTTACCCCAGACTTGGTGCTACAGTCTCTCCTTAAAAGTTATGGATAAGACTCTTAGAGAGTAGCTGTCTATACTAAGGGAGACCGAGCCTAAAATTGATTATAGGCCAAGGGAAGTGTTCTCTTAGTTAAAGGGCCCAAAGCGCACAAGGGCAAGCCCAAGAGTAAGAAAGCCAAAAGGAAGAAGAGTTCTTCCATAGCGCAATCTGGAAAAGTCCAGAAGACCAAAACCTAAAAGGGTAAATAGGATGCGATCTATTTCCACAATGATAAACCGGGAGGTGTAGAGTAAGAAGAGTTCTACTCAGGGCACTTCAGGTATTTATGTTATTGGAATTAATCGATCTACTTCTGATCAGTCCACATGAGCATTAGATACTGGATCTAATGCTCATATTTACACTTTCGTGTATGGGCTTAGGAGTACGAGAAAATTAATAATAGGAGAAGTGTACCTACATGTGATAAATGGATCAAAAGTTGTTCCATTAATTGTAAGGACCTATTTATTGACATTGCCCACAGGACTTGTATTAGAGTTACATAACTGTTACTACAATCCTAGTTTGACTAGGAACATAATTTCTAATTCTTGTTTGACATGGATGGATATTCATTTTTTATTTAAATGACAATAGTTGTTCATTTTATAAAAATGAGTTGTTTTATGGTAAAGCAACAATATGTAATGGTTTGTATGTCCTTGATGTTGATACTCCTATCAGTAACATAAATACTAAGCGACTTAAATTAGATGATTTAAATAGCACTTATTTATAGCATTGTCGCCTTATCCATATAAATGAGACTTGCACATCCAACTTGTATAGAGATGGATATCTCGGCACATTTGATTATGAATCATATGGTGCTTGCAAATCTTGTTTACTTGGCAAAATGACTAAGTCTCATTTTAAAGTAAATGGAGGCTACATAAGTGCTAGGGTTTGTGCACATTGATGTGTGTGGACCCATGTCCACCCAAGTTAGAGGTGGATATACCTACTTCATAACCTTTATTGATGATAGATCATGTTTTGGTTATGTGTATCTTATGGGACACAAATCTGAGACTTTTGAAAAGTTCAAAGAATTCAGATTTGAAGTAGAGAAATGAACTGGGAAAAGTATCAAAGTACTTCGATCAGATCGAGATGGTGAATACTTGAACAGTGAGTTTCTAAATCATCTGAAGCAGAATGGGATTCTCTTACAATGGACTCCACTTGGAACACCAGTGATGAACGGTGTGTCTAAAGGAGGAATAGGACCTTGTTGGACATGGTCTGGTCCATGATGAGTCGCGCTGAACTCCCTATTTCATTTTGGGGATACGCACTCCTCACCGCGATCTTTGTTTTGAACAGGGTTCCAAGTAAATCAGTTACTGAGACTCCATATAAGATATGGAAAGGAAAGAAGCCAAATTCATCTTTCCTTAAGATTTGGGGTTGTCAAATTTATGTTAAACATGTTGACAGTAATAAGCTACAACCCAAATTGACGAGATATCTGTTTGTGGGATATCCAAATGGATATTACTTTTACCACCCATGTGAACAAAAGGTGTTTTGTTGCCAAGCATGTGGTATTCCTTGAGAAGGAATTCTTAGATGTTGTGGCTAGTGGGAGGATTGTTAAGCTCGAATAAGATTCGAGGCAAACCACAAATAAATACTCCCCTCCAGGAACCCGAGAAAGATCACACACAAGAAGTTGTGTCAACTCCCCAACCTTCTACACAAGAACCTCATAAGTCGACGAGGGTTCATCGCGAGTAAGAGAGATATGGATTTCTCATCTCGGCACATGGAGATGTGCTTCTGGTTGTGAACGATGAGCCTACTACCTATGATGAGGCAATGTCTGACATTGACTTTGGGTTATGACAGATGGATGACAAAACAGCTTTCCTTAAAAAAACCCTGGTCGAGAATGTGTATATGACACATCCTGACAGTTTTGTTACTCATAAACATGTAAATAAGATTTGCAACTTGCAAAGGTCCATTTATGGACTAAGGCAAGCATCTCGGAGTTAGAATCAATGTTTTGATGAAAAGATCAAAAAGTTTAATTTTTCACAAAAGGGAAGTTGATCCTTGTGTTTACAAGAAGGTTAGTGGGAGTGTGGTGGTCCTTTTAGTCCTATATGTGGACAATATATTGCTCATAGGGAATGGTGTTCCCATTATGCAATTAGTTAAAATATGGCTTTCAAAATATTTTCTCCATGAAAGATTTGGGAGAAGCAACCTATATTCTGGAAATAAGAATCTATAGAGATAGATCCAGGAGGTTGCTAGCACTCTCCCATAGCGCGTACATTGACAAGGTGCTAAAGAAGTTTAGCATGGAAGATTCTAGGAGGAGAAGTCTTCCCATGTCACGTGGAATACATCTCTCCAAGGCTATGTGTTTGAAGACACAAGATGAGAGAGATAGGATGAGTCGAGCACAATATGCCTTGGCTATTGGATCGATCATGTATGCCATGTTATGTATGTGGCCTGATATTGCATATACTTTGAGCATATGTAGTAGATATCAAGCTGATCCAGGTGAGAAACACTGGATTACTGTGAAAAACATTCTTAAGTACTTGTGAAGCACTAAAGATATGTTTTTGCCATATGGAGAATAAGAGCATACCATGAAGGGGTTCATGGATGTCCGTGTCCAATTCGACCGTGATGATTTTAAATCACGTATAGTCGAAATTCATATTCTGCCTATATGGCTGGGCCATGAGTTGGAAGAGTTCCAACAAGAGATAGTGGCAGATTCAACAACTGAAGTCGAATACATAAACAACCTTCGAAGCAGCTAAGGAGGTTGTATGGATCCGTAAGTTCTCTGATGAACTTAAAATGGTGTCCAACATTGTTGATCCAATAACAGTTATTGGGACAACAATGGAGCCATCGCGTAAGTGAAAGAACCACGGTCTCATCAACAGACCAAACTTGTATTGCGGCATCACCATATGATAATGGAGATTATCAGCTGAGGTGACATATGTAGAGAAAGTATCGACGGATGACAACGTCGTAGATCCCTTAACTAAAGCTCTGTCCCAGGAGAAACGTGAAAGTCATGTTCGATCATCAGGTATAAGATACATGAATGATTGGCTCTAGTGCAAGTGGGAGATTGTTAGTGTAGGTGCTCTAGACCCAATCAGATTGGGCATGTTGTACACTGACAATTGTAATCATGTTATTATTTGAATAAAGAGTTATTCAAATTCACAAGAAGTCATTCTATTAGTTTCTTGTTATTATTGTAATAATCGAATGAAACTAGATAGAAGTCCATATGATGTATACTGTGAATAATCTATAAAGATGTGAGATGATGCATCACAGTTTCTAAACATCATTAAACGTCCCAAGTCGTAGCAATGTCAAGAATGGACATTGATAATTGCGGTAAGACTTGTATGTACTATGTTTTTGCTATGTGACAGCAATGGGGGTCTCACACCCATAGGCATGGGGATGCCTAGACAAGTACATTGGTGACCAATGTTGTAGAACGTGTCACTGGACATGACTCGCCATGAGAATCCATTTTGGTTATATGTTGATGGAATTCTCATACGAGATGGGTGTAACTAATCCTTGGACCTGAGGTTGTCACGGTCATCTCATAAGAAGACCGGTATGTTTTGACATCGTTTCGATGGGCCTAGACAAAGGCTGCATGTGGGCAATCGTTGGGTATATCGTGAGGCTTATGGAGATGGGTGTATCACCAAGATGGGACTCGTCTATCCCTTGATAGAGGATGATGTATCTAAGGCGCCTTCGCTGGATATTCACTTTAAATCCATGGCCATGGTGAAGGAGATCAATAAAGAGTTATTGATTTACTTTCTAATTAAGTGAAGATATCCGGAAGACCGAAGAAAACTCATGTGATCGTTATCAAGCAACACATCGCCATACTTGAGATCACATAAGATACATTGATGAGAGGATCGAATTACACGGTAACCATGCTCGTGAAAGGTTATTTGCGGATTATGAATCCTTCTGAATAATTGGGTAGGCATGATGCCTCGCTAGAGGCCAATCTTGTCTTATGTGTTCGTATCGACACATTGCCAACATATTTGGAAGCCTAATGAGTCATACGCAATAGGCACGGTCCCTGGCTTAAACCAGGAGAGTGGACGTATGGTTAAGTGGGACACTTCGGCAAGAAGTTGTGCCGTCGTAGGTTCTCACGGAAAAAGAACAAATAGACATAATGACGTCAATATGACGAGGAGTCGTCATAATGGAAAGAGTTTCCTAAAAATGGCAATTGATTAAATTAGGAAGGAGTTTCTAATTTAATAATTTTCTATTTGTTGGAGTGGCAAATAGGAAATAAAATATTTTTGGGCTTAAGTTAATATTTGGACTAAATTAGATTTGGGTCAAATATTAAATTAAATATTATATTTTGACTAAATTGGATTTGGGTCAAATATTAAAATAAATATTATATTTGGACTAAATTAGATTTGGGCCAAATATTAAATATTATATTTAGACCAAATTAGATTTGGGTTAAATATTAAATATTATATTTGGGCTTAAATTAGATTTGGGCTAAAATATTTTATTTAAACCTATAAAAGGATTTGGGCCATTTAATTATATTTCTAGTTGGACTAGAATAAGCCCACTTAATAGTCTAATTAAATTAGAATTAATGGGCTAGTCCAATCCATTAGGGTTTTAGAAACCCTAGGATATTTCACTATAAATATCCCTTTATGGGTTGCCCAAAATTTAAGTGGTTTTTGGTGTCATTTTTCAAAAGTTAAAAAACGTATTGCCATTCACTCTTCCCGTTTCTTTTTGGCATCGATTTGAAACGTGGACGTTCTTTTACCGTCTATACACAAGATGCGCAAAGGAGAAGGAGCTAGCACTCTTATTCTGCTCTCCTTGCCAACGAACGCGTGCTGCATATCACGAGTTAGAGGCCGGAAGCTTGGACGGCTCGAATCCGCGAACGAATCGATAATCTAAAGGTTAGATTTATTTATTTGTTTGTGAATGATTTAATTTCGACGTTGATCCAATCGCCGGGATCGGGGTAAGTTCAAAATTTTGAACTACGCTGTTTACCCCATAGCGATCTTGCTTTAACTAACACTATGCCCATATGGAGGACTAGTGTTGTGGGAAGGGTTGGTTGATGCCTTAATCTAAGGAGGTTATGAGGGCATGGAAGACTACCCATTTTGCATTGCATTTTTACATTACATGCTCTTTCATGCTTCATTTACTTATGCATTTGCACCCTTACTGAGTCTTTATGACTCATGAGGTTTTACCTCATGTTGTAGATGTGCAAGTCTAGATGCAAGCAGGGATGGTGTCGGGAAGCTGATGTGGCGACTAACAGTGTTGCCCGAGTTGTATGTTATGCATT
Source organism: Diospyros lotus (assembly GCF_014633365.1). Lineage (NCBI taxonomy): Eukaryota > Viridiplantae > Streptophyta > Magnoliopsida > Ericales > Ebenaceae > Diospyros > Diospyros lotus. The sequence continues at coordinate 25,763,367 of NC_068350.1, forward strand.
TATCATGTATATATGTTCTTGTGTGTGAATGCATATGTTGTTGGGCACTAGATAGTTGATGTGCTAATATTTTTTACATATTTTCTATACCATTCTTGATTTTATGCTTAATTCTTATGCTTATATATGTTTTCTATATTAGTTTTAGGTAATTTATCGTGTTGATAGGATTTGAAGGAAAAGTGAGAAAGAAGAGCAAAAGTTATGGATTTTCGTTACTCAATGGTCCAATTAAAAATAAAATCTGTACCAATTGGAATGTTAAAAAATTCTGGAAAAAATATATGTGAGAGCTCTGTATGTCTATTTTCTACGCTTCAAACGGTGTGTAAATCCAAATTGTTTACAGAAAGTTATGGCTATTGGAGTGACAGAAGGTCAAAGGTGTAAAAAATTCAGCATTAGCTACGAATTTTGAATTCCATTTTCTCCAAGTTGGGCTGATTTGTGGATTGATTAAGAGGCCTTTTAAGGGTTATTTGGGATGCCTATTTCATGAAGAATTGGGCTCAATTGGACCAAAGAAGACTAGCCCAAAAGTTTAATTAAATTAAGCCCATATCTTACAAAAATCCCTAAATTGTAATTCTTTGATATTTTGAGGGATTATTTTGTATTGAGTATGGGACCTAAACTTTTGATTGGACATGGGTGGCATGAAACATGGAAGAGGAAAACATGGAGAGGAAAACGTGGAGGTAGGGTATCCCATGTTTTAAGAAGAAAATTAAGGAAAAGAAAAAATGAATGAGTATAAATAGAGAAGGAAGGCTGAAAAATTGGAAGAGTTGGAGGTGAGAGAGCTTGACGGATTGGAGAATTGGAGCACTCTTGGTGGAAGATTTCTTCAAGAATTGGTGATAACATTTTTGAAGAAGGAAATCCTACACATCAAAAGAGTTTTATTCTCTTCTTCCATTTCCTTTAAATTCTATATTTATGTTCATTTGTTTTGTTATGGATTACATCATTTGTAATATGAAGTAAACTCTATAACTAGGGTGTTTTGATGTAGTCTAATTATGATAATTTGATTTTTATGGATTGATTTTCTTTATTCATGCAAATGTTTATTATTATGTTTAATGTTATCAAATACTTGGGCAATATTTGATTGATATCTTAATATAGATTTAGACCGAAAAGAAAAATCTATAACTTGATCTAGATAATAAACACGACAAGAATATAATTGGAACGGAAGTAAAAACTTGAGTTGTGTGGTTAATTATCATTGCATGAATAATTAAATTTGGATTATCAACCATTTAAGTTAAATTGGATTAATTAGGTGAAATCGAAATACCCTAGTGCTCTCCAAATCTTGAAACTCTCCATATTTACTTTGTGTGTTATTATTTTATTTTCTTGAATTAATTCCCCTTAATCAATTGTTTAAATAATATTTGGGTTAATATAAATTTGGTAATTACCACCCGATCCTCGTGGGAACAATATTCTACTCACTACTCTATTACTTGTGCGATCTGTACACTTGTGGAAAATCACCATCAATGGTATCCAGTTTGTTGTAATCATCATAGTGTGATAGGTGATTGTGAGATTGATTGATGTATATGGCTTTAGTTGGTGGAGCCGAGTTTCAGATCGAGTAAGGATCGAAAAGGTATGTGCCCATAAATCCCTACTACTCGGTAGATGTTTAATGCGCTAGTTTTGTGCCTAGGTCACCTTTGGCTTGCTATGAGGCAAGCTGAAGAAAGGTAAAACTCACTCAAGTTTCGGGTCCCGTTCAGCTGTGTTTCCTTGTCTGTGTTTGGGACCGATTCCTCAAGTAGAGCGAAGGGAAGGACGAAGCCTAGTGCCCACCTAAGGCGTTTCCTGATGAAACATAGTCCCTATCTTCATTGACGATTGTTGTGCGTGAGTAATCCGGTTGATTATTTACCAGTGGCGCCCGTAAGTGGGAGCGAGTCGTTATAGAAAAGCAAAAGTATCTTGGGTTTTTAAATATTCTGCTAACAAAGTCAGGTGTTTTGAAACATGCTATGAAGGTTTCAAAACATACTTCAAAAACTTATTTCAAAACATATGCAACTCAGATTTTAAATACTCTACTAACAGAATTGTTAGAGGTTTCGAAACATACCATATAGGTTTCAAAACCTATGCTTAAATCTCAAACAAGTTTCAAAATATAGCATACAGACTTAGCAAACATTGAAACCTTTTCAAAAAGAATTTCGAAACAAGTATAGAAACATGACAAAATGATGTTTCAAAACATAGAGACTAAGTTTCGAAACATGATGCATGAACTTTGGATTTTTCAAACATTTTAACATTTGCGCCAAACATTATTAATGCATGTTTTGAAATATGAAAAGCTTATTTCAGAATATGAGATGCGCATAAAAGATTTTTCATTCTAAGATAGGTTTTTCATCAAATACATTTTCTCATATATCAAAAAATATGATATAACAATTCTCCCTTATTTTTTGATAGTGATAAAAACCTTTGAAAGAAATCGAATACGAGCTTTGAAAAACCTTATAACTCCCCCTTAATCTTGTACGGGAGATAGAGAACAAACCTTAGGTGCGACATGTCCTCTTTTGGCTTTTCTTGAGATATCACAACAAAAATATTTGTTGTTACCAACAGTTAGTGCTTCAAGAGTTGATAGATTCACAAAAAAATAGTTTGCTCAATACCAATTGATAACTAAACACAAAATTGATACCAATTGTAGATTAGACATGATCCATTATAGTACACGATCCATTATAGTAGCATACATTTTTCTCAATTTTCTCCCCTTTTTATCATAAGAAAAAAATATGATTACCAATGTAGAAAGCGATGTTTATGTTTTTCTCCCCCTTGAAAAGACAACATAACAACCATGAGAATAATCGAGATACCAAATGAAAACCAATAGGAAATCAATACCAAAACATCCATTACATGTAGTTTCAAAGACATACCAACAAAATACATTCAATCCAAAATACATTCAATCTATCTAGAAGGCTAATGAGTCGAGGAATCCGATGAGTCCTCCTTGGTATGGACTAATTCTTCTAGATTTTGATCCTATTTAATCCCTAAGACTATCTAGGTATTCTTTGGTTTTGATATGATTGTTATCGACCTTGTCATTGAGGATTTGGAGAGTATCTTCAAATCGCTGAGTCATATAGGCAAAGCCTTCAGTTATGGTAGACTGAAGCAATGTAAGCATATCTGGCATGACTCGAGAAGATGGTCAAGTTTCATAATGAGGAGCAGGGGCGGCTTGATCAAGAATATCTTCCTCTTCTTCTTCTTCTTCTTCCTCGTGTTCTAATTCCACCTCATAACTATATCTTTGATGATGATGGATTATTTTGGTGTATTTGCAATTTGTGTCATCGTAGATGTATCCCATTTTGAGAAGAGACGCGTGATTAAAAATAGGAAGTTTTGACTCAGGACGAATGGATGAAGATTGGATATGAGGAAATTTAGATTAGATAAAATCTGAAAGTAGACAACTGTAAGGAAGAGATTTCTTGAGGTGAGCACAGGTGTTTACCATCTTATTGCACATAACGGAAGGGAGATTTATTTCGTTCTCGTCTATGATCTTTTCTAGGAACCATAGGTCCTCGGGATAGAGTTTAGCATAGTTACCTTTCCTAGGGTTAAAGACTTGACAAATGATAAGAAGTACGATATGAACGTCAACAGATAAGGCATTAATGTTCAATCGTGGATTTTTAAGATTAGGATTTCCAGAAAGTTTCTTGCATGTTTGTAAAGCATTGAAAGTATAAGGAACATAGATATCTCCTTTGTCTAGAATTTTTGAAAAGGTAGCGAGCGTTTTGGGGTTTAATTCAAGTTCAGTATTTTGAAGCGATCAGTATAATCATGCCCATCAAATGAGGTTTGAGGATTAGAATAGAATATACGAGCATAATCTTGAAGAACAGGAACTTTAAGTTCAAAAAGTTGTAACTAATTTCTATTTTGCAAGAGAGTGAGATAAAAAAAAATTTATTTTCCTAAGATTTCAAGATCGAAGAGGCGACCAGGGTTTATCTCTCATTTTTTGAATGAAGACTTGAATGTATTGAAGGCTTAAGTGGTAGGAAAATCTTCATTGAACTCCTGGCAAGGCGGAGAAGGCGAGAGGTGAGTGTGTTGACGCTTTTCAACGGATCTCTTAGTCCTAACCATGATTGTGTTTCAAGAATAAGATGAGAGATTGAGAGAGATTTTGAGTGGGAGTGCAAGAGAGAGGAGTTTTGGACCTTAGGGTTTCAAAATAAGCAAGAAAACTTGGAAGAAATGAAAGGTCGAAGAGTCTCAGCTACTTATAATCTCGACATTAGGTTTTGAAACATGACTGATGAAAGTAAAGCATGATCGCTATGGGGCAAACAACGTAGTTCAAAACGTTTTGAACTTGGCCCGATCCCGACGATTGGATCAACGTCGAAATCAAATCATTCACATACAAATAAATAAATCTAACATTTAGATTATCGAGTCATTCACGGATTCGAGCGGTTCAAGCGTCTGGCCTCTAACTCGTGATACACGGCACGCGTCCGTTGGCAAGAAGAGCGGAATATGAGTGCTAGCTCCTTCTCCTTTTCGCGGCTTGTGTATGGACGGAAAAGAACGCCCACATTTCAAATCGATACCAAAAAGAAATAGGGAAGAGTGAACAACAATACGTTTTTCAACTCTTGAAAAACTACATCAAAAACTCTCTTCTCTATTTTTTGGGCAACCTATAAAGGGATATTTATAGAGAAATATCCTAGGGTTTCTCAAACCCTAATGGATTAGGCTAGCCCATTAATTCTAATTCAATTAGAATCTTAAGTGGGCTTATCCTAGTCCAACTAGAAATATAATTAAATGGCCCAAATCCTTTTATAGGTTTAAATAAAATATTTTGGCCCAAATCTAATTCAAGCCCAAATATAATATTTAATATTTGGCCCAAATCCAATTTAGTCCAAATATTAACTTAAGCCCAAATATATATTTTATTTCCTATTTGCGACTCTAACAAATAGAAAATTATTAAATTAGAAACTCCTTCCTAATTTAATCAATTGTCATTTTAGGAAACTCTTTCCATTATGACGACTCCTCGTCATATCGACATCATTACGTTTATTTGTTCTTTTTCCCTGAGAACCTACGATGGCACAACTTCTTGCCGAAGTGTCTCACTTAACCATACGTCCACTCTCCTAGCTTAAGCCAAGGACCGTGCCTATTATGTATGACTCATTAGGCTTCCGAATATGTTGGCAATGTGTCGGTACGAACACATAAGACAAGATTGGCCTCTAGCAAGGCATCATGCCTACCTAATTATTCAAAAGGATTCATAATCTGCAAAAAAAACTTTCACGATCATGGTTACCGTGTAATACAATCCTCTCGTCAATGTATCCTATATGATCTCAAGTTGGTAATGTGTTGCTTGATTATGATCACATAAGTTTTTCTTCGGTCATTCGGATATCTTCACTTAATAGAAAGTGAATCAATAACTCCTTATTGACCTCTTTCACCATGGCCATGGATTTAAAGTGAATATCCATCGAAGGCGCCTTAGATACATCATCCTCTATCAAGGGATAGATGAGTCCCATCTTGGTTATACACCCATCTCCATAAGTCTCACGATATACCCAACGATCGCCCACGTGCAGCCTTTGTTTAGGCCCATCGAAACGATGTCAAAGCATACCGGTCTTCTTATGAGATGACCATGAGAACCTCAGGTCCAAGGATTAGTTACACCCATCTCGTATGAGAATTCCATCAACATATAACCAAAATGGATTCTCATGGCGAGTCATGTCCAGTGACACGTTCTCCAACATTGGTAACCTATGTACTTGTCTAGACATCCCCATGCCTATGGGTGTGAGACCTCCATTCCTATCACATAGCAAAAACATAGCACATACAAGTCTTACTGCAATTGTCAATGTCCATTCTTGACATTGCTACTACTTGGGACGTTTAATGATGTCTAAAAACTGTGATGCATCATCTCACATCTTTACAGATTAATCATAGTATACATCATATGGACTTCTATCTAGTTTCATTCAGTTATTACAATAATAACAAGAAACTAATAGAATGACTTCTTGTGAATTTGAACAACTCCTTATTCAAATAATAAACATGACTACAATTGTCAGCGTATAACATGCCCAATCTAATTGGGTCTAGAGCACCTACACTAAAAATTGATATGTTTCAAAACAAACCTCTCTGGAAATGAGGTTTCGAAACATAGACCAATATGTTTCTAAATGTAACTCTCTGGAAAACATGTTTTGAAACATGTTGTCCCATGTTTCGAAACACTTGGACTCAAATTTTGAAATAAAACTCTCTGAAATTGTGTTTCGAAATAGAATTTTATGATGTTTTGAAACATGATATTCTCGGACAGGGGATGTTTCGAAACATGATACTGATGTTTTGAAACTTCTGCTGTTAGAAACACTTGGACTCAAATTTTGATAGAAATTTATTTAGAATTTGATTTCCAACAAATTTGTACATGATCTAAAGTGTTCAAACTTTTTTCTATCCAATGGTTTGGTAAAGATATCAGCTACTTGATTATTTGTATCTATGAATTCTAAAGTGATATCTTCTTTTTAAACATGATCCCTTAATAAATGGTGTTTGATTTCAATATGCTTTGTTCTTGCATGGAATACCGGATTTTTGGTATTCTCTCTAGATGAATAACATAATCCTCTAGTTGATGTTTAATCCAAAGAACTTGGTGCAACATAAACTAGCTGCTACATATTCAGCTTCGGTTGAGGATAAGGCACCGATATTTTTCTTCTTTCTAGCCCAAGTCACTAACGAGTTCCCTAGAAAGTGGCATATTCCACTTGTACTCTTTCTATCAATTTTGCATTCTCCATAATAAACATCAGTATAGGCCGTAAGTTCAAATGTTTTTGATTTCGGATAGAATAGGCTTTGATTTTCAGAACCTTTAATATATCTTAAGATTCTTTTAGTGGCTTTCAAGTGAGACTCTTTCGGATCGGCTTGATATCTAGCACAAATACCAACATACAATATCGGATCTAGAAGCCGTTAAATATAAAAAAGAGCTAATGATCCCTCTATATAGCCTTTGATCCACTGATTTTCCTTTTTCATCTTTATCAATGTACTAGATGTACTCATAGGGGTTGATATAGGCTTATAGCCTTTCATTCCAAATTTTGCTAAGATTTCATTTACATACTTAGCTTAACTTAAATAAGTTCCTCGAGACATTTTCCTTATTTGAGGACCTAGGAAGTATGTTAGTTCTCTCATCATGCTCATTTCAAATTCATTTTGCATTATTGAGGCAAACTCTTCACATAAATTAAGATTTGATGATTCAAAAATAATGTCATGAACATAAATCTGGACAATCAATATATCATTTCTTTTCTTCTTAATGAAAAGTGTTGTGTCAACCTTACATATTTGAAATCCATTTTTAGTAAGAAACTTACTTAGGCTTTCATACCAAGCTCTAGGAGCTTGTTTTAAACCATATAAGGCTTTAGTAAGCTTATATACATGATTTAGATATTTTGGATCTTCAAAACCGGGAGGTTGTTTTACAAACACTTGCTCTGAAATGAAACCATTTAAGAATGCACTTTTAACATCCATTTGATATAAAGTGAAGTTCTTATAGCATGATAAAGATAATAGGATTCTTATAGTTTCCAATCTTGCTACCGGAGCATAGGTTTCATCATAATCAATGCCTTCTTCTTGACTATATCCTTAAGCAACTAATCTAGCTTTATTTCTAATGATGTTACCACTTTCATCAAGCTTGTTTCTAAAGACCCATTTTGTTCCAATTATAGGATGATATGATGGTTTAGGTACAAGATACCAAACTTCATTCTTTTCGAATTGGTTTAGCTCATCTTGCATAGCTTTAACCCATTCATCATCATTTAAAGCTTCTTGAACATTTTTGGGTTCTATTTGAGAGATTAAGACTAGATTGGTATTTAATCTAAGGGAAGATCTAGTTGATACTCCTTAATTTGCTTGGATCTCCCAAGATTTCATTTTCTTTAACATAATTTCTTTCTCTTGGAAATGAAACTTCTTTTTGATTTTCATGATTTTGGTTATTACTTTGATCTATTTCTTCATTGATTTGAATCTGATTCATCTTATTTGGAATGTCTTCTAGATCATCATCATTATTGATTATTCTTGGTTTTTCATCAAACACTACATGAATTGATTCTTCTACAACTAGCGTTCTTTTATTAAATACTCGATAAGCTTTGCTTTGAGATGAATAACCTATAAATATGCCTTCATCACTCTAAGGATCAAATTTTCCTAAGTTATCTTTACCGTTGTTTAAAATAAAAGATTTGCACCCAAAGTGATGGAAATGAGAGATATTTGGTTTTTTGTGTTTATATAGTTCATATGGAGTTCTTTTAATGATTGGTCTTATTGATACTTTATTAAGAACATAGCAACCTATATTTACAGTTTTAGCCCAAAAGTATTTTGGAAAGTTACTTTCTAGCAACATGGTTCTAAACATTTCTATAAGAGTTCTATTCTTCCTTTCAATGACACCATTTTGTTGAGGGGTTCTAGAGACCGAGAAGTTATCGTGAATTCCATTTTCTTCACAATAGGTTTGAAATTCTTGATTTTCAAATTCTCCACCATGATCACTCCTTATTTACTTTATTTTTAATTCTTGTTCATTTTGAATTCTTTTGCACAATCTAGAGAATGCTTTAAAGGCATCATTTTTATTTCCCAAGAATAACACCCATGTAATCCTTGAAAAATCATCTATTATGACTAGGGTATAAAATTTTCCTCCTAAACTTTGAGTTCTCATAGGACCAAACAAATCTAGATGAAACAGTTCTAGAGGTCTAGTTGTACTAACTGAATTTATGGATTTAAATGAAGATCTAGTTTGTTTTCCTTTCATACACATATCACACACATGATCCTTTTTAAAGTTTATATTTGGCAAGCCTCTAACTAGATGTTTTCTAGCCAATTTGTCAATTAAGCTTATGCTTGCAAGACTTAGTTTCTTATGCCATAACAAAGACAAATTTGAATTTGATGCAATAGGGTAATTTTCATGTTTAAGCACAACATCTTCAAGCCAAATAACATATACATTTCCATGTCTATTTCCAAAAAAAAATAAGTTCATTTGACTTCAAATCATAGACTTTACATTTGCTTGATTTAAAAGTGACTTCATGTCCTTTATCACATAATTGATTTATACTTAGCGAGTTGTGTTTTAGACCTTCAACGAGGCACACATTTTCAACTTTTGTTCTACTTAAACCAATTGTGCCATGGCTAAGGATTTTACCTTTCGAGTTGTCTCCATAGACAACATTACCTCTTTCTTTGTAGGTGAGAGAGACGAATTGATCCTTGTCTCTCGTCGTATGCTTGGTGCATCCACTATTAAGATACCACTTCTTCTTTCCTTCCTTGGATGCCAAGTTTACCTACAAGAAATACATCACATTGGTACTTTTGGTACCCAAATCTTCTTGCGTCCAACAATGTTAGTAATCACATAATCTTTAACTTTTGGAATCCAATTCAAATTTAATCTATGAGCATTTTTTCTATAAAAACATTGCTTGATATGGTGTCCCTTCTTGTTACAATAATGACAAGTTAAACTTTTTTTTCTATAGAAACCTTGATTATGTTGAATGACATGTTTTCTAAATGATGGGGGCTTATTCAAAGTCTTTCCTTCAACAAACTTTGTTATTGAGGTAGATGGTACATCGTTTGTATATCCTAGCCCTCTTTTATCTCCAAATGGTTTTTGATTTCCCAAAATCATTTCCAGCTTCTTCTTTCCTTCTAATAGTTTTTCAACTAAGTCTAATAAGTCACTATTTTTCTTTTCTAATTCTGAAAGTTTGATCTTCAAACTTTACTTTCTTTATCCTTTTGTTCAATGATTTGCTCTAAGTCATCTTAAGCAATCTTAAGATCATTGTATTCTTTTTATTTGATTGTTGAGACATTTTTCATAACTTATTTTTTGGCTAGAACCTTATTATATGTTTCTAATAGTAAATTGCATTCATCTTGTAAAGAATTAAATGAAAGAGAGTTACTACTAGATGAAATGAAGTTACCTCATTTTCTTCTCGTGCCATAAGGAAAAAATTTGAAGCCTTTTCTTGTTGACTTGAACCAGAGGAGAGGGAGTATTCTTCATTCAATGTGGCTAATGACTTCTTCTTCTTGTTCTTTTTTAGCTTTTTGTATTATGGGCAATCTACCTTGATATGTCCTGGTTTCTTACACTCAAAACATTTTAATTCATAAGCAGTATCTTTAGAAAATTTCTTGTTGTCATATATTTTTCTCTTGGGGAATTTTCCTTTTCTCATGAACTTGTTAAAACATTTTGTGAGTAAAGTAAGTTCTTCATCTTCATCACTTGTTTCACTTTCATCTTCTTCTTTGGACTTAAATGCTAAGGATTTCATTTTGAGCTCATTTAATTCTTTTCTATTTAACTTAATCTCATGAGTTAATAGTGAGCCTAATAGATCATCCATTGTAAGTGTAGATGTGTCTCTAGCTTCTTCTATAGCTGTGACTTTAGGTTCCCAACAAGATGGTAGACTTCCTAAGATCTTTTGAACCTTTTCTTTAGTGGTTATTATTTTTCCTAAAGCTTGTAAATTTGTTACAATGTCATTAAACCTTGTGAACATTTATTTAATGGATTCACTAGCATTCATTATGAAATTTTGATATTCATTAGTACGAATTACAATTTTAGTGTTTTTCATTTTGTTGGTTCCTTCATGTGTTACTTCTAAGTGATCCCAAATTTTTTTGTCATGGTACATGAAATGACTATTAAATTCAGCTGGACTTAATGCACAATGTAATATATTGACAACTCTAGCATTTATCTCATTAATGTGTTTTTGTTGTTCACTCCAACTTTCAATAGGAGGTTTCGGTAATGTAACTGTACTAGATATACATCAATATAATTCAGTATTTTGCATTAAGAAATATCTCATTATTGTTTTCCAGTAGGTGTAGTTCGAGCCATCGAAATAAGGTGGCATTGAGGTGTTTTGTCCTCCCAACTTGAAGTCGGTGTTGAATGCCATTTGGATCTTTGCTCTTGGGTGGTTAAACCTACAAAACACTTAGAGACTTAACGTCCCCATTTTCATAGTTAATATTTTTATACTTGTTTTTTTGGGGGACGTGATGCTAGCTCAGCTACCAAAAACTCATGGTGACCTCTTCCTTGGAAACCCCGATCGAGGAATTCAAGGGGAAGTATCATAATAGTTGGCACCTGCCAGAGTCTTAATTAAAATATGACAGCTAACAAACTTATTTCTGAAAACAAACCTTGCTATTGTCTCATCCATTCACTTATCATATTCTTAAGCGTACATCGGGGTCAATTACAATAAGCAATGTTAACTCTAACATGTTAGTCTATTACAACATCCGCAACAATAACACCACCAGGACCTTATGGTCAGGACTGCTCTGTACGCGTTTAACCCCACCTTGCCTGTACCCTGTTCTTACCTAGAATAAAGCAAGAAAAACATGAGTCGCAAGGCTCATAAGCATAATAATATGAATTCGAAGGCGATAGGTGAAGAATAGAACTTTCCCCATACTATATACAATCCATGTCAATGCAATCATACCATGCCATGATCCATGTGTGTTTTAGCTTTAAATGCATAAACACAAAGTAAGTTGCACATAGAGGGTCCTTGGGGCTCACATAAGAACACATAATGACACCTAAGTCCCCCATACAAACCTATTGCAGCCTAATATAGGCTACCATGTCTTGCCATCTTGCATAACTTGTCATCATAACATAGAATAACATGACATGTCGCTGCCGTGGTCTACTCCAAGGGCTTATGCCGTGGACCTAACCCACTTCTCATAACACTCTTCCTCACCATGCAATGCAACACATAAGTGTTGAGCCAACTTGCTCATATTAATTAAGTTTTGATGATTAACAAAAATATTTTTATGATATAAATGTATTTCTTTCCCATATAAAAATATAAATTTATATTTGAATTAAAAGTGGGTACAAAGAGTAAATTTATTTTGAATTAAAGGTGGATGGACTTTAAACATGTTTCCTTCTTTTGATCATTTATGTCTCAAAAGTTTATGTTTGAATTTTCATTTATTGATAAATATTTTTATTACTTATGCAAAAAATATATTTATTTTGAATTAAAGGAGAATTACTTTTAGACATGTTTTTTCTTTCTCATACAATAAGTAAATTTATTTTGAATTAAAGAGAATTGGTTTTAGACATATTTTCTCCTACTCATGCAAAAAGTAAATTTATTTTGAATTAAAGGAGATTGCTTTTAGACATATTTTTTTTTTTTAATCATTTATATCTCAAAAGCTTATATTTGAATTTTCAAATCTTGATTTCTCATGCAAAAAGTAAATTTATTTTAAATTAAAAGTGAGACATGTTTTTTATTGTTTGAAAAGGCCTAAACATTTTTTTAATTTCAAACTTCATATTAACATTTTCTTTAGTGGCTAAAATGCTTATAAATACCCCCCAAACTCATTTTTTGAGTATCCATTGCACATATTGCACATCCAAAGCTCCCAAAGGCTCTTAAGCTAATTTCCGAGCATTCCAAGGCTTTCAAAGATTCATTGTTCATCCACCAAAGAGCCATAAGGCAAGAGGAGAAAAGTTCTTCAAGTCTTCTACAACAAATCCGAACTTCTCCATTTTAGGTTACAAATTTATTTATTTATTTAAATATTATTACCTTGTATAATTTGTTCTTAATTGTTTATTTGTGTTCAAGTGTGGACAAATAATTTGTAACATTTAAATTATTATTGAAGATTGTATAGGTTTCTTAGATCCGTTAAAATCTAGGTGAATCTAGTTTCCAAGGTGAGCTAGGGAGAAAACCTTGGTGTATTAGTTGCCTAGAATCCATTGTAATCTAGGTGTGTATCAAGTTTCCAATGTGAGCTAGTGTGGAAACCTTGGTAATTTTGATTTAGTGAAACCCCAATGGTGGTTAAACCTTGGGAGAGTGGACTAGGTGTGTGTACAAACACCGAACCACTATAAATTGTGTTATGCCTCATTGTATTTATTTTTATTATATCTTGTGGCTTACATTTATTATTAATCTCAAATATAATTTATTATATTTATCAAATATCTATTTTTCAATTAAAATCATTAATCAAGAATATTTATTAAAATTGAGAAAAATTTTAATCACTCAATTCACCCCCCCTCTTGAGTGGTCATACCCTAAGGGACCAACAATAAAAAATGTAATGTCATCTGTAGTATAAACGTGATGTCAAGGCCCCCATAAACCAAGCATCAGGCCATGCTATCTGATAGCGCGCATATTTTATATTATTTATCCCTCTTATTCCATCTTCATTGCACTCTATTTAGGTTATTTCATTTGTCTTTTGTTTATTTTATTTTATTGGGCTTCACACTATTTTTTATTCTTATTTAGCAGATTTGGGCCTCAGATTTGAGCTATTTCGACAGAGGTGCAAGTTGGCTTCCCAAGGTGGACGAACATCGAGATTGAAAGAGGCAACCATTCTTCATTATGGGTTATGGGCAAATTTAGAATCTACTGGGCCCTTTTTAATTAATTAAATTATGGGCCATATGTAATAAACAATCCCTAAGCCCATTTAGCCTAGGTTTTGTTTTTCCAAAACCCTATAAATAAGAGTTAGCAAAGAGGCATGAGGGTGGCCGATTTTGGAGGATTTTCACCGCTTCGATGGAAGGCTAATTCGCTTGTAATCTGCTACATTCCCGTACCCCTTGCCCGGTTTGAGTCTCAGTCATGTAGTCGAATCCGGTTTGGAACTCGATTTTCATGTTTTTATTGATGATTTCGTTTCTTTTCCTTCTCTAATTTTATGTATGTTTCTTTTACGCGGTTGTGTGAATGCATGCATGATATTTGGATAGGTTTAATTGACGTGCTCGGTTGAGGCTTTGATTAGAAAGAAACGGCATATTATTGTGTGAGCGATTGCTCGTTTTGATTTAATCTTTTACGGTTGTAGAAGAGTAGAATCAATCCAAACAGAATATTTTCATAAGCGAGACGGGGATTACCGAGGTAAGAAGGTAGGGTTTGTAGCGGGTTACGTTTTAGTTGGTCAGGAATCCATCTTTGCTTCATTCTTGAGTATTTTTAAGTTCGGTTTTCATCAAAAACCCCTCCCCCGTTTAATATTGTTTTGACAGTCGTTGACAGTTCGTTAGGAGACGACCTGGGGAGCATCCTAGCTGCAAACCAGTCCTAATACATACATTAATCTGATCGGCTCGACAGCCTCGATCACTATGCCCACATAAGAATACATACATGCAAAATTCTCTAAATGCATATGCTTACCTAGAATACCCAAACTGGCTCTTAGGACAACCGGGTCATGCCAATCCTCACCCACCCAATCACACACAAAGCATGTATTTCCCATTAAATGTAGTCCAAACCCCATGCATCACAATATCATGATATGCAAAAGTCAATGTAGGAATCTAGTAGTACCAGCTCTTCTGGCCTGTCTCTTGCTTATCGTAACAGTTGATAACTAGAGCCCATACATCCAGCAGCCATCAGCTGCCAAGACCCACGGTCGACAATCAGTGGCTTTCTACCCCATACCCTTTAGTACCCATAACCAACATTTACTTGTACTCTTTAAACTTAGCATTTCATGAGCTTTCCCAAGACTCCCCATGCATCTCACCCATTAAGACTCTTAACATAACCATCCATTTTTCAAGGAGACACAATTCCTCGTGTTTTCTGAACCTAGCAACAACGCATCATTCCTTACGAATTTGAGGGCGGTTCAAAACCCTTGTTTAGAGTATGGACATAACTCAATTGGGATTTTTTATTACAAAATAAATTGGACTAAACTATTCATACCAAAGAGAATAATACATAGAAAACTCACAACGGGAACTTACATGTAACTGAAAGAGAGAATAACTTAGGACAGGGTTAAGAGCTTGTGTAAGGGTCAAGAAACATGAGAAGAAAGATAGGAACTTGCATAAAAGAACCAAAGGAGTGGGATTTTGTATAAAGGAAATAAAAGAGTAGAAGCATGCCTCTTAATAGCAGATCTGACATTTTTCTTGCTATTTTTGGCTGTTTCGACATGAACACCAATGACGTCTAACTCGTAGTTTTGACAGGTTTGGGCACAAGCTCTAATGATGTTCGAAAATTCCAATAGGGCTATTCCTTGTTTTTGGAAGAACTTCCCTCTTTCTCTCTCTCTCTCTCTCTCCCCATTCTTTTTTCCAGTGTTTCCCTATCCAAAATCCTTACGAATGCCTCAAATCCTTCCCAAGAGTCTTATTTATGGAATTTCCCGAAAAATCGTAACCTTCCATGTGTCATCGTAATTATTTGGGACTCATCATGACTTCCATGTGTTCCCATCCAAATGGTGTCATGTGTCCTATATAATCATTTCTATCCATGTGTTCTTATCAAATGGTGCCAAGTGTCCCATATAATCATTTCTATCCATGCGTTGTGTTCTTATCAAATGGTGCCATGTGTCCCATATAATCATTTTTATCCATGTGTTCTTATCAAATGGTGCCAAGTGTCCCATATAATCATTTCTATCCATATGTTCTTATCAAATGGTGCCAAGTGTCCTATATAATCATTTCTATCCATGTGTTGTGTTCTTATCAAATGGTGCCATGTGTCCCAAACCATATTGGAATTCTATTTAGAATCCAAAGCTAGTTTCAATAAGATTTGAAGTCCAAAGCTAAATTTGAAATTAATTTGAAATCCAATCCTATATTTAATAAGAGTTTGAAATCCATAACATTTAGGTCCTTGAGCTATCCTTGAATCTTACCAAATTCTCAGGTCTTTTAGTAAATGACACTTGTTCTCGGGTTCATTTTTTCAAAAATTACACTTTTACCGTACTTCAAAATTATGATTTTGCCCCTGACTTCCTATGATTCTATTTTCTTGAATATCAAAGGTCCTGGATGTTACAAAGACCTTGCTCTGATACCAATTGTTACTTCCAAGTAATGACAATTATATCCCAAGAAGGGGCTGAATTGGGATTAAGGAAGATTCTTCGATAGTTTAAAGATTTATTGCTTGCAGAATACTATGTTTCGAAATATAAAGGAGTATGTTTCGAAATCAACCTTTCTGTTAAGTATGTTTTGAAACCTACTATATATGTTTCGAAACCTTCCTCTTTAGTTTTCTTATTTTGAAACTTTTAGCTTTTGAAAATGATTCTTTTGAAAGCTTGAACAGTGAGAATAGACAAGTAAAATAGTAAAGCAAGTGCACACGAGATTTATAGTGGTTCGGCACCCCCACCTAGTCCACTACCTTCAAGCTTACCCACTTGAAGGATTTTCGAACACAATCACTTTCACTAGTGATCAACCACAACAAGGGTTTTACCACAATTCACCCTAAAACCTTGTACATGATGAATTTTTATGGCTCAACTCAAACCTCACAACTAATAACAAGATAAATAAAACTTATCATTTACAACCCAATAGATTTAATGTAATAGAATGTCTTACCAAATGGCTGTACAAACCTCTTGGTTTGAGGTGAGGAGAGCTAGAAGGATGAGATTTCAGATTCCAGCTTACTTCTTATTTTCACACCACAATGCACATCAAGGATTGTATGTGTGGATCTTCTTTGAAAGCTTGACAAAAAGATTTCGTTCACAAGTGCTTGAGTATGTATCTTGTGTCTCTTGTATGTGTGTTCTCGTGTATGTGCTTGTAAGTAGTTGTCCTTATCTTCAAAGAACTATTATATATAATAAGAGATAGAGATTTGGCTAATTATAACCGTTAGAGACAATATATTAAAGTAGGTTTCGAAACACAGCTTATTGGTTTTGAAATAACACACTTTTACACTATGGTTTCGAAACATACATCACATGTTTCTAAACATCCAACCTTTACAGCTGGTTATGCACTTAGAGACAGAATGAGTAGGAGACAATGCTTTATGCTTACTATGATTTTGTTTTGTTCTCCACTTACAAAATTTGAACTTGAAATTATGGAGCTAAATAAAAAGTAAGCTTTTTGAAAAACTTTTGAATATAAAGAGAATGAAAAGCAAAAGCATCTTGGGTTTTTAAATATTCTACTGACAAAGTCAGATGTTTCGAAACATGCTATGAAGGTTTCAAAATATACTTCAAAAACTTATTTCAAAACATATGCAACTTAGATTTTAAATGCTATGATAACAAAATTGTCAGAGGTTTCAAAACATATCATATAGGTTTTGAAACATATGCTTAAATCTCAAATAGGTTTCGAAATATAGCATACAGACTTAGCAAACATTGAAACCTTTTCAAAAATCATTTCAAAACAAGTATAGAAACATGGCAGAATGATGTTTCAAAATATAGAGACTAAGTTTCGAAACCGATGCATGAACTTTGAATTTTGCAAACATTTTAACATTCGTGCCAAACACTATTAATGCATGTTTCGAAATATGAAAAGCTTATTTTGAAATATGAGATTCACATAAAAGATTTTTCATTCTAAGATATGTTTTTCATCAAACACATTTTCTCATATATAAAAAAATATGATATAACATATATGTGGTGCAGGCGCATGCAGTTAGTGAAAAGTTGTAAGAAAGTTGAGGTAGGGAGAGAAATACTAGGATGTATTCTAGAAAAGTTTATTGGGATTATTTATTAATAATAATTCTTATTTTGTCGCTGATAGCTTTAGATTATTGAAAGCTTAGCTATGTGTGGCTTGACTAAGGGTATAAATTATTAGGCTTGAATAAGATGATAATTAAGAGTCAGTATCTTTTACCTCGAATCGACGAATTATTAACCAGTTGAAAGAGGCTGGGTTATTTTTCTATGATTGATGTGCGATCGAGGGTAAGATAAGGGAATGAGACATTTCTGGAATGACATTAAAGACATGATTTGATATTGCCTTATGGTTTAACCAATGCACCACCTGTTGACTACCTTAAGCAAAACCCAAAAATAGTCGACAGGTAGCTTGAACCTGTTGATTGCCTTCAGCAAAACCTAGAAACGATCGACAGGTAACTTCA
This sequence comes from Diospyros lotus, assembly GCF_014633365.1. Classification (NCBI taxonomy): domain Eukaryota; kingdom Viridiplantae; phylum Streptophyta; class Magnoliopsida; order Ericales; family Ebenaceae; genus Diospyros; species Diospyros lotus. Next base: position 25,781,624 of record NC_068350.1, read on the forward strand.
ACATGTCGACCAGTTGCAACCTAGTCTTGTTGTTTTGGGATTTTTTTGGTTTTTATTTTTTATACAATGAGATTGTTATTATACAGAACTGATTAATACTCATGATATGAGATATCAAGGACCCAAAAAATGATGCATATTACATTAACAATGTTATTAATTAAAATTGCCATAATATTCAATGAGATTGAAATGGAAGGGTGATCATGGACTTGCACAATGTGATTGTGTGGATGTGTGTATGAATGAATGAATGATTACAGGTATTTGATGGTCTGTAATAATTATTTTTCATTCTATTTTAGGGATGTAATGAGACATAAGTCTCCTTGTATTTTCATTTTAAGTAGGAAAAATGTATTATACAAATTTCTTGAAAATGAAGGAGCCATCAAGAATTGATGACCCAAGGAGCAAGAAGGTCGCAAGGGGATTTCCCATGAGATTAGTGCTGCCTGCTGAGTGATTATTCACTAAATGATGCTATTGATTAAGTCTAGAGGCTCGGATTTAATCAATAAGCTAAAAGTCCATGATCACCCCACTTTATATGCTTAGATTTATTTGTGTATGAGATACATTTCTAGGGAAAATTTAATGCATGTACAAAGTGAAACCTCAAAATAAATTATGAATTTATTTTAAATGCATGAAGTTTATTTGTGTATGAGATACATAAAGGGAAAACTTAAATGCATGCTCAAAGCGAAAATTCTCTGAAAAATAGATTATGAATTTATTTTGTATGCATGAGTTTATTTATGTATGAGATACATAAAGGAAAAACTTAAGTGCATGTGCAAAATGAGACCTTTAAAATAAAGACCAAAAACTTCCCAAACATGCAAACCAATATTAGATATGATAACTGAGATTTATCGTGACCCTCCACCGTCGTAGGTATTCATTGCTCGATTGGGTGTGCCCAACATACCACCAAAGTGTTGAGGGTGCATTCCATGAGAGTCAATTGAATGTCCTATCTAAGCATGAGATGTGGTTGGTTACCCCACACAGATATGGCCAACATACCACCAAAGTGTTGAGGTCATAGACGTTTCTAATGGATCGCTGGCTGAGACGGTGGGTCTAGTCTATGTATGTCACTCTCGAAAATACCACCAAAGCATTGAGGAATAAGTGGTATATGGATCAATGGATCAAACCTCACATGAGATGTGATAGGCAAAGAGTTGCCTACTCAAATATGTGGGTATCCCAACATACCACCAAAGTGTTGAGGGGTATTCATATAGGAGAGAATTAGATCACCCAGCACGAGTCCCCTTAGGGATTCACGTTTACCACCATGGGAAGTGTGAGATTTAAAAAATTGAGTGGGAGGTACCATTTGGTTTGAGACCGAAACTAAGCGAATTTTGAAAGATAAATCAATCTAACAATCATTTATTTATTTATGTAACATTTTCTAAAATGGCACTTTCAAACCCTATCATGCGTCTTTTGGACAAAAACACATTGACTAAACCTAACTATAGAGATTGGCTTCACAACTTAAAATTGGTTTTGGGTATGGAGAAAATTCTTGATGTCTTGGAACAACATGTCCCTGTATCTCTTCTTGAGGGCTATAGTGAGGAGGAACGGGCTACATGGGAAGAAATAAGGGATCGGGATGTATATCTTAGCGTCTATGACCAATGAGCTCCAACGTTAGCATGAGCACATGACTGATGCTCGTAGCATGATTGTGAATCTGCAAGAGCTCTATGGGGAACATAGCCTTACAATTAGATATGAGATATCTAAGCAATTGTTCAAGGCCAAGATGGAAGAAGGCACTGATGTGGGAGACCACATAATCAAGATGATCGATTTGATTTGTTAACTTGAAGTACTAAACTTCTACATGGATGCCGAGCTACAGATTAACCTTATCCTCCAGTCACTCCTAGAATCTTTCCCCCCATTTATTCTCAACTTTAATATGAACAAGCTTGAGTGCCGCTCCCAAAGTTGTTAAACATGTTGACAACTACACAATCCCAGATCAAAGGGAAGAGGCAAGAAGGAGTTTTTTCCATAGCCTCATCTTCGAGATCTTCTAAAAAGAAGAAGAGTTCTTCATATAAGAAGAAGAAGCTCGGGCCAAAGAGGGAAGTTTCCAAGAGCAAGCACAAAGAGAATGGATCAAGGGGAAAGTGTTTCCACTGCCAGAAAGATGGGCATTAAAAGAGGAATTATCTAGAATATCTCTCCAACTTGAAGGTTAAGCGATCTGAGAATCAGGAATTAGGTACATCTTCCTCATATGTCATTGAGATGATCAATGCAATTAGTCATTCTCCTATTTCTTGGATTCTTGATTTAGGTGCAACTTCTCATATTTGTGTTTGCATGCAGGATCTCATGGAGAGTAGCCCACTTGAGAAGCTAGAAGTTATCCTTCGTGTAGGAAATGGAGCTCTTGTAAAACCATTATCAATAGGGACAAATTTTATTACCCTCAATTTTGAGCTTGTATTAACTCTTAAAGACTGTTTATATTTACCTGATGCTTTCCGAAATGTAGTGTCCATTCCTAAACTTGTGAGGGATGGTAATGAACTATCTTTTACTTCTTATGTATGTCATATTCATTATTGTAATGATGTGGTTGGCAAGGGTATTATGGTGAATGGTCTTTATATTTTAGAGTTGCATGAAAGTGTCAGACAGAGGGATGTAAATGTTGCATCCATTAGCAGCAAGAAGCGTTCTCGTGATGACGGTGTTAACCTTAAAAACTTATGGCATCTTAGACTAGGCCACATAAACGAGAGAAGGATTAACAAATTGGCCAAAAGAGGATTAATTGATTTAGTAGGTTCTGAACCAGGGCCAACTTGTGAATCCTGTCTCCTAGGAAAAATGGCTAAGTCACCCTTTGTGGGACAAAGTGAGAGAGCCAGTGAGTTGTTAGGGTTAATCCACACAGATGTATGTGGATTGTTCTCTGTGATGGAAAGAGGTGGTTATCACGACTTCATAACTTTTACTGATGACTTGTCACGATATGGTTATGTGTACTTAATGAAGTACAAGTTTGAATCCTTTGAAAAGTTCAAGGAGTTTAAGGCTGAAGTAGAAAACCAAACTAGAAAGAGTATTAAAATACTTTGATCAAATCAAGGTGGAGAATACTTGAGTACAAAATTCAATGAATACCTTAAGGCCAATGGCATTATATCCCAGTTAACTCCTCATGCAACTCCATAGTTGAATAGTGTTTATGAGAGAAGAAATCGTACCTTGTTGGACATGGTACATTCAATAATCGCCTTTACCAATCTACCATTGTCATTGTGGGGCTATGCTTTATGCACAACAATTTATCACTATAACAGGGCTCCTAGTAAATCTATTGAGAGTATGCCATATGAGATATGGACAGGAAGACAACCCGGTTTTAAGCATGTTAGGATATGGGGTTGTCTTGCCTATGTAAAGAAGCTCAAGACATATAAGCTAGAATCTCGTTCTAGTAAAGGAAGATTTGTGGGGTACCTTGAACATTGCAAAGGGTATTACTTATATTTTCCCAGCGACCAAAGAGTGTTAGTCAGTAGGGATGCCACATTTTTGGAGAAAGAGTTTCTTCAAGGGAATGGCATTAGGAAGAAAATAGAAATAGAAGTGTCTTTTGAACCACAAGTTGAGCCCAATGAAGAAGTCAATCCAAATATAGTAGGTCCTAGTACTGTTATTCAACATGAGGCACGTAGATCTAGTAGAGTATCTCATCCTCCAGAATGATATGGTTTTGTGATAGAAAAGATACAAGAAGCATTCTTGTATGGAGATAGTGGTCAAGATTTGATCCTACTAACTACGAGGAGGCGATGTCAGACATCGACTCTATGAAATGGCTAGAGGCTATGCAGTTAAAAATGGAATCTATGTATTCCAACCAAGTCTAGACTCTGGTGGATCCTCCTGAAGGAATAGTTCCTATAGGGTGCAAATGGATCTACAAGAGATAGATTGGTCCTAATGAGAAGGTACAAACCTTCAAAGCAGAACTGGTGATGAAAAGATATCACCAGAAACATGGTATTGACTATAAGGAGATGTTTTCACCGATCGTGATACTTAAATCCATTAGAATGATGCTAGCCGTAGCAGCACACTAGGATTATGAGATTTGGCAGATGGATGTCAAAACGGCTTTCCTGAATGGTTATCTTGAGGAATATATATTCATGGAGTAATCTCATAGTTTTGAGTCTTCCAATGCAAATCAAGTATGCAAGCTTAAGAGATCCATTTGTGGTTTTAAGCAAGCCTCGAGGTCCAGGAACATTTGTTTTGATAATGAGATCAAAGAGTTTGACTTCATTAAAAATCTGGATGAACCTTGTATATACAAGAAAGTCAATGGGAGCACACGAACTTTTCTGATCCTATATGTGGATGACATCCTCTCTTGATGGGGAATGACATCGGTATGTTAATGCCAATTAAGTTGTGGTTGTCCAATATATTCACCATAAAGGATCTAGGAGATGTGACTTATATCTTGGGAATCCGCGTCTATAGAGATAGAGCGAGGAGATTAATAGGTCTCTCCCATAGTTTGTATATAGAAAAGATGCTAAAGATGTTTAGCATGGAAAATTCCAAGAAAGGTTTCATACCTTTCAGGCATGGAATACATCTATGAGATAGAGGATCTAGGAGATGTGACTTATATCTTGGGAATCCGCGTCTATAGAGATAGAGCGAGGAGATTAATAGGTCTCTCCCATAGTTTGTATATAGAAAAGATGCTAAAGATGTTTAGCATGGAAAATTCCAAGAAAGGTTTCATACCTTTCAGGCATGGAATACATCTATCTAAAGGGATACCCAAGACACCCGAAGAGATAGAAGCATGCAAAAGATCTCTTATGCCTCAGCTGTGGGCAGTCTTATGTATGTTATGTTATGTATAAGACCTGATATCGCATATGCTATGAGCGTCATGAGTAGATATCAGTCAATCCAAGTATGGAACACTAGATAACAGTAAAGTGTATCCTTAAGTACTTGAAAATGACTATGTATTTGCTACTGATGTATGGAGAGGGTGATCTTCGTGTTGACGAGTTCACAGATTTAGATTTTCAATCTAATATGGATGATAGAAAGTCTACATCTGGGTTTGTATTTGTTTGTAATGGAGGGTAGTTAGCTGGAAGAGTTCCAAGCAAGAAATAACTGCAGACTCCACTATGAAAGATGAATATATTGCGGCATGCAATGTTGCAAAGGAGGTTGTTTGGATGAAGAAGTTCATTGCTAAACTTGAAGTGGTCCCATCCATTGAGTTGTCGATATCCTTTTATTGTGACAACAATGGAGCTGTTGCATAGGTAAGGGATCCCAAGTCTCACCAGAAGTCCAAACACATCTAATGACGCTTCCATTTAATCCGAGAGATCATAGCATGTAGAGACATGCAGCTGCAGAAGATTGCGTCATTAGAGAATGTCATCTTGACCAAAGCACTACCACAGAGTCATCTTGAGAAGATGGGTATTAGATACCAGCAGACAATGCAATGAGGACCTATAGCTTGTAAATTAGCATTAATCCAAGTGGGAGATTGTTAGTGTTGGTGCCCTAATGCTAGATTTAGATGGCATCTGACATTTATATTTATGGGACTAATGATGTAATTGTTGCAATATGTAGTAAAATATGTTTTCATATTTAAGGTCATATCTTCATTCATATCTCTCCAATCATTAATATGAATGAGTCCTTAAATTTCCTATTGTAAGTCTTATTCTTAAGTGTTAAGAATATGTGATAATTAACCTTTGTAATAAGGATGTCTTAATGGTTATTCCTAGTCCTTAGACTTCTCAGATGAGGACTGTGATTAGTCGAGTACAGACTGACACATGGAATACTATATTTGATTAGTATGAGATGCTAATGATAAAGGATGGTGAGTTGCATCCCATAATCCATGAGATGGATATAGTATATATGTGGGTAGGTGTTAGTGGAACACTTACTGAATGTGACGCACATGATAGATCACATGGCTTAGAGGATCTATGGTCTATCATAGGCTTTGATGGTGTTACTAGTCCTTTAACCGGAGGCAACACAGTTGTCTCCTGTTTGGTGCTAGGGATTTGTTGTTGCTAAGAACAATCCGATTACTGGTTGGGAAATGCACTATGTGGTCCTTGTGTAGTGGCATATGGAGGCAGGTGATTGCTAATGGAATCCATTTACCTCCGGTGAGAGGTGAACATCCTATGCGATCAGTGGTGGTCTTGATTGTAGAAACACTGGCCAAGGTACACTTAATTGGAAAGTGTTCCAATGTCGGAAAGAGTTCCGATGTGTCGTCTCAATCTCACCACACTGATTTTGGCATAGTCATTGAGTTAGTGAGTTTGATCATTCCATGACTCTCACTCGATCGGGATGATAACTGATAAGGGGGGATTATGGTACATGGGAATCGAAAGCCCAAATAAGTTTTATTCTGAAGTAAAACTTCATTACTAGTAGGATTGCCCAAACATAATGCTAGTTGTCACTCTTTCAGGGTACTTCGAGGAGATGGAGAGATCCTCGTTGTAGACTAAAAGTATTTGGTCAACGTCAAGGTGGCTGACATGTCCTGATTGGTACTTAGTAGTGAACCTAGAAGGTCACACGTATATCTGGGTGTGATGGTTGACTAAGCGATTAAGGCTAAAACCGTCATTAAGAGTTAATGACGTTACCATTAAGAGTTAACAAATCAGGTTCAATGATTTAATTAATAAGGAGCAATCCTCAAGAGTTGACGTGTATACAGTTAAGAGTTAACTGGGGCACTACAAGAAATTTAGACATTAGTGGTGACACAAAATCGTCACATATGATTAGAATTTCGTCACAAAACTGTATTGGTGACGATTTTATAGCGTCACAGCCATCGTCACGTTAGGTCTGTAGGGAAAAGTAATTAGTGACGTTTTTAGAACTGTGACAAAACAGCTGTGATGGTGTTTCTTATTGCAACAATTCCTATCGTCACTAAAAACTATGACAATAGTGACGTTAATATTGTCACTATAGTCTTTTTATATTTTGTCACTATTAGATAAAATTGTCACTAAATAGTTTGATCAAAGTTTGATTTGGTGACGCAAACTAAAACGTCATAAAATATCATGTAATTGGTGACACAAAAAATCGTTGCAAAAGGCAACTACTTTTCTTCACAAATATTGATTTCGTCACTAATAAGTTGGGTCGGTATGTTAATTGGTGATGCATAAATATCGTCACCTATCAAATATATTTTTTTACAAGCTTTTTTGCCACAAAAAATAGAAAAATTTTGTCATATATAGATATTTTCATCACTATAGGCTTGACTTTTGTAATGTTAATAAAATTTTCAAATAACAGGATAACCAATTGGTGACAATTTAAAAGCGTCTTAAATTCATACAATTATATATTATCTTTACTTAGTGACAAAAAAACAAAATGTCACTCAAATATGTATGTATAGATAGGTGACAAAAGTTTTATTGTCATAAATTCATAAATTAAACTTGTTAATTTAGTGACAAAAACAAGTCATCACCCAAAATTGCACAATCTAATAAGTGACAAAATTATTTTTGTAGCAAATTGTATAAACCTGTAAATGTTTTCTTTGACAAATATTATACTCACTCTCAATTGATCCAAAATTTGAAATTAAAAATACTAAAATCATATTGCACACGCAAAATGGATTGATATATGATGATCAAATATCTGTCACAAAAAATAAATCCTAATATGACACATCCAAAAATATAGAAGTAATTAACATCTAATTAATATCTCAATAAAAGTTTTGAATTAAAGAAGTAGATTTCACAAAACTTGTTCAAATGTGACAATACAAGTACCACGACAATATACTTCAACCTCTTCTCTCCAACCCTTCAATTGATTCTACGTGCGATTCATTTGAACCTGAAATCAATCACATTTGTAATTGTATTGCGATCATAGTGGTAATTGTGTTAGAAGGATAGAAACATGCAATGTAAGATAGAAATTTAATCAAGTTTGACACATGTAAAGTTTATTTAACAATGAAGTAAATAGAAAAGTAGTTATTTTATTCTTACCTTCATTTGGGGTTAAAGGAGATGGAATCGAAGGAGGTAGTTGGATCCCTGAACTCACCAAAAATTGTTGTAATTGGTTGTAATTGTTAGTCACAGTATCCAATTTCCCTTCTAATTGAGTTATTGTTGTTTCAAACTTTGTTTGACATGTTTGTAGCTCATCTTGAGTCTTCTTAAGCTTCTCCTCCAACTCATAAGTCTATGTTTATGAAGCTTTAAATGATTTAGGTTTAGGCCCATACCCAAGTCCCTTAACATATCCACACCTAGTGCCTAGTACACTATCCACTATGTCATCTACAAACATTGGGTTCTCACTATCCGTGGGTTGGTTTTGCAACTCAACCATTTTGTCCTAGACATTGAAGGAAAGCAACATCAATTAAAATACTCAATATAAATTTTAGTTATAAAGAGAAAATGATTTAATCTTACATAAGCTTCTTCTGTTGTAGGTGTTGTCCATCCCTTTTGTGTTGAGTAGTGCGTGGCATTGAAAAACTCTATCCTATTAGGCTCTTCATTATCCATGCACTATTGATATTCAAACAATGTAAGTAATGAAACACGTCCAATAACTTATTAAAATATGTGTAATAAAAATATTACCATTTTGTGATGACTTGCTACAAATGCCCTTAAGCCTTGGTTATGAGACCATTGTACCAACTGGTGATTATTTGCATTCTTTGCACATCTTTCCTATAATTTTAGTCAATATTTATAAATAATAAAGTAGAACATTTAATTTAAAAGAGTTAGGGACATGTGTCTTGATATATATATATATATAAGAATGAATCAAATGTAATATCACATACTTGGAATTTGGGATCACTCCACATGTCACATAATTTTTCCCAATTTTCTTGACTCAAGTTAAAATTGGTAGGCTTGTTTCGGCAAGCCTCTTGCACTGATGAATACTTTTTAAAGCATTGGTGGAGTTTATACCGTTGGTTTCTTGATAACTTTTGTAAAATCTTTTCAACACTGCTTTTCACATATTCGTCATCCATTTGAATTTGAAACCTAGTCTAAAATGAGTAAGACATGTAGCAAACAATTAATTTTCATAGGTGACATAGTTTAAACAAAAATAGCTTTCCATATAAAATAATTACTTACTTAAAGTCTTTTAAATGCTTGCCTTTTCTAGTCCTCAGTCAAAATTTTCCACTTTTCTGGTATTGGTACAAATTGTCTAGAGATGACTCCAAGCTCTGACGATAGTTTTGCAGACTGAACCTCACAAACTGGTCTTCCTTTTCCAAGCGATATGTTGATTTCCATTTTCCCATTCACCTTAAGTAGTTTCTCAAGCTCCTTATCTCGTGTGGGTCCTCTTACTCTTTTGAAAGAGTTAGAATCTGCATTTAATTTGTATGTCATAACATGACATCAAAATGAAAATCAATATCACAATCAAAGAAAGGATATTTTAGACCTCATTACTTTAAATTATTTTCTGATTATCTTGCAAACCTTGCATAATAATAGAAAATAAAGGAGATAATTATATATATATATATATATCAAACAAGTAATCAATCACTAACCAAAGAAAAAATTCATTAAACCTCATTGTTTTAACTTATTAATTTAAATTATATTTTCGTCATCCATACTTTAATTTTCAAAAAGGATTACCTATATTCTCTTGCGAAGATTCTAGTTCCACTCTCCCATTTTGACCAGTTTGATTTGAGGCAACTGTAACGACCCATTATTGGGTTTAGAATTTTAGAATGATATATTAACTTATTTTAGTTATTATATAAGTTGAGCAAATTTGATTCTTAATGTTGAAATAGATCTATGGGCTTGTATGTATGGGTTTAAATTAAATGGATGAGATAATGAGTTGGGCTTCAATTTATTTAAGGCAAATGGGCTAAGAGTTGGGCTTGGGCCTTTAAGAAAATAGAAGATGGGCCATTTATTTGGGCTTAAGCCCAATACAAAAAAAAAAAAAAAAAAAAAAAAAAAAAAAAAAAAAACATCCACCATCTACGCATCATTACTTCCCAACCCCCCTTTCTTTTTCTTCTTTCACCTTTTCTTTCACTTCTTCTTTATTGTTTTTCACTCCCTCTTTTACTTCTCCTTTCTTCTTTCACTCCTCCTTTTACTTCTTCTTTTTTCTTTTACTCCTACTTTCTTCTTTCACTTCTTTTTTTACACCTTCTTTTTCTTCCTCTTTATCTCCTTTTCTTCTTCTCCCTCCCGACTTCTTCTTCTTCTTCTTATTCTATTCTTCTTCTTCTTCTTCTTCCTCATCTAATACGCATTCTTTTTCTTCTCTGCTGCTTCTATTCTGTTAAATTTTCTGTGGCAATTGGAGCTTCTGTGCGGGTGCTTCATCTTGATTTATTCATCCTCAGGCAAGTATCATTTCTTCTTCTTCTTTTATTTTTCTCCCCTTTCATATGTAGCATCTCTATTAAATTTTTTCTATCTACATAGTATAAAATTCCTAAATATTGTGAGTCTATTTGATGTCTCAAAAGGGGTTTGATTCACCCCAATATTATTCTGTGAATGGCAATTTTCACCTCCATTATGATGGAAGTTTGTTCACTTTCATTGCTCATTGTAGTGTATTTATTGGTATATCTTATATGTGAATGATGTCTGGATAATTAATATCTATACCCGAATGTCCCATGAAATTGTGGAAAAATATCAAGTTAATGTGTGAAAAAAAAATTCGGATGCTACAGTACCATATAGTACCTATACAGTACCTATACAGTATCTCAATATAGTACCATATAGTACCTATACAGTATCTCAATATAGTACCTATACAGTATCTTGATACAGTACCTATACAGTATCTCAATACAGTACCATACAGTATCTCAATATAGTACCTATACAGTATCTTGATACAGTACCTATACAGTATCTCAATACAGTATCATACAGTACCTATATAGTATCTCAATACAGTATCTCGATACAGTACCATATAGTACCTATACAGTATCTCGATACAGTATCTCGATACAGTACCATACAGTACCATACAGTATCTCGATACAATACCATATAGTATCTCGCTATAGTATGATACCGTATTCGTACAGTATACATACAGTATCTTGCTACAGTACCATACCGTATCCGTATAGTACCCCGCTACAGTACCCATCCGAAAATTTTTATTAATATTAATTAAACATTTACTTAATGTATTAGAGCGATTGTATGGTGGAAAAATAACAATTTTTGCCATAACATTCTTCAATGGTATTAAATGTATATTGAGAAAGAGAATTTAAATTTTACATTGCTGGTAAATGCATACATGATGCATACATGTACATGATGCTCATATATATATGTTCTTAGCGCACTTATTATTTTGCGCGGAAATAAAGGGTACCCTAGGAGCGCCTGACGCGGGACGAGGTGGCCATAGCCCGGCAGGTTGTGCTCGATACGTTATGTGTTGATTTACTGATATAATGATTAACGCATATTTTGCATCGTGGCTTATGAGCCTATGGGATTTATACTTATGATGTATGCACTTGTATGATTATACATGAACAAAAATTTGAAATTTATAATTCTATGAGATATGATTTCCGACTCATATAATTGAATATTGATATGAAGTCGTTGTACACTCCTCTCGGTGTCATCATGATTTCTCTTTCTTCATACTGCTCCTTTGTACTAGAACTTGCTGAGCCTTGTGGCTCACTTGATCTTCTTATGCCATTCCAGGTAAAGGTAAAGCAGTCATTAAGGGCGAGTCCAGTGGGACTACAACCCAAGGGTAGTGGTGTACAGAGGCACTCAACTCGGAGATCCTAGTTGCGTTTTGGTGAGGTAGATTGATGAGATTTTAAATTGTTGTTTTACATTAGAGCCTCATATTTGGTTTGTATGGCCTAAGAGCCTAGATGTATCAACATTGGTTTGTAACGAAAGTTATTGATATTCCGCTGCGTGAAAATAGATAAATGTGTGTGTTTATTATGAGGTATTGTTCTATATCATCCTTGTGATGACCTCCTTTCGAATGTCCTATGCTAGCGGGCACATTCAGGAGTGGGCCCTTACAGTTTTGGTATCAGAGCGATTAGGTATAGGAGTGAGGAGAGTCTCTGTACACTTAGGATTGGTGGGTAGAGTAGATGTGTGTTTCGTAGTCTAGTGAGACTAAGTTAAGATGGAGTACTAAAAGGTCTTTTGGTTGTACAGGAAATGAGTGGACGTCGAGGAAGGCAGCCGACACGCGCCCAAGGCAACCGGGCGATTCTTGCTCCAGGTCCTGATCCCATTCCGGAGCCTGCACCTGTATCTAACCCTACACCACCCCCAGCATCGCCTACTCCTACAGATTCAGTGGCAGAGTTGCGCCAAGAGGTTAGTGAGTTGAGGGGCACGATGGCTTCCATGTTGAGGCATTTCGAGGAATTCATAGCCCATCAGGGCAGGCCAGGACAGGCGCCGCCGGTAGCAGGGAATGAGCCAGTCTTACAAGAAAATGTTAGTGGTCAGACGTCGAACCCAGTGCAGCAGGAGGTTGAGCCTCAGGGTATGGATGGTAATGCTGGCAGTCAGTTGGTGAGGAACTTCATGGCACTCAGGCCATCGGAATTCAGAGGGGAAAATGACGTTCTGGTTGCAGAAGAGTGGCTGATGGCAATAGAGAAACATCTGCGGACCATAGGATGCACTGATGCACAGAAGGTATAGCTGGCCACATACCTACTTCGGGGAGCAGCTGAGAGGTGGTGGGAGATGGCCAGACTGTGATTCAGGAACAGGGAGCCATCTTGGGCTGAATTTAGGGAGCTCTTCAACGCCAATTATTTTCCCGCCTGGGTTCGTAGCCAGAAGACATACGAGTTCATCGAGTTGACCCAGGGCAACATGTCAGTGGCTCAGTATGAGGAGGAGTTCACCTCCCTAGCACGCTTTGCCCCCGAGTTAGTAGACACTGATGAGAAGAAAGCAACCAAGTTCTTGAGAGGGTTGCGAGTGGAGATTCGATTTCAGCTGGCAGGTGCGTAGTTCACTGACTATTCTACACTGGTACATCGGGCATACGTCATTGAGAGGGAGAGGAGCGAGCTGAGAGCAGCCCTGACAGCTACTAGGGGGTCAGGCTCAGCCCAGGGACAGGCAATGATAGGAAGAGGAAGGGTGCACCAGGGCCTTCGAGAGGCACGCCAGACATCCCCCCATGGAAGACATGTGGAAAGAGGCATCGTGACCCATGCCGCTACGACAGAGGGGTGACATGTTAGACTTGTGGTCAGGCGGGGCACGTACAGAGGGACTGCCCTCAGGGGTCAGGTAGAGCAGGTAGCCAGGAGGTGACATGTTTTAAATGTGGGCGCAAGGGCCATAAGGCCAACGTTTGTTCAGTGCCACCCCAGCGAGGAGGCCAAAGGCCGGGGTATCAGAGTGATAGATCTGGGCAGAGGCAGTCAGTGCCTAGACTTCAGGGGATGGCACCATCATTGGCACTACCATCAGGACAGAGCACCGCAGATGCTGATAGACCCCACGTCCAGGGGCGAGTGTTCGCCTTGACTACAGTTGAAGCAGAGCAAGGGAAGGACACAGTGCAAGGTATCTTATCCTTATATGATATTGATGTTTGTGTTTTATTTGATACGGGATCCACACACTCTTTTGTTGCACCTCGGGTGGTATGTCATATTCCAATTTCCAGTACACTGTTACCATATTATTTGATTGTAACTACTCCGGGAGATACGAAAATGGTGGGTAGTGAGGTGTATAGGGATTGTAAAATCATAGTGCACGATAAGGAGTTTCCGGGGAATTTGGTGGTGCTAGACATAAAAGATTTTGATCTTATTTTGGGCATGGACTGGCTATCCCAACACTATGCTAAGGTTGATTGTCGGCACAAGGTAATTCATTTTGAGTTGCCTCATCAGCCAATTGTTGTGTATAGAGGCATTAAACCAATGAGCTCCACACCCTTGATTTCGGTGATGAAGGCAGAGAAATTAATGCGACATGGTTGCGAGGCATATTTGGCTTTAGTGACGACTGGTAATGAGGACAAGATGGAATTGCCAGATATTCCGGTGGTCTGTGAATTTCTCGATGTATTTCCTGAAGAGTTGCCAGGATTGCCGCCATCGAGGGAGGTTGAGTTCTCTATTGACTTAGTACCAGGTACGCAGCCAGTTTCTAGGGCTCCTTACAGAATGGCTCCAAATGAATTGAAAGAGCTAAAGGTGCAGTTGGAGGAATTGATTGAGAAGGGATTCATCCGCCCGAGTGCCTCATCTTGGGGTGCTCCAGTTTTATTCGTGAGGAAGAAGGATGGATCCATGAGATTATGCATTGACTATCGGTAGTTGAATCAGGTGACGTTGAAGAACAAGTATCCCCTCCCCCGTGTTGATGACTTGTTGGACCAGTTACGTGGAGCATCCGTCTTTTCGAAGATTGACTTGAGGTCTGGATACCATCAGGTGAGGGTCAGAGAAGAAGATGTAAAGAAGACTGCTTTTCGCACTAGGTACGGCCATTACGAGTTTGTGGTCATGCCATTTGGGTTGACTAATGCCCCGGCAGTCTTCATGGATTTGATGAACAGGGTGTTTAGAGAGTATTTGGATAGCTTTGTTATAGTGTTCATTGATGACATACTCATCTACTCGCCGAGTTTGGAGGACCATGAGACCCACCTTAGGCTGGCATTGCAGAGGCTGAGGGAGAGGCAGTTGTATGCCAAGTTCAGTAAGTGTGATTTTTGGCAGCGACAGGTTGGCTTCTTGGGACACGTAGTATCTGGTGAGGGTATTTCAGTAGACCCTGAAAAAGTGAAGGCAGTGATTGAGTGGCCACAACCGACTACAGTGACCGGCATCAGGAGCTTTTTGGGGCTAGCAGGTTACTACAGAAGATTCATTGAGGGTTTCTCTAGGCTTTCATCTCCTATGACAAAGTTGACTCGGAAGGGAGTCAAGTACGAATGGAACGAGGCTTGTGAGCGTAGCTTTGAGGAGTTGAAGAAGAGGCTAACCTCAGCACCAGTATTGGCTATTCCTAGGAGTGGAGAGACATTTTCCATCTTCAGTGATGCGTCACACTCAGGTCTCGGATGTGTATTGATGCAGGATGGACGAGTGAATGCCTATGCCTCAAGACAATTGAAGAAACATGAGGTGAACTACCCTACCCATGACTTGGAGTTAGCGGCAGTAGTGTTTGCTCTCAAGATTTGGAGGCATTACCTTTATGGAGAGAAGGTGGAGATTTATACTGACCATAAAAGTTTAAAGTACCTTTTCTCCCAGAAGGAGTTGAACATGAGGCAACGTAGGTGGATGGAGCTTTTGAAGGACTATGATTGTGAGATCTTGTACCATCCGGGGAAGGCCAACGTGGTGGCCGACGCATTGAGTCGCCGAGGGGCTTATATGGCGGCTATGAAGACCCAGGAATGGATGCTTTTGAGTCAGATGGGGGAGTTATCTATCTTTGGACCCAAAGAGAGACCTACGGGGTATTGTTCGTACCTAAGGATACAACCTGATGTGATGGAACAGATTAGGGTGCAACAATCACACGATGTGAAGTTGGCCCAGATCTTAGCAGATGTGGGGAAGTTTTCCCCAGTGGGTTTCGGCTAAAGGGGCGATGGGATGCTACTATTCCAAGATCGGATTTGTGTACCAGATGATGCGGAGATCAGGAACGAGATTTTGGCAGAGGCTCATAAGTCCCGCTATACGATTCACCCCGGCACGACGAAGATGTATCAGAATCTACGGAGGCAGTTTTGGTGGGATGGTCTGAAGAGAGATGTGGCAAGATATGTATCCCAGTGTGCAGTGTGCCAGCAGGTTAAGGCAGAACATTAAAAACCAGCAGGTCTCCTACGGTCGTTGCCCATTCCAGAGTGGAAGTGGGATAACATATCCATGGACTTCGTGTCAGGGCTACCAAGGACAACGAAGGGGTGCGATGCTATTTGGGTGATAGTAGACCGTTTGACGAAATCAGCCCATTTCCTACCGATTAAGAAGACTTACCGTTTGAACCACCTTGCGAAGTTATATGTGGAGGAAGTGGTGAGATTACATGGAGTTCCCTCTAGTATCGTGTCGGATCGGGACCCTCGATTTACTTCACACTTTTGGAGAGCGTTGCAAGATGCTTTGGGGACGAAGCTAAAGTTTAGTACCGCGTTCCACCCTCAGACAGATGGACAGTTAGAGAGGACCATCCAGACATTAGAGGACATGTTGAGGGCATGTGTGTTGGATTTCCATGGTAGTTGGGATGATCATCTGCCACTAGTAGAATTCGCTTACAACAACAGTCACTACTCTAGTATTGGTATGCCGCCTTATGAGGCACTTTACGACAGGCCGTGTAGATCACCCATTTGTTGGGAGGAGATTGGAGACAGAGCATTATTGGGGCCAGAGATTGTTGAGCAGACATCAGAAAAGATTCGGATTATCAGGGCTAGAATGAAGGTCGCACAGGACCGACAAAAGAGCTATGCGGATAAAAGACATCGAGACTTGGAGTTCTCAGCTGGGGACCACGTATGGCTGAGAGTGATGCCCATAAAGGGCGTACGCAGATTTGGGGTGTCGGGGAAGCTTAGTCCTCGCTATATTGGACCGTTTGAAATCTTGGAACGATTTGGCCCTTTGGCCTATAGGTTGGCCTTGCCACCACAGTTAGCTAGCGTTCATAATGTCTTCCATGTGTCCATGTTAAGGAAGTACGTGTCGGATCCCCAGCATATCATCGACTATCAGACTATAGAAGTCAAGGAGGATGTCACATACGAGGAGAAACCTGTTAGTATTTTGGAGCGGATGATAAGGGTCAATATTTCCTATATCCTAATGAATTATATCCCTATTTTGGCTTTATAATTATGCTTAAAATAAATAATTATTTGCATTATATATTATTACAGGATGAAGCAAGAAAGCTGTCTTCTACAATTAATTAGGGGCATAAATCGAAGACGTTGGATTACCCATTATTGTTGCTCAAAATCATGGGCCAACTATGGAGTCTAGAGGATGTTTCATGTGCACTTGGCCCAACAATCAAATAGAATCCAACATAAGACAAGCCCAAGCCCAAGCCCAAGCCCAACACAAGGAAGGCCCAAGCCCAAGCCCAAGCTCAAGCCCAACACAAAGAAGGCCCAAAGCCCAAAAACATGAAAAGCCCAAGTCCCACAAATATGATGACATCATCGCTTCCATCATGGGATAGGATGACATCATCGCTTACATCATGGGATATGATGACATCATCGCTTACATCGTGGGATAGGATGACATCATCGCTTACATCATGGGATAAGATGACATCATTGCTTACATCATGGTTAAAATGACATCATTGCTTACATCATCAATTAGATATTTTGTATTATTAAATTATATAATTAAGTGGTTTCCATTACATCTTTTAGCCTATAAATAGAGCACTTAGGTGCACTTGTAAGAGATGATTATTCTTGAATGAAATTTTAGTTGTTTTAATTGCTCTTGTTCTTTTTTTATTTTCTCTTGCAAATCTTACTTCTCATTTTTCTTATTTAAATTCTTATGTCATTTATTGTTACTTTATTATCCACCGCCTAAATGGTCGGTTAATTTCTACCTTTAAATTCTTGCAATTTCAATTATTATCTTTCAATTATATACCGCCTATATGGTCGGTCAAAATAGTCTTTCAATTATTGTCTTTAAATTATATACCGCCTATATGGTCGGTTAAAAAATAGTCTTTTAAATACTGTCTTTTAATTCCCGTCATTTAAATTCCTGCCAATTTATTTTAAAAATGGAAATGAGTAGCTAAATCTAATCTTGGGTTAAGGCGAGAACAGTGTCCAATGTTCTTGAATCTCAAGATAAGCCAAACCTCGATGAATGCAAGATTTATCTGAGTTAAACTCGAGTTGAGTGTATAAATGATTTTGTGAGTTTGGATTGGGTCATCATCCTAACTTAGAACTCTCATGCCATGTATGAAAGTTGCTAGAATTGGAGATGAGATATACCCAAGCTCAGACGATCAAATCATAGTCTCTAGTATAATAAAATTTACAGTGATATCTTAACCCAGAACCATCATATCATGTATGAGGGTTGCTTAGCTAAGAGTCATTCTTATCTTGAATTATAACTACGAAACGATCCTCTGTTTATTTCAGATTAATATTGCTGTTTAAATTACTATAAGAGATTTATAAGGCATTGGTTCTGAACTCGCCTCAACCCAAGACCTTTTTAATATTCAAAAAAAAAAAAAACCTTTTCACAATCAGGAAAACTTAGCTCTCTTTGGATAAATCAACCCGAATGAACCATTCTTTTGTTAAATAAACCTCCCAGTGAATCGACCCGGACTTGTCCGGAATTTATATTTGTGCTACAACTACACTCACACACTGGTGAGTTTAAACCTCCTCACCATTTCAACACTGAACATCCAAAATTGATTAACGCTATTTAAATTGTAAGGTGAGGAGTGCAGCCAGCGGAAAGAGAAAGTGCTACGAAATCGATCGATTCCATTTGTTAAAATTCAGTGGCAGCGTCACTCTTTAGATGAGGCTACCTGGGAGCGCGAGGAGAAGATGAGGTGTCTTTTCCCCCAGCTATTCGAGTGACCAGACAGGAATTTGGGGACCAAATTCTTTGAAGGGGGAGAAACTGTAACGACCCATTATTGGGTTTAGAATTTTAGAATGATATATTAACTTATTTTAGTTATTATATAAGTTGAGCAAATTTGATTCTTAATGTTGAAATAGATCTATGGGCTTGTATGTATGGGTTTAAATTAAATGGATGGGATAATGAGTTGGGCTTCAATTTATTTAAGGCAAATGGGCTAAGAGTTGGGCTTGGGCCTTTAAGAAAATAGAAGATGGGCCATTTATTTGGGCTTAAGCCCAATACAAAAAAAAAAAAAAAAAAAAAAAAAAAAAAAAAAAAATCCACCATCTACGCATCATTACTTCCCAACCCCCCTTTCTTTTTCTTCTTTCACCTTTTCTTTCACTTCTTCTTTATTGTTTTTCACTCCCTCTTTTACTTCTCCTTTCTTCTTTCACTCCTCCTTTTACTTCTTCTTTTTCCTTTTACTCCTACTTTCTTCTTTCACTTCTTTTTTTACACCTTCTTTTTCTTCCTCTTTATCTCCTTTTCTTCTTCTCCCTCCCGACTTCTTCTTCTTCTTCTTATTCTATTCTTCTTCTTCTTCTTCTTCTTCTTCTTCTTCTTCTTCTTCCTCCTCATCTAATACGCATTCTTTTTCTTCTCTACTGCTTCTATTCTGTTAAATTTTCTGTGGCAATTGGAGCTTCTGTGCGGGTGCTTCATCTTGATTTATTCATCCTCAGGCAAGTATCCTTTCTTCTTCTTCTTTTATTTTTCTCCCCTTCCATGTGTAGCATCTCTATTAAATTTTTTCTATCTACATAGTATAAAATTCCTAAATATTGTGAGTCTATTTGATGTCTCAAAAGGGGTTTGATTCACCCCAATATTATTCTGTGAATGGCATTTTTCACCTCCATTATGATGGGAGTTTGTTCACCTTCATTGCTCATTGTAGTGTATTTATTGGTATATCTTATATGTGAATGATGTCTGGATAATTAATGTCTATACCCGAATGTCCCATGAAATTGTGGAAAAATATCAAGTTAATGTGTGAAAAAAAAATTCGGATGCTACAGTACCATATAGTACCTATACAGTACCTATACAGTATCTCAATATAGTACCATACAGTACCTATACAGTATCTCAATATAGTACCTATACAGTATCTTGATACAGTACCTATACAGTATCTCAATACAGTACCATACAGTATCTCAATATAGTACCTATACAGTATCTTGATACAGTACCTATACAGTATCTCAATACAGTATCATACAGTACCTATATAGTATCTCAATACAATATCTCGATACAGTACCATACAGTACCTATACAGTATCTCGATACAGTACTATACAGTATCTCGATACAATACCATATAGTATCTCGCTATAGTATGATACCGTATTCGTACAATATACATACAGTATCTTGCTACAGTACCATACCGTATCCGTATAGTACCCCGCTACAGTACCCATCCGAAAATTTTTATTAATATTAATTAAACATTTACTTAATGTATTAGAGCGATTGTATGGTGGAAAAATAACAATTTTTTCCATAACATTCTTCAATGGTATTAAATGTATATTGAGAACGAGAATTTAAATTTTACATTGCTGGTAAATGCATACATGATGCATACATGTACATGATGCTCATATATATATGTTCTTAGCGCACTTATTATTTTGCGCGGAAATAAAGGGTACCCTAGGAGCGCCTGACGCGGGACGAGGTGGCCATAGCCCGGCAGGTTGTGCTCGATACGTTATGTGTTGATTTACTGATATGATGATTAACGCATATTTTGCATCGTGGCTTATGAGCCTATGGGATTTATACTTATGATGTATGCACTTGTATGATTATACATGAACAAAAATTTGAAATTTATAATTCTATGAGATATGATTTCCGACTCATATAATTGAATATTGATATGAAGTCGTTGTACACTCCTCTCGGTGTCATCATGATTTCTCTTTCTTCATACTGCTCATTTGTACTAGAACTTGCTGAGCCTTGTGGCTCACTTGATCTTCTTATGCCATTCCAGGTAAAGGTAAAGCAGTCATTAAGGGCGAGTCCAGTGGGACTACAACCCAAGGGTAGTGGTGTACAGAGGCACTCAACTCGGAGATCCTAGTTGCGTTTTGGTGAGGTAGATTGATGAGATTTTAAATTGTTGTTTTACATTAGAGCCTCATATTCGGTTTGTATGGCCTAAGAGTCTAGATGTATCAACATTGGTTTTGTAACGAAAGTTATTGATATTCCGCTGCGTGAAAATAGATAAATGTGTGTGTTTATTATGAGGTATTGTTCTATATCATCCTTGTGATGACCTCCTTTCGAATGTCCTATGCTAGCGGGCACATTCGGGAGTGAGCCCTTACAACAACGATCTTCTCAGCATGTTAACCACTTGGAGTTGTAGATGCTATTTGGTTCGAACTAGTTGAATGTGATTATCCATTAACCAACCTTTTCTTTGCAGTCAGTCCTGGAGCCATGCTTTCCTACAAAAAGCATCTTGTAAGAGTAGTTTTAACTTCACAAAATACAATTCAATAAGAGTAGAAATCATATTTATTAAGAGTACAAATCATAAAAACACAATTGTTACCAAATCTAGCAAAAGTTCATTATTATGAACGCAAATCACAAAAGTTCATTTTTACTCCATTGGATCTGAATCACTATTAGTAGAAGTAAAATTAGTCTCTTTATTTTCTTGAGAAAAAAACATCCATCTCTTCATCTTCCACACCATAATCAAGAAAATCGTCTGCATCATGTCTTGCTCCTATACTTGTCTCTAAGATATCAGCATTAACAATGTATGGGATTACATCATTCTTTATTAGTGTTTTGTCTTCCTCTTCCTCTAGTTGAACATGTCTACTGTTCTCAAATATTTCAATGTCTTAGTAAATGATCTCATTCTCAACACTAGTAAGTTTTTCCTAATTTTAAGTCAACCAAGTAGAAAACTTGTTTTGCTTGCAATGCTATCACAAAAGGGTTATCTTTATACCAATACTTGCTAACATTGATGCTTGTAAACCGTCCATCATGATGGATTCCTTTCTTCTTCTTGTCAAGATCAAACCAATCACACTTGAATAATATGGCTCAATTATCTTTGATGTAGTTTAACTCAATGATGTTTGTTACAACACCATAAAAGTCAATCTCTTCATCTTCATGCATCCCTCTTACAACCACACCACTTTTTTGGCTTCTAAGATTAGTTTCATGCTCTTTTGTGTGGAATCTTACATCATTAACAATACACCCACAATACCGTCTCACTTGATTATCAGGCCCACAAGCAAGAGCATAAATTAGCTCAGTTAATTTAGATTGATCTTGACTTCGCAAAGATGTCATCTGCCAGATTAACATAAAGTAACAATTAGTTAATCTTTAGATATAAATTAAATAACCATATTACTTAAGTTAATGCTTTCACTGACTTTTTCTTCAAACCACTTTGGAAATTGTTATCGATGCTTTTCTTCTAAACGTGCATTTCTTTGTTGTTTCAGCATATCTTTATGCTGACTGCATAGCTAAGAGGGTAAGTAAGTAGAACATCATGCTTTTTAACACATGTAAAGGAAAAGGAAAATAAGAGAGAAAAAAAAAAAAAAGAGAGAGAGAGATACGAACGAACTCATTTAAAATATCGTTCCACTTTATCACAGTTACTTAGTATGTACCATTACACCTTTTCAAATTCTTCTAGTGTCAATGTATCATATTTTGAAGCTCTAAATGGGCGCACATTATGGGAGAAGACTAACATACCATCTATATCATCTTACTTACCTTTGTTGTCATTCCTTTCTTCTCGGTTAATACAATAGAGGAAGGAAACAATAATATAACAGGAGAAGCTTCAAACAAGAATAACACAATACGCACATACAATAGAGGGAGATGTAAATATAACATGAGAAGCAACCAACAAACATTAATAGCAAACAATAGAGGGAGATGCTTGAACCTGATGAAGCAACAAAGGAAGGAATAGATGCAGTGTTGATGCAACAATAGTGGCGACGATTCAGTTTCCTTCTCTTGTTCCAGTTTAAGAGTTGTGACTTTAGGGTTGCAGTTTAAGAGTTTAAGAGTTGCAGGAATTGGGGACGTGGGGGAAATTAATTTTTCATTCCCGCCACTTTATAATTCTTATATAGTGAGTTTTTTATATAATTATTTTTGGGAAAATATTTTCTAATTTTTTGGAGAAAAGACTTTATATTTTTTGATTTTTATACGCTTTATATTTTCTGATTTTTATATACTTTAGTTTCTTTAGCTTGCAGCAATAGTATTAACCTTCATAAGCTATAAAATTGATTTGATTTGGTTTTGATATTTGATTGGTTTGGTTTTCAATTCAAAATTTAAGATACAAAATTGATTGTTTTTTTTTTCTTTTTTCTAAATAATAATGTTGTTAGAAAGTGAAAAATATATGTTTGGAAAATATTTTCTATATGTCAAATAATGAAAATATTTTTTTTTTTCACTTGTAAGCCAAATACAAAAAAATAAGATGAAAAAAATGTTTTGATTTAAAATATTTTTACATGAAATTATTTTCACCAAAAAATATTTTACATTCAAACAAACACAGCAATATCAAAACAATAATAATAATAATAATAATAACAAGTGTTATTTTGAGGTTTCATGGAAGCAAAGATAGTATTATTGCAATGAGATTTTGTGGAAGCAACGCGGAGAGAAGGCTGTAAGCTTTATTTATTGTCAAAATTAAATGAAAAAAATAAAGAGATAGAGAGAGGCAAGGTGGGTCTATTGATCTTTGTTCTGGGTCATGCCCTATAAGCCAGACTATATATACAATTTCATCATTACTAAAGATGATAAGATTTTTTATCATCTTTTCTTAATAAGATTTTTTTTTAATATAGATGATAAGATTATTTTTGAGAATGTATTTGATTTGTTAATTCATGTTTTTGTTTTAAATTCCAAAATCATCGGCTTGTGTAGGTATTTTATTTTTTTCTCATCCAGTAAATATCTTTTTCCATTCACATAACTATTATGAATTTTAAGCCAATAAAAGGCAAAAAATAATAAGGTAAATTATTAAATATTATCAAAATATAATCAGATTATTACTTTTACATCATACCTTAAAAATTATTAATTTTACATATAAATTTTAAATTTTATATTAATTATAAAGTACCGTGAGAGAAAATAAAGTGGCATCAAAATTAAACTTAAAAAATAATATGACATGGCAATATGTTAATTTTTATAGCTTATAGTAAAAACTGATTCTAAAATAACAATAATTTTTAAAATTCATTCCACTTTTTTTGGGATTATTATTATTTTTGTAATTATTATTATTATTGTAGTGCACTATTCAAAGCCAAATGTGCTTATTAGTAAAACTTTATATATCTATATATAATTCAAATGCTAAATAATAATAAATTAATATTTTTTTAAAATAAGATACATTTATTACATATTATTTTTAACATTTGAATAATCCTATTAGTTAAGTAAATAATTTAAATCATAATATATTTATCATTAACCAATAAAATTATTTCAATTATGAAAATAAAATACACTAAATGCATATAATCTAACAAAAAAATACATTTATCGATACTTAAACATTTCCCTAGTCGTTCAACTTAAAGTTTCTTTTCTAAAATAAAATTATATTATTGTCAATATGTCATTGTTTATTCGTCTCACTTGTTTCTATCTTAGACAAAAGACAAGAACTTTAATATGAATACTAATAAATTTAAAAGATATTAAGATTGCATAAAATAATAAATGATATAAAAGCTATTTAGAATAAATTTTAATATTTTGTTTAAAATTTAGTATTAATAGTAAGAAATTATTAATAATTATTTATTAACAAGTAATTAATTACTCATTATTTGACGAATAACCATACATGACGCATTTTTTCGTCACCCAATATGATACGTAATAGTGACAATTAATGTTTTGTTAACTTGTGCACAACACAAAAATTATCAATAACTATTGATGACGAAACTCAACATCACCCAATGATACTCACAAATGTAACTATTTGTAATGTGTCGCAAATATGTATCCTTCCATATCTGACACAAATAAATTGTTACCCAATGTCTTCACCTTATATATCAACCTAAAAAATAACTAACACTGGGTAACGAAACTCACTGTCACCTAATACTATTCACCAATATGACGATATGTAATGTATCACAAATAGGTATTTTTGAATACGTGACACAATAAATCATCACCGAATGTAATACTAATTAGTGACATTTCTAAATCGTCACCATATGCATCAAATTAAAATATTACTAACAAGGTGTAACACCCGGTGTTACAGGTGTTAAAAGAATGAGAAAGAAAGTGAGAAAATTCCAAAAACGCCCTTGAGAAGGTATTGGATCCTTGAGATTGAGGGTGCCCTATGAGAGGGGTATTTTGGTAATTTGGATAGTGAAGTCCAATAAAGGGTAATTTGGTAAATTGAAAATAATTCCTAGGTGGAATTAAGTATGAAAGGGAATTAGTTCTCATTTTGAATTATGTGGAGATAAATGGGATTAAAAATTTACAAAGGGTATTTTTTGTAATTTTGGAGTAAATTCTATAATGGAAATAAATTATGGAAATGGGGAAAAATACTCATAAATTATTTATGTGAGTAAAATAATGGATTTTCCCTAAAATAGTGGGTTAATGTGGAAATGCCACATGGATGGCTTAGATTAAGTCTTGAAAGCCAAGGTTGTGGCATGGAGTGACACTTGGCATTTTCTTGTCCAAGTAAAATGGAAGAGATAAGAGTGATTATTTTAAATCAAAAAGAAAAGATTAATAGTCACTCAAGCCATTAATGATGGTGATGATGATGTTGGGAAAAGAAATTCAAATTTGAATTTTGAAAATTTTCATGGTTAATGGGTGAAATTTATCTCATTAAAATAAATGGCAATTAAATGGAAAGTTGCCTTACAATTGACATATATATTATTGATTGGTGAAATTGTCCCAATTATGCAAATAGAAATTTAAATTAATTTCAAAAGAAATTGAAATATGGTCATTCTTGCAATTAATGGGAGGCATAATTAAGTTGCATTTAAAGAAAATGCAAAAGAAATGGAAAATGGTCAAGCATTGATTATGGAAAATGGTCACATTAAATTAAATGGGAAAGAAAATATATATGTCTCTCAAGTGGTCACTCATGTGATGGGGTGAAATTAGTCAAATTAAATAAATGAGGAAAATAACTAATTTTGGAATGGAAGACCAAGATGATCCAAGGGTGGAGACTTGGCCTTGGATTGGGAAATTGATCCAAGGGTCATAAATTAGTCTTGAAAGTTGGCATGGATTGCCAACATAAATGGAAGTGAATCTTGAATGATTAGAATGGATGGTTGAGATTAAAAATCTCCAAAGCACATGGATTGTGCTTGTAATGGGAGGCTAAGATTATTTCTCTTAAACCTACAAAGATCCAAAGGTTAGGATCCATTCTTGAAAAAGGGAGAAAATATATATATTGGCAAGGTAGGAAGACAAGTCTTTCCTTTGGCCATTTGAAGAAGAAGAAGAAGAAGAAGAAGCCTAGAGGTAAACTCTTTAGTTTTTGTAAAGAAATCTAAGTCTTCTAACTTCTTAGTCTTCTTATCTTCAAGGATTAGATTTTTAAAGATCAAGGTTATTTCTTTTAATTCTTTAGGAGATGGAAGCAAGTGAAGTCTTGCCAAGTCAAGTTGTTGAAGCTCTCTTGAAGTTAAAGATTGTGGAAAATCTAAAAGAATAGAGGTAAGGGATAGCCCCATGGGATGGTGGCTTGCAAGTTGTAAGTATGATGCATGATTTCTATGTGTGCATTGGCATGTTGTGTGTTTTAGGACCTATGGCCATGAGGTTGAGTGGGGTAGGGTAGATTAAAGCCTCAAACCAAGGTGGTTGTGAGGATGTGGAAGCCCTAACCATGTTGCATACATGCATTGGCATCACATTTATTTTCATGTTCATACTATTGTCATTGCACCCTTATTGAGCTTAATAGCTCATGAGGTTTTTATCCTCACCATGTAGGTATCTCATGTGCAAGAAGGAAGGGAGTTTTGCAAAGTTAAGTGTTGAAAGCAAGGAAGAAAGCAACAGAAGTAGTGTTTATGTATTTTATGCTTAAGTGTTGTATTTATTTGTTAATGTGTAATGAAGGCTAAATGTGGGGAAAAGGGGGCAAACTTGAATGTTTTGGAACCCCCTTGGTATGAGAAAGGGTTCTGGAAAATGTGGAATTTCAGTTCAAAAAAAGAAAAAGAAAAAGCATTGTGGCAGTGTGCTGGCCGGGGGCGCGCGCGGCTGGTGCGTGCGGCCAGCGCCGTGGCCGATGCGCGCGCGCGCGCGCGGCCCCGCGCTGGGGGGGGCGCGGCCAGCTGCCGTGCACACCCCCCCCCCCTTTTGCTGCTATTGGGTATTTTTTTTTTTCCTTTATTATTTTATTTTAATTTAATTTTTGTTTATTTGAATATATGATATTATTTTGGAAATTTTGAAATAATTTATATTTAAATAAATGAGTATTTAGCCTCTAAATTGATTATTAAATTAATATAAATTTGAGGCAATTGTGGGGAAAATTTTCTATATTTTGGAAAATTAAATAATGGAGTATTCTCCTTAAATTTTGGAAATTGGATGAGGATGCCTTGAGGTTGTATTTCAAAAATTAATTTCCTAATGGTTGGAAAATTATGGAAATTTTGAAATAATTAAAGGGGAAAATCAATGGAGATTTATGAGGAAAATTTATTTAAATTTTTCCAAAGAAATATTAATCCAAACATTCTCCAAGGGAATTGAAAGTGAGATAAATGAGATAATGGTTGGGGCAAAGAAAGGAAAAATTATTTTCTTATAATTAAGGCGTTATGCCATAATTTACTTAAAGCTAGAGAGTTATAGCTTATTTTCTTTCGATCCTGGGAGGTCACCCTAAACTCTTCATTAAAGAGCTTGAGAAGGAGTGACGATTGCGAGGTTTCGGGTTTTAATAGGTTGCTTGATAATTCCCGGACCCTCGAGTGGAGCGAAGAGAGGGCAAAACCTAGTTCCCACCTAGGTCGTTTCCCGTTAAAACGTAGCCGTCTCTTCATCTTTGTCCTAGCATGTGAATAGTAAGTTGGCTATTCGTGAGTAACACCCGTAGGTGGGAGCGGGGCGTTACACAAGGGGTGACGAAACATAATGTCACCTAATACTATTGACACATGTGACAATATGTAATGCTTCAAAAATAAATATTCTTACATACATGACGAAAAGAAAATCGTCACTGACTGTAATACTCATTATTGGCATTTCAAAAGTCGTTACCTTATGCATCAAACTACAATATACTAACAATGGGTGTCAAACTGAACGTCACCTAATATTATTCACAAATGTGACAATATGTAATGCATCACAAATAGGTTATTTTTGTATAAGTAAGGCATATCATATCGTCCCCAAATGTAATAGTCATTAGTGACATTTCTAAAGTCGTCATCTTATGCAACAAACTAAAATATTACTATTAATGGGTGACCAAAGTTAATGTCACTTAATATTATTTACAGTTGTGACGATATCTAATACATCACCGATGGTCATCCATTCATTCGTGACACAAATATATCGTCACCCAATATAATATTAATATACTGATGTTTTATTTTTATTCACCTACGTATACAAAGCGTTACGAAATCATTTTTCACAATCGGGTATTGGCACTAAAAGTTGGTGCCAACTTATGCATGAGGTTTTTTTGTGATGAAATATCAAAATTATCACAAAAAAATAACGGTTCGCGAATTTTGGTGACGAAATGCTTATATGGTCACAAAAAGAGTATTTTTTGTGACAAAAATTTATAACGCCACTAAAAAATTATCACTAATAGGAAAATCTGTTGTAGTGGGGCCTTAGTGTCATTATGAGATAATGAAAGTGCTATTGAGAATTAGTGGAGAGAATCGGTTGACCGTTTTCAAAAGAAACAGTCAACAGCTCCTAACGAGCGATCGACCGGTCTTGTTGTAGAGGTAAAAAATGCATGATCAATTTGTCATCTTTTGCAATGAAAATTGGGACACATGGCATGGGAGATGAGAGGCTTGAAGGAATGCATTCTTCTTGTCGTCCCTTAGTCGCTTCTCTCTCTCTTAATCGGTTTTGTCCAATTGGGTGGGTTTTAGGCATTTAGGGTTTATATATTTGATATATATAAAAAAATGGGAGACAGAAATGAAAGCCACTATTACATTGGTTTTTCTCCAAAAACCCTAACCCGAATCCTTCTTGTTTTGGAGAGCACAAACCCTCTTTGATTGCTCCTTGTTTCCCATTGCTATAGTAGCAACCCAAGCAAAAACAATGAGACTGTTTTGGCTCTTAGGTTTATTCCTTTTGAACGCATTTCGTTTTATCCATAATCTCCCTCATTCTCTCTGGCTAGCACAAAAAGAGAGTAGTGGGATTCACTATCTTACCGGAGCGTGGACCTAATAGGCCCCTCATAGTTTCGGGCGACGATTTTGGTCTAACCGAAAAAGAGTTCGAGAGAGCTATCTTTTGGAGCAAGTGTTGTTGCCTTGGGTGGAGATTAACCTCTATATTAGCTTTCAACAGTTGAAAGGTATAACATCTACACCCCCTATGGCATGGTTTAGTTTTATATAGCATATGGACATCGAAACGAGTCTTGTAAAGGCATATTTGGTTTATGTTTCCACTGCCATTTTATTAGTTTTTGGAAAAAGTTTTGAAAATTCGGTTAAACCTTTGCATTGATACTCAAATGGTGGCATTTCTCTTCATAACCAAAGATGCGACTCATCTATCCCTTGATAGAAGATGATGTATCTAAGGTGCCTTCGATGGATATTCACTTTAAATTCATGGCTATGGTGAAAGAGATCAATAAGGAGTTATTGATTCATTTTCTATTAAGTGGAGATATCTAGATCACCGAAGAAAACTCATGTGATCGTAATCAAGCAACACATCACCAGACTTGAGATCACAGAAGATACATTGACGAAAGGATCGAATTACACGATAACCATTCTCGTAAAAGGTTGTTTACAAATTATGAATCCTTTTGAATAATTGGGTGGGCATGATGCCTAATTAAGAAAACTTATGTGTTAGTACCGATACCTTACCAACATATTCGGAAGCCTAATGAGTCATACACAAAAGGTACTGTCACTGGCTTAAACCAGGAGAGCAGATGTATGGTTTCGTGGGACACTTCAACAAGAAATTGTGTCATCGTAGGTTCTCATGGAGAAAGAACAAATAGACACAATGATGTTGATTTGATGAGGGTTCATCATAAAGGAAAGAGTTTCCTAAAATGACAATTGATTAAATTAGAAACGAGTTACTAGTTTAATAATTTTCTATTTGTTATAGTGGAAAATAGGAAATAAAATATTTGGGCTTAAATTAATATTTGGGTTAAATTGGATTTGTGTCGAATATTAAATTAAATATTATATATTATTGAATTTGAGCCACTTAATTAAGTTCCTAGTTGGACTAGGATAAACCCATTTAATTAAGTTCTAGTTAGACTAGGATAAATGGGCTGACCCATATCTATTAGGGTTCAAGAAACCCTAGGAGGCCTTGCTCCCCTATAAATACATTTTTATGGGTTTCCTAGATATATGAATGGTTTTTGTGATTTTTTCAATAGTTGAAAAGTTGTCATTCATTCTCTTACGTTTCTTTTTGGCATCGATTCGAGAAGAGAAGGTTCTTTTCATCCATACACAAGCCGTGAAAAAGAGAAGAGCTAGCACTCCCATTCTGCTCTCCTTGCCAGCAGACGCGCACCGCGTATCACAAGTTAGAGGCCGGATGCTTGGACGGCTTGAATCCGCCAACGACTCAAAAATCTAAATGTTATATTTATTTCATTATGTATGTGATTGTTTTGAGTTCGGTGTTGGGGTATGGTTCCAAATTTTTTAACTACGTTGTTTGACCGTAGCTATCATGGTTTACTTTTAGTGGTATCAGAGCCATAAGAAAAATCTTCCAATTCCTTAATTGCGGATTCGAATATGTTAATATTTGTAAAATTAATAAATATTGTTGTGTTTGTATTTTTTGGATTGTAAAATGTTTCTTGTTAAAGGGTAAAAAGATCATGTGTGACACGAAAAAAGTAAAACGGGGATGCCGGTGCATATGAATACACTAGAGGGTCGAAAGGTGTAGCCAAGCAGGGCTCGCGCAAATGGAAGGCCCATCTAGGCATAGCCGCGTAAGTGGAACGCTTCAACAAAAAGTTAGTTAAGTGGGACACTTTGATAAAAAGTTGTGCCGTCGTAGGTTCTCATGGAAAAAATAAATAAATAGATGTAATGACATTGATTTGACGAGGGGTCATCATAAAGGAAAAGTTTCCTAAAATGACAATTGATTAAATTTGAAATAAGTTTCAAATTTAATAATTTTCTATTTATTATAGTGAAAAATAGGAAATAAAATATTTATAATACCTCGTATTATGTAATGTTAAGTAAGTTCAAGGAACTAAAAATATATTTTAGGATTTAGTTAATTAATTGTCAAATCAATGGACGGGAGTACCCAGAACATAAATATCTAAGGAAAAGGTTATGTCATTGACCAGTGTCTCGAGATAACAATTATGTCACTGAAAGAAGTCAGAACAGAGACAATTTTCGGTACAACTATGATTCAACCTGAAAAATTGAATGATCGTAAGGGACTTTCGAAAAGTCAACGAAACCCTGAGAGGATTCAAGTTTTGCATAAGGAACAACACTGAAGTTGGTTCGGGATGAAACAGAAGGATTCGCAATCAAAACACGATCTTTCATATATTCGAGCATAAGTGTAATTTATGAATCTTGGACGAAAGTGGTAAAATGAAACTTAGGGGATAAAATGTGAGAGAGAGAATTTAGGGGTTCATTGTGAAATTTTCAGAATCTCAAAGGGTTGCATGGAAAGGCCCAAATGGAATTTAAAAGTTTGTAGAGGGGCAAAAGTGCAATTTCCAAAAGACTGGTAGTGTGAACACTGCTAGCCGCCGACCACCTCTCCCATCGTCGATTTCGGCCATAAGGAGCTGTTAGGAGGGACTCAAGGTTCTCAAGTGTAACGACCCGCTCCCACTTACGGGCGCCACCGGTAAATAATCGATCGGATTACTCACCCGACAACCACAACTGAAGGGTTAGACTATGTTTCAATAGGAAACGCCCTAGGTGGGAACTAGGCTTCATCCTTCCCTTCGCTCTACTCATGAATCGGTCCCAACTCAAATAAGAAAAATCCAGCGGACCAAGACCCGAAACCCGAGTGAGCTTCACCTCTCTTCAGCTCACCCCATAGCAAGCCATAGGTGACCCAAGCATAAAGCTAGCATACAAACACTTCGCTGAGTATTGGGGATTTATGAGAACATACCTTACTGATCTTGACTCGGTCCGAATCTTGGATTTACCGACTATGCCATATTCAACAAGCAATCTCACAATCATCTATCACACTATGATG
Organism: Diospyros lotus; assembly: GCF_014633365.1. Classification (NCBI taxonomy): domain Eukaryota; kingdom Viridiplantae; phylum Streptophyta; class Magnoliopsida; order Ericales; family Ebenaceae; genus Diospyros; species Diospyros lotus. Next base: position 25,814,061 of record NC_068350.1, read on the forward strand.
ATTACACAATTAAATACATTTAAGCTCAATAACACAGACATTTGCTCACAAGGGTATACATACACTGCGCCCCTTGGCTACATACAAGCAATATTAAAAAAACATAACTCGGGCAACTTAGCTAGTTGCCACAACGGCCTCCCGGCGCCATCCCTGCTTGCATCCAGACTTGCATCATCTACACATGAGGTAAAACCTCATGAGTCATAAAGACTCAGTAAGGGTGCAATGCATGTAAATATGAATATAATCATGTTTATGTATGTCAATGCATGCAAATGAGGCTAGGCCCATCTATCCTCACAACCCACCAAGGTTTGAGGCATTAACCTATCAGCCCCCACCACTAGTCCTCCTTGTGGCCACAGGTCCACTAGAGTTTGCATCACACAAGATATAACCACTACATGCCAATGTAACATAAAAATATTATCAAACACATTTACCAACTTGCAAGGCCACGTCCACATGGGGCCATCCCTTACCTGGCTCGAAGCCTCATCTCTGCCTCGGCACGAATTCCAACCTGAACCTCAAGTTCCTCTAGGATCACCGCCTCCCTGGTCAAACCTAGATGCAAAACACACAAAACCCCAACTCCATTAACATCCAGCATTCAATTAATGCCCGCATTCAATTAATGCCCTCAACTACTCCAAACATCCCCAAAATCATCCATTAACAAAATTTCAAATACCCCAACACAGGGTTTAATCCAACCAATACTACACAATTCATTAACTCATTTAATGAAAATAACTAGGGAAGAATTAACTCAATATACCTCAATTAATTCTGGAGAAGGCATCGGGAAAACGCTCACCCGGCGTTGCCTCCTTGACCGTAAATCTTGCTCCTAAATCTCATTCTCGGCTTCCAGCACGCTCCTCTGGGCCCAAATTAATTTCTAGAACTTTCCCCAATTTTTTTTAAAATTTTCGGCTATTTTTCCCATTTCCCATATTTTCTTTTATTTCCTTTTCTTTTCTTTTCTTTTTTTTTTCTTTATTTCTCCTCCCCTCCCCTGCTTCATCTTCTTCGCGGTTTCTTCTTCCCGCGCGCAGCTAGCCTGAAACCGCCCCCGACCAGCCAGCCACCGACGCTGCTTCGCCCTCCAACCGCCGCTGCCTCAGCCTCTGGCCAACCGCTGCTCGCTGCTCACCACCATGCGACCACCGCCAACCACCGCGGCTTGCCCTAGCCTTGCTGCAACTGCCGGCGGCCATGGCCGATCTGTGGAGCTACTGGCCGCCTTGCCGCGGCTGCCTTCCACCGCCAACTGTTGGCTGCCTTCCTTGCCGCTACTGCTTCAATCGACGGCCTCCCTCACGACTGGTCAGCTCCGCCCGATCTCTTTCGCCGAACAGCCATGGCTGCTACCGAGCTTCTTCATTGGCTACTTCCATGGCTGCCTTTGCCTTAGCCATTTCAACAGCAGCCCGAAGCTGCTTCTTCAATGACCGAACTCGGCCGTCTCTCGATCTTGCTCTCAAGCTCTCTCACGATCAGCTCTTGGCAAAGCCTTCTCTCGCGTGCTCACTCTCTGGTTCGGCCATCTCTCACATTACAATGGCAGAGGACACACCTAGGAAGCTTCCTTGAAGCTTCCTAATCACGCACACACGTGCATATATAAATATATATATATCACATATTACACATTAAACCCTCCTAATTCCCAAAATTCCACTTAAGCAATTAATTAATTGCATTTTAGGAATTTACTAATTACTCTTGGGCCTCCCAATGCTTAAATTAATTATAATTAAGCCACCCAAAATCTTGGTTTAATCGAAATTAATGACCGACCGCTACTCGGGAATACCGACGTTGTCCCTGCGCCTGCACAGGACCTTTATTCGACCCCGAAACACTTAAGGGTTGCATTACTCAGAAAATCGAACCACCCCTAGGGTCCCCTCAGCTTCCAGGAGGTCCCCTCCGACTATTCTGTATTGGCACCCACTCGGGCTTATATAGAATTTATTCTAAAAATTATTCCCGGTCGGATCGCTGCCAGCGTCACTATCCTCATCTCAAGACGCTCATCAATCCCTTGCCATGTTCCCTGGACATCCAAGTCCCGAGGCACTCCCAGCCGTCAATTCGGCAATTTTATTAATTAATTACTCATAATTGACTTTTGGCCTTCCCGGACCACCCGAGGTCCTGCCAAATTAATAAAAATCTATTTATTTTCAATACCATGTAATACCGGGTATTACATTCCACCCTCCTTAAAGAATTTCGTCCTCGAAATTCACTTTGCCTTAATCTCTTGACCAAGATGATCACGTTCTCAGGCTACTCTCTGAATCCCCTGCTCGAGAATCTCGTAGTCGAACCATTTCTCCGCCTTTACCTCGGGTTATACCCACCTCAAGGCTTCACTTAGGCATTTGATCCTTTGCCTCCCAAGGACATTTACTAACCAAATACCGCTTTGGCCTCTCGCCAAACCGTACCACTGGTCGCTGGTCATGCTTACTGCAATGATATCCATCTCCGGATGGATTTTCTCTATTTCGAAACATCGCTTTGCAGGTTTACTTCCCATTTCCCCATTTTTGCATCAACCGAAACCACTCTCACTAACATTGCATTACTGATCAGTCCACCACGATTTTACGCCGATCGCACACGGCAACGTTTCCCATTGCCAATTACACATGGCCACGATTTTACGCTGGTCCAACCAGCAACATTTTAGCACTGATCATCACCGCAATGTCTCTTTTAGTGCTCACAAGACACTTTGGCACTCTTTCCACCATAGCACACTGCTATAATCACACGCATGCAAAGATTGAGGCGATCCTCATGTCAACCTCTCATTACCGATCAAATAACCCTGCTATCACTGCACGGGAAGCAACCATTTGGCCCACCCAGCCAACTTTGACCATTTCATACATGGTCTACTACCTTGACCAGCTGACTCTCATTTATCGATACGATTACGCAAAATTTATATACCTAACACCATGTCAGGGAATTACACATTTCAATCCATATGTGCACTACCCGAGTTCACCTCGAGCTTGGCAATGCACGCACCATTACCATCTCACCTCGAGCTTAACCATGCTCGGGCCACAGCCTTCTCCCAACCAGGAGCTCTTCGCATGAGCACACCAAGATACTTTCTAGCCGATATCACATACTAGTAGGGGTCTCATACCCATAACAGGGAACTCTTTACTGAGCAACCCCTCTTCAATACTTCATCCAATTCGGCTTTCACAATCATGCCCCATGCTAGGCCTTATCTTGGCTATTAAACCCTACCGCGAGTCAAGGATCCTACCATTGCGCTTAAGGTCGCGAAACCATTAATCAGCCCTCGTCATCACCCACGGTGCATGGCACAAGTGATTGGCTTATTACCATCTGCACAACCACTTATTGCATCGCACTTGTAGGATGACTCGGGCCTTTGGTCCGCACCACAACAAGCTAACACAGTAACACCCCTACTCTTGTAGCGGTCTTCTAGCCAAATTTACTCGCCCAGCTTCAATTTCGTTAGGACTTTTTAAATCTCACATTTCTCAACAAAGCCTCTTACTCTTGAAGCATGGAACTTTTCGGCAATCCCAAAATCAGGTTTTTTTCTCAAATTGCGATAAACACCTGATTTAAACCATGGATAATGGTTCCCTTTATCCTACTCGGCAGGGACAACACCATGACAACAATGGATTCTCTGACAGCGACAATGACACCACCACGTCATCTCAAAAGACTCGCTGCTCCTTGAATCTTACTGGTCATCACAACAAACACGACCCCACCCTCAAGCCATTTTCCACAAATCACTTTGCTATACTTATAGTAGCTAGCTTATTCCCTGAGAAACTTTGGCTTCTCCCAGGTTTCTTATAACTTTTGCTACAACCAGCTCACATCACTCAGTGAGCGTCCACATTAGCCTTAACGCCATCATCATCAGCTAAGACGATCTCTTGCCATCGCTTAGTGCCACATCCAGCCGCAACCGCGACTCCAGATCCACCAACGCCACTGACCAACTACTCTCACGACGCAACACGGCCATGGCTAGCCACCTCTCGCCGCTGCTGCTATCACCAATTGGCGCCTTTGGTCACTATCAGCTACCCTCAGCTAGTCACCAATCGGCTCCACTAGCTGATTTCCTTTCACAATCATTAACCTTTAGCCACGAGGTTAAATCTCATTAATTGCCCAAACTCCAAGGCATCCCTCTAGCTGTATTACTCACAGCTTCCAGGTGATTTCATCACTTTTACACGATTCCTAGGAACCAATCTCGTCCCACAAGCTCTTCCTTTGAGCTCTCGTCACCCATTGGCAACATCTTAAATTCGCCTTCACCTCCGACTAACCAACCCGATTAGCTTTAGCCGGATCGCCCAGCTCATAACCAATATAACTTTTCTCCAGGCACTACTCTTGCACTCATCGACTATGATTTTTGATTTAACTCCACCCACTGGACATCACCCCTGCTACTCCTGTGGAACTCACACTTCCACTAGATGTCGTAGGACTCACATTCCTACTCAGGTACTTGCCATCACGCTGGCTTTTCCTGGGTGATGCATCCTGTTAGAGTGGTAGTGCCTTAGGAGGTCAATTTAATGTTGTTGCCCTATGCTCGACCTTTCTCGGGAGAACCTCTCACGTTCTACCCAGGACACATTTCAACTCCACCATTTATAACTCTCATTACGGAGTAGCACTCCTTCAAGCGGCACAACTTTGCCTTGACCAACCATCTTTTATCCCCTTGGATCTCTTTCTCAAAATTTGCCTGGTCTAACCACCAGGACCCGCTGAACCTTTATACTAGAGGCATACACGGCACCCAACAAGGCTTTACTTCACAGTCCTCGAGCCTCACGCTCTCACCATTGCCATCAGGTGCTACCACCTGGCAACTAATCCTGTGTCAACAACTGGAAACCCATCCAGTGCCACATGAAGATACTTCCTCAATTTCGCATCGACACATCAGGACTAATACCAGACCGTGCAATTGCAAGCCTTCACAAATTTCAAACCGTGCCTCAGCCACACGTTCAACCTACCACAACTCACATCACAGGATTAGAGATCCCCATACTTGAAACTTTTGCACGTTTCAACATTCATATTTCATGGTTGGCTTCTAACTCGTAAGTCTCGCCCTCCACGGCACTTACGTAACATCCTAGAGCCCTTTACCGACTCCACCCATTGACCCATCTTCTTGCATCACCGTAAGGTCACACAGGGTCCATCATCTCAATTTATTCGATCAACTTCGATCAAATTCAACCGCAACTGCGTTAGCATCCTTTAATAAGGAGCATCGGCACACGTCTTGTTTTCACACCATAAGATATCACTCAATCTATTCACGAACCTTCTTACTGCCAAAACAACAAAGGCACTACTACGATACTTCAACTTTCACGGAAATTTAGGTCTGGCCCAGACATAACCTACAGCATACCCCAGGTCTTCGGCGTCTAACCGCCTCCACCGCAGACAAGTTACTCCACAAAGAGGGCTGCAGTCCCTCCCGTGAACTAACCGTCTATATCCAGTGGTCCTTAGCATTAGACCCGTCAACGATAGGCATCGACCGTAGCGTTATTCCCGCGCTAGACCCGTTTCTTTTTCTCAATTTTCCTTCTTGAACATCACGAGACGCTACAACACCTGAACCTTCGCTAAATCGCCTTGACACTACTTTAACGATATAAAGGGCTTAAACCCCACTTGGGTGCAACACCCTGACAACTCTTATTACTAGCAGTTGAGTTGTGGGACTAGCCACAACTTTCGTCACCCTACCGCATTTCACAAATCTTTAGCCCCTGACCATCTGCATAATCACTGTGTTGCCCTGTGCTTTAGGCGAGCCAACACCTGGTCATCATTACCGTGTCACTCCCATACACTGGCCCAACACTGGTTCCCCATCGTGTTGCCCTGTGCTTCGGAGAGCCAACACCTAATCGTCATTACCGTGTTGCTCCCATACACTGGCCCAACAACAGTTTCCAATAGCATGGTTCAGGCCCATCACTGATTTGCTTCGCACTCGTAATGTGACTTTCAGCCTTTCAGTCACACCTCTGATATCGAACTTAACATGACCACCCCGCTACGCTCGCAGCCACTATTCTTACCAGCCTTCCTACTCAGCAAAATCTATAGGATCATTACCCCGTTCCACGATTCTTCCTTAGAACTACCCTAGATGTCCTATCCTTAGCAGGAGATTCTCAGTCTCACCTGACCAAATTTCCTAGGGTGCTGCTCCGAATCTTCTACATTTGACCGTCACCTGCAGTTCACTAAATTGCTCAGGCCCATGGGCCACTTGCCCTCAATGCGAGCCAACTCATTAGTCCTCTGCCACACGGTCCATAGCATCAGGGTCACATCGAGCCTTGCACCCTTAGCATCAGGGCTACTTAAAGCCTTCCCGAGCTACGATGGTTCCGCCACCATCTTACCAAAGCCAACTTACTTGGTTATCCTTGCCTTGATAACCTCAAGTTCATACCAGAAGCCTTACTCCTTAGGACTCTACATCTCTTACCACTTAAAAGACTCTTAAACCACATCACATCTTGAGGCCTCATGATCTTACCCCACAAGATCATACCTCAAGCTCCGGCACCCATAACCATAGAGCACCTACAATTACCTTCCAGGTAATTTGAGACCTCTCATCTCTCCTTGCACACCCATAGTGCATTCAGTCACGATACCCAGCTTGGCCTTCCAGCACGCCTCACTCAGGCTCCCATGACTTGGAATTTAAAATTCAGGGCCTCCACATTGCTCACCATGCCCCTGCCTACTCGGCATCCGAAGTTGGCATTTCCATTGTGCGCATAGTCTATGGATGTCCTGTTGCCACAATTCACTACCCTCGGCCCACACACCGCTCATACCCTTCATTGGGTGACCTCCACGTCTCCCATCAAGGGTCTCGAGACCTTAGGCGTCATCACGACCCCAGGCATCATAATGAGGGTCTATCCACCTCTCATCTCCCGACCTTAAGCGTCCCACTGGACCCCAAGCGTCATAATGAGAGTTTTGATTGGCCCCTCATCTATCGATCACATAAACGGTCACTTGGCCTTACTCAACCAGGACTTCTAACCCAATGGCTCTCACGCTCATATTAACACATGACCAACTCTTTAATACCCAATTTGGATTCCCCTAGATTCCAGCTCGACTCACTTGGGACTTCTATCTCGTGCAAACACCCGCTAGGGTTCACTTGCCACATGCCTATCATTCCCAAGGATAGACCTCGTCTCATCAAGAAGCCAACTAGGGTCCACTCATACCCTAGGCACATCCCCTCTGGGATCATCATAACAATACGATCACATCGCATCACATTTATCTAGCATCCCGACTCTCCTCAGAGTCCTTCCAGATTTTGCTTACGTTATGCCTTCACTAGCCATGACATACTGATGCATTACACGCATACTCCCCACAGAGCCTTACTGCAAGCAACCTTACTCCCAGTAGTTCGTCACATTGCTTGATGTCGAATCTTTTCCTTGAGTCTCGAGCTACACCCACTTTAGCTCATTTTATCTCAAGCGTACATGCCTTACTGCACCACTTCCAAGGGACAACTCTATTCTTCGAACATGTTCGGCAAATCCCTGACATAGGGACGCTCCACTAATCCCCTCTCGGATTAGTCATGCTTCGGTTTCATGTCCCCACACGAGCCTCAACATTTTAATCCCAAAGAGTCCCCATTCTTAAAACACTTCATATCCTCGAAATGCCACATTCGAGTTTTCTTGTCACCAACACCCACACTCGGGTTTTCGGTTCCTCATTGCTTAACCCGTATACCTCTCACAGGTATATCATCTCAATCTAAGGTATTTTCTCATCCCAAGATCAGGAATATCCAAACATACCATTGCAGGTCTCAATAACTTGACCCAATCCCTTAGGGTCCTCGGTCCACATGTCCAACTTTCAAGGTTATCGGACCAACCCTTACATTGAAATCTCAAAATTTCAAATCAATTGTTCTCGACCCCAACTCAGCAGTTAAGACATTCTGACTTATATCCGAATTCAAACCAGACATCATTGACTCACTACTCTGGCAATCGCTCACATCAATCACTTAACCGACCATACATAACACCCAAGCACGCTAGGCTTCCTCACTTATATACCTAGCCATGCTCTGATACCAAACTGTAACGACCCGCTCCCACTTACGGGCACCACCGGTAAATAATCGATCGGATTACTCACCTGACAACCACAACTGAAGGGTTTGGACTATGTTTCAACAGGAAACGCCCTAGGTGGGAACTAGGCTTCATCCTTCCCTTCGCTCCACTCATGAATCGGTCCGAACTCAAATAAGAAAAATCCAGCGGACCAAGACCCGAAACCCGAGTAAGCATCACCTCTCTTCAGCTCACCCCATAGCAAGCCAGAGGTGACCCAGGCATAAAGCTAGCATACAAACACTTCGCTGAGTATTGGGGATTTATGAGAACATACCTTGCTGATCTTGACTCGGTCTGAATCTTGGCTTTACCGACTATGCCATATTCAACAAGCAATCTCACAATCATCTATCACACTATGATGATTACACAATTAAATACATTTAAGCTCAATAACACAGACATTTGCTCACAAGGGTATACATACACTGCGCCCCTTGGCTACATACAAGCAATATTAAAAAAACATAACTCGGGCAACTCAGCTAGTTGCCACAACGGCCTCCCGGCGCCATCCCTGCTTGCATCCAGACTTGCATCATCTACACATGAGGTAAAACCTCATGAGTCATAAAGACTCAGTAAGGGTGCAATGCATGTAAATATGAATATAATCATGTTTATGTATGCCAATGCATGCAAATGAGGCTAGGCCCATCTATCCTCACAACCCACCAAGGTTTGAGGCATTAACCTATCAGCCCCCACCACTAGTCCTCTTTGTGGCCACAGGTCCACTAGAGTTTGCATCACACAAGATATAACCACTACATACCAATGCAACATAAAAATATTATCAAACACATTTACCAACTTGCAAGGCCACGTCCACATGGGGCCATCCCTTACCTGGCTCGAAGCTTCATCTCTGCCTCGGCTCGAATTCCAACCTGAACCTCAAGTTCCTCTAGGATCACCGCCTCCCCGGTCAAACCTAGATGCAAAACACACAAAACCCCAACTCCATTAACATCCGGCATTCAATTAATGCCCTCAACTACTCCGAACATCCCCAAAATCATCCATTAACAAAATTTCAAATACCCCAACACAAGGTTTAATCCAACCAATACTACACAATTCATTAAATCATTTAATGAAAATAACTAGGCAAGAATTAACTCAATATACCTCAATTAATTCTGGAGAAGGCATCGGGAAAACGCTCACCCGGCGTTGCCTCCTTGACCGTAAATCTTGCTCCTAAATCTCATTCTCGGCCTCCAACACGCTCCTCAGAGCCCAAATTAATTTCTAGAACTTTCCCCAATTTTTTTTGGAATTTTTGGCTATTTTCCCATTTCCCATATTTTCTTTTATTTCCTTTTCTTTTCTTTTCTTTTCTTTTTTTCTTTATTTCTCTTCCCCTCCCTTACTTCATCTTCTTCGCGGCTTCTTCTTCTCGCGCGCGGCTGGCCTAAAACCGCCCCCGACCAGCCAGCCAGCCACCGACGCTGCTTCGCCCTCCAACCGCCGCTGCCTCAGCCTCTGGCCAACCGCTGCTCGCTGCTCGCCACCATACGACCACCGCCAACCACCGCGGCTTGCCCCAGCCTTGCTGCAACTGCTGGCTGCCATTGCCGATCTGTGGAGCTACTGGCCGCCTTGCCGCGGCTGCCTTCCACCGCCAACCGTTGGCTACCTTCCTTGCCGCTACTGCTTCAATCGACGGCCTCCCTCACGACTGGTCAGCTCCGCCCGATCTCTTTCGCCGAACAGCCATGGCTGCTACCGAGCTTCTTCATTGGCTGCTTCCATGGCTGCCTTTGCCTTAGCCATTTCAACAGCAGCTCGAAGCTGCTTCTTCAATGGTCGAACTCAGCTGTCTCTCGATCTCGCTCTCAAGCTCTCTCACGATCAGCTCTCAGCAAAGCCTTCTCTCGCGTGCTCACTCTCTGGTTCGGCCATCTCTCACATTACAATGGCAGAGGACACACCTAGGAAGCTTCCTTGAAGCTTCCTAATCACGCACACACGTGCATATATAAATATATATATATCACATATTACACATTAAACCCTCCTAATTCCCAAAATTCCACTTAAGCAATTAATTAATTGCATTTTAGGAATTTACTAATTACTCTTGGGCCTCCCAATGCTTAAATTAATTATAATTAAGCCACCCAAAATCTTGGTTTAATCGAAATTAATGACCGACCGCTACTCGGGAATACCGACCTTGTCCCTGCGCTTGCACGGGACCTTTATTCGACCCCGAAACACTTAAGGGTTGCGTTACTCAGAAAATCGAACCACCCCTAGGGTCCCCTCAGCTTCCAGGAGGTCCCCTCCGACTATTCGGTATTGGCACCCACTCGGGCTTATACAGAATTTATTCTGAAAATTATTCCCGGTCGGATCGCTGCCAGCGTCACTATCCTCATCTCAAGACGCTCACCAATCCCTTGCCATGTTCCCTGGACATCCAAGTCCCGAGGCACTCCCAACCGTCAATTCGGTAATTTTATTAATTAATTACTCATAATTGACTTTTGGCCTTCCCGGACTACCCGAGGTCCTGCCAAATTAATAAAAATCTATTTATTTTCAATACCATGTAATACCGGGTATTACATCAAGGCTAGGCAGTTATTAGGACCTACCCATGGTGAAGAAATAGCTAAGTCGATGGCCGATTTGATCGAGATTGCGACCATGAGATGGCCAAAATTTTGGCCTCTATAAACCACTAATTTGAGGCTAATGAGGGAGGATTTAGGTCGATCTATGGTAGGTTAAGGCATTTAAAACCTAGGATTTAACAACAATGGATGTTTCAAGGCTCAAATTTGAACTTTTAGAGGGTGAATCGAATGTTGTGGATAAAGGGCTTTTGTTCCTTGTGTCTTGGAGAATTTTTCTGGAGAGTCTGGTGAGCTTTCATTTAGATTTGAGATGGTTTTGAGAAGTCGCCGAAAAAAATTGATGGAAGCCTAAGCCGAACATTTAAATGACCGATTAAGGCACTTTCGATTAGTGTTTTGGGTATCCAAGGGCACTATTGTGATCAACTTAAGTAGAGTAAGGTAGAAGGAAAAACCACTAGTGGCTAGTGGTCGGAGCTGGAGGAGACAACTGGCGCATGAGGTTCACGCACTAGCCATTACGAAAAGGGCACATGAGAAGTGTGTGAGGGCGAGTGATAAACGCGTGAGGGCTCATGAGACCTAGGTATTTTTCAAAATTAATTTTGTAATTTTTCTAAAATTATTTTATGATTTATGGTGGTGGAAAATTTGGGAAAAATCTTGAGGAGGTATTTATTTTGGAATTATTGAGGGAAAAATAAGAAGAAAATAAGAGGAAATTATGAGAAAATTATGGAAAAATAGATGTTGATACTTCTTTAAATAAATATGATGGTCATAGTGCATTAAAGCTCAAAATTGAATAATAGTACAATTATTTGAGGATTGGCACAAGAATCGAGGTTGGTCATGAGAATCGAGATACTCTGAGTTCGTTCAAGATGAGTTTTTCTACCTATAACTTGGTTTATTGTGAGTGGTTCAATCCTATACTTGACTTGTTTCATACAAATGGTTTAACTTGTGAATGGTTGGTTTAATATAGGTGGTTTAATCCCAAAACTATTTTATTGATTCATATGCATTGAATTTTATGCATTAAATTATGTGCATTGAAATGTTGATTTATATGTTGCATCGAATCATGGTATGTGTTATTGGGATTGGCATATTTATGTGTTGTCCATGTGGGATTTCGAATCACAACCTGGGGTGTGGCCCTTGAGATAGCACTCGGGATGCGTTCCAAGAATTAATGCCTACTTGCGATAGGGATTAAGAGTGGACACCACCCTGATTGATCCACAAGTGGCGAGGCTGAGAGTGGACACCATCCCAGATCTAACTCAATTGGTGGGGCTGAGAGTGGACACCACCCCAGGATCCTTTTAGCGATAGTATTGTTTTCAAGGAGAGCATTGCTTTTCCAGGGTTAGTGGTGATGTCACCCAGAATGCTTTTTGAGTGAGAATGCAATCCTTAACATGATAGTGGGGTAATACCCTGGGTTCCTACATTGGTGTTGACCCTTCCAAGTTGGAAGTGGTAATGATGGTTTCCGTTATGTCAGGGTCATGATTTGATGTTGCCGTCTTAAGCCAAATCTGTGTTATGCTAATGTGGCAATGTGGTTATTTTGCCTTTAGAGAGATAGTTTTTTTCTGGTTGTATGGTTTAAGCACTGTATGGGATTCTCTTGGGCTGGGAAATGTCGGGATATGTCAGTTTGTTCATGGTATTGCATATATTCATGAAAATATTTTTGAACTGTCACTGAGATGATTCAACATCTAATTTAGACTATGTCCTTGGAATATTCAAACGTTCCAAGTGAAAGCAGCAGCGCCAAGGGAAAAGAGGTTATCGCGATGTAGCCGTTGTTACATAGGTGATCTTTAGCAAGTCTTGTGATTGTGTTTGAGGTATTCAGTTGTCATTGCTGAGAGATGAGACTCTATGTATTTTGTTTTGAGGATTTCATGTTAAACAATGGTATGGGTTCTATGTTATAAATAAAGCATTTACGGTTATGTACCACTTTGAGGTTTCAATCTTACTTCCGCATATGTGATGATATTATCTGTCTTAACTTATTGATTATTAAGTTTGATATGCTAAGAAAGTAGAATGAGATTGTTAGAGAATGATTTATGTTTAGTGTATGTTAGAAAAAAATATTTCCAAAATCCCAAGTTAATTCCATGCTTGGGAAAAACAGGGTGTTACAATATTTGGGCTTAAATTAATATTTGAGCTAAATTGGATTTGGACCAAATATTAAATTAAATATTATATTTGGAATAAATTAAATTTGGATCAAACATTTTATTTAAACTTATTATTGTATTTGGGCCACTTAATTAAGTTCCTAATTAGACTAGAATAAACCTATTTAATTAAGTTCTACTTGGACTAGGATAAATGGGATAACTTATATCTATTAGGGTTTAGAAAACCCTAGGAGGCCTTATTCCCCTATAAATACCCCTTTATGGGTTGCCCAAATATATGAATGGTTGTTGTGATTTTTTCAATAGTTGAAAAATTGTCATTCACTTTCTCCCGTTTCTTTTCAGCATAGATTCAAAACGAGGAGGTTCTTTCCATCCATACATAAGCCGCAAAAAGGAGAAGGAGCTAGCACTCCCATTCCGCTTTCCTCGCTAACGGATGCGCATCGCGTATCATTAGTTAGAGGTTGGACACTTGAATGGCTCGAATAAGCCAACAACTTAAAATTTTAAAGGTTATATTTATTTTATTATGTATGTGATTGTTTTGATTTCGATGTTGATCCAATCGTTGGGATTGGGGTAAGGTTCAAAATTTTTGAACTACGTTATTTTTCCCATAGCGATCATGCTTTACTTTCATTGCTATCATCAAATGGGCTCATAAATAAAAAAAAGAGAGATTGTTGAGAAATTTTTGCTCTGATTTATGGAGAAAATAATTTTAAAAAATTTACTTTCAATAAATTTGGTTCATTGATGACCTTTAAAACATTTTCCTATGAATGATTTTAAATTGGAGAACTTCATACTCATATACTTGTATATATTTTCAAAAATAACAAAATATTTGGTCATATATCAATCAAGCATGATGTTAAGTTTTTGAGAAAATATTTTTTGAAAATCAGTTAAGTATAAAATCCCTAACAAAAATATTCAAGTATTGCTCTACATTGCCTTCATAATTAATCGAGTATCGAAATGATTCAATCAATTATTGCGAAATTCCAACTCGAGCATGTGTTATACAAAGTCTATACTTCTTAATGTTACAATCGAGTATGGCACTTCATATAATCAAGTGTAAATCATTCAAGCACTCAAGTATGGCTTGAGATTAATCTGACGCAGCGTGTAGCGCATGTGAAAAAGAAAAACACACCAAAACAAACATTTGAAAGAACAAACTTCATTGGCTGAATCTTGGCTTTCAAGAAGATGCAAAAACAAGACTGTTTTGCTAAGAAACTCCAAATAGGTTATTGAAATTTGTATTGAGAAAAACTTGATTACAAACTTTAGGTCCTAGGCATATTTATAGTATTTAGCTAATCCAAATCTATTTAAAACCTGTAAATAAAATTCAACTAGAATCCTAATAGAAATAAATCCTAAGTAAAAGTCAACTAGAATTCTAATAGAAATAAAACCTAACAAAAATTCAACTAGAATCTTAATAAAAATAAAACCCTAATCAAACATGAAGTAGAATCCTAAATCAAGTAGAATTAAACATGAAGTAGAATCCTAAATCAAATAGAATCCTAAAACATTTGAGTATTAAAATACTATTTGCTACTATTTCAGTGCTACTGTTCTAACACTATTGTTCTAGTTTGGTCAGGTCGACCTCAGCCAAGTCGTGATTGGTGACCGCATTATTCACCTTGACTTGAGAAAAAAATTCGACCTCGAATTTTGATGCAAATAGGACAACTCCACGTCTGACAAGTACAAAGAGAGATTAGCCACATTGAATGTTTGGAAATACCCATATGATTAGGAAAATCTACAACATAAGCATTATCACTGTTCTTCTTTGTAATCTTGTAAGGACCATACTTCTTTAGCTTGAGCTTGTTCTACTTTCCTACTGGAATCCATTCTTTTTCAAGAATATCATGACTTCATCTCTAACCTCAAATACCTTGTGCTTCCTATGCTTGCCAGTTGTCGCCTTGTACTTCTTATTTGTGCAACTTTTGCTTGACATTTTCCTGAACCACTTGAACTTTTCTGCTAAGGGAACATCAGCAAAGACATTCCTCCTTCTCTTAGCCCTATCTTCATTCATAGGTCCAACCATCGCCATGTTTGTTGCCCTCTGCCTCCGCTGTATTATTATTGTTAGATTGAGGACATTTAACATTCCATCTTGAGCGCTTCTCAATTTGGTATATCTTATCATAAGTCCTTCTCCTCTTATGAGCTTTCTTAATTTTGACTCCTCAATAACTTTCGAATTCATTCGTAGATTTTTTTTTTTCCTGGAGAAGCATTCTTTTGCAACTGTTTCAAATAGAGGTTTATTCCACGACTACCAACAATTTCTCCATCACTTAAAATATTGATGCTTGAATTGTCCTTTGGTTTAAGCACTTCATTAGCTATAACAATAGCTACTACAACATTCTAAGTTTCAAAATCTAATTTTAGATTAATGCCTAAAATAGTTGCACTACCCGAGTTAACTAGCCTGAGAGATCCAACGCCCCTATCCACAAAGAGACCCCTGTGACCATCTTGCTTTTGCAATCGCAAAGGTGAATATGTTCCTATTGCCTTCGATTCAACCATGCCAGAGCCTGAATAAACTATAAAAGGTCTGCTACCATAGCCTCCATCTCCTTTACAGTCGCAAGTCGATAAGAAGAAACACGACCATCCTTGGATTGCGAAGCAATGCCTGAGCCCTCGGGACTGGAAAATACCCCAGTATGAGTTAATTGATGGCGATTTTCCATAAGTGTACGGATCGCACAAGTAATAGAGTAGTGAGTAGAGTATCCTTCCCACGAGGATCGAGTGATAATTACCAAAATTATATTAACCCAAATGTTATTAAACAATTGATTAAGGAGAATTAATTTAAGAAAATAAAATAATAACACAAAAAGTAAATATAGAGAGTTTCAAGATTTGGAGAGCATTAGGGTATTTCGATTTCACCTAATTAATCCAATTTAATTTAAATGGTTGACAATCCAAATTTAATTATTCATGAAATGATAATTAACCACACATCAAATTTTTATTTCCGTTCCAATTATGTTCTTGTGGTGTTTATTATCTAGATCAAGTTATAGATTTTTCCTTTCGGTCTAAATCTATATCAACATATCAATCAAATATTGGCCAAGTATTTGATAGCATTAAGCATAATAATAAACACTTGCATGAATAAAGAAAATCAATCTATGAAAATCAAATTATCATATTTAAGTTATATCAAAACACCCTAGTTATAGAGTTTAGTTCATATTACAAATGATAGAATCCATAACAAAACAAATGAACATAAATATAGAATTTAAAGAAGAGAATAAAACTCTTTTGATGTGTAGGATTTCCTTCTCCAAAAATGTTGTCACTAATTCTTGAAGAAATCTTCCACCAAGAGTGTTCCAATTCTCCAAACTATTAAGCTCTCTCACCTTCAACTCTTTTAATTTTCCAGCCTTCCTTCTCTATTTATACTCATTCATTTATTCTTTTCCTTAATTTTCTACTTAAAACATGGGATACCTTACCTCCATGTTTTCCTCTTCCATATTTTCCTCTCCGTGTTTTTCTCTTCCACGTTTTCCTCTCCATGTTTCATGCCACCCATGTCCACTCAAAAGTTTAGGTCCCATACTCAATACAAAATAATCCCTCAAAATATCAAGAATTACAATTTAGGGATTTTTGTAAGATATGGGATTAATTTAATTAGACTTTTGGGCTAGGCTTCTTAGGTCCAATTGGGCCTAATTATTTATGAAATAGGCAGCCCAAATAACCCTTAAAAGGAATCTTAATCCATCAACAAATCAGCCCAACTTGGAGAAAATGGAATGCAAAATTCGTAGATAATGCTGAATTTTTGACAGCTTTGACCTTCTGTTACTCCAACAGCCATAACTTTCTATAGAAAATTTAGATTTATACACCGTTTAAAGCATTGAAAAGTAGACATATAGAGCTCTCGCATATATTTTTTCAGATTTTTTTGACATTTCAATTGGTATAGATTTTATTTTTAATCGGACCCTTGAGTAGCGAAAATCCGTAACTTTTGCTCTTCTTCTCACTTTTCCTTCAAATCCTATCAACATGATAAATTACCTAAAATTAATATAGAAAACATATATAAGCATAAGAATTAAGTATAAAATCAAGTAAGAATGGTATAAAAAATAAGTAGAAAATATTAGCACATCATTAATAACCTTGGAGTTTCTGTCATGTTAACAGCATAAACAAAACCTGAATTTGAAAACGTTAAGGTTGCTTGGACAACATAATGTTCGAGATCAAGCTCCAAACTCATCGAAAAGGCATTCTTTAGTTTATACTCATTGTTTCCCTAATGGTTGTGTGTTGCACATTCCTTATAACCCCTCTACCACTAGGATTGGCTATCATACAACCAAAATCATCCTCATTGTCGCTATCATCCATCATTGGTCTTCTATGATTAACGAGGACAGGATTAATGGCTGGTCTTCCCGGTTCAACGTAGCCAGCTTGATTTATGCCATTAGTTTGGTTTTGGTTATCATTAACTAGTTGTAAATCGCCCAATTGGTTGTGGATTCACTCCAATTGCTGCTGCATCATATGAGTTATTTCTTGTTGTTCTTCGATTGCTCTCCAAACTGCGAGCAACCCTCGATCACCATCATAAGGATGGTTGCTACCGTTACTTTTAAGATTGCCTATCTGATTGGTTGGTTAACCGCTCTAATACCACTTAACGCAGCATGTAGTGCGTGTGAAAAAAAAACACTAAAATAAACCCTTGAAAGAAAAAATTTCAATGGCCGAAGCTTGGCTTTCAAGAAGATGCAAAAAAAAGACTGTTTTTCTAAGTGATATGCCCTGCACACTTAGAGAAAGGAAAATCTACAAAAGTGTCATGAGACTTGAAAGGATGAAGAAAGTCACAGGACCTAAAAGAGTCGCGAGACATGCACATGAAGCCTAAAGGGAAAACGGGTTGCAAAAGAACAAGGAAACAAGCCAAAGGAGCAAGAGGTCGAGCTAAGACCAAGTGGGGAACACCCACTCGGTCATAAAACTGAGAGGGTATGGCTTCGGCGCTGCTTTGGTGTTTTGAGCATAACTATCTCGTCTGAGCTATAATTGAGGTGATTCAAAATCCTATGGAAAGCTAAGAAAAATATATACAACTTTTATGTTTTGAGTTTTGACATATACTGGCTTCATAAAGGCTGAAATCAGGCTTGAAGTTGATGCAGGAACACCTACTTAGTCATAACATCGAGTGGGTGTGGCTTCGGTGTTGCTTTGGTTTTTTGGGTATAACTCTCTTGTTTAAGCTCCGATTATGGTGATTCTAAATCATATGGAAAGACAATAGAAATATCTACAACTTTTATGTTTTGCGTTTCGAGAGATACTAGCTTCATTAAGGTAGAAATTAGGTTTGAAATTGATGCACCTGTATTATTGACGTTAAGGCATGGGAACCGCTCAAGACAGAGCAAGTGAAGACTCACTTGGTCATATGACCAAGTGAGTGTGACCCACTCAGTCATATGACCGAGTGGGTAGGGGTCTCATCCCTCTCTCTCTCCTTTACCCTCCAAATGCATGCAAAAACCAAGTCACTCGGTTAAATGACCGAGTGGGTGTCACTCACCGACGTCTCAACCCTTGTCTCTCACTTGGTTGGGCCATCATGGCTGCGAAACTCTCGAATGGGCAGTGAAATTGGCCGCTAAACTCTTAGGGCGATCTCCACATGTCCCCTCCCTATAAATAGGAGGCCATGCCTCCTGTAATACCCAAGAAATTCTTGAGGTTATAAATAAAATTTTACACAGGGTGTAAGTGGAATTTTCAGAAGATTAGGGCTATAGGGTACACTATCACAATTTTGAGTGACCGAATCGACTACAGAGAGTGCCTTGGAATCGAGATATCTAAGGAAAATGATATGGGTTATTGAGCATCTCGAGATAGGACTTATGGCATCGAAAGAAATCGGATTAGAGGCAATTTTTGGTACAGCTAAAATACAACGGTGATTCGGGCTAAAAACTCAAATGGTCATAAGAGACCTTCAAAAAATCAATGGAACTCTGAGGGGGCTCTGATTTTGTGTAAGGATCAACCCTGAAGTGGTTTCGGATGAAATTTGGGATTTAAGTGTGTAATTTTCTTTATTATACTGTATTATATGATATATATATATTATGCAAACGTGGTGGCCAAGTTGCAGCTATGGAGTGGAGGCCAAGCTTGGATTTCTTGGCCAAGGAGCCTGCAAGAGGCAATGGAAATGGCTATAAAAGGGGAGGAGATGGGAGCAACTGAAGAAGAAAGCAAGAAGAAATAGAGAAAAGAGAATCAATGGCCAAGCAATGGCTGAGAGAAGGCAGAGTTAACGACGACAATGGAGGCTGGTGGTTGGTGGCAGTCGAGGTGGTGGTCGGTTGGCTGGATTAGTGGCCAAGATGGTGGCCGGAGTTGGTCACAGCATGTAGACGTAGCGCGAGTTGAAGGCAAGCAGCAAGCAGCAAGCCAAGCGAAGCAGGGGGAGCCAACGGTGGCCGGAGCAGCGACCGGCGAGGTTGACGGAAGCCAGCGAGGGTGGTAATGGCCGACGACTGGCGAGTAGATGGCGGTGGTCGTCAGGCTGGGTCATGCCCAGAGACGAAGTAGGGGAGAGGAAGAAGAAGAAGAAGAAAAGAAAAGAAAAAGAAATAAAAAGGAAAGAAATAGAAGAAAATAGGTAAAAATGGAAAAACAAAATAGGGAAAAGCTTCCAAAAATTTTCAGAAAATTCTATGAGCTAATTTGGGGCTAGAGGGGCATGTCGAGACTAGGGAATTATTTGGGCACATATTTTAAGGCAAGGCACACATACTGAGGAAGCTTGAGAGGCTAAGTTTAGGTGAGTGGTTATATCCCAAAGTTTGATTTGGTTTCGTATAAATGATTGTATTGCATCAACTGGATATGTTTAGTAAAAATGCATGGCCTAGGGGTTTTTCATAACATTTTTATATCTAAAATCATGTCGTTGTTATGATGTCTGGTGGGACGAGGTGGGTCTTTTGAGAATGGGGTAAGGTTAATCTCAGCCATCAGGAGACGTTGTTGGGCACTCGGAGATTAAGTATGTGCCCGACAAGGTCAATCACAACAGTGTGTGGAATGGATTTTCCACTGGAGATTGAGTATGCTAGGGAGATTTCTCAAATTGAAGTGTTGTGTCATTTGTATATACCATGCTCATGATCATACATGCATTTTGTAAAATTGTTTTTAGACCCTCACTAGAAGGTTAATCTTCTAATTGGACTCTGTCCTTAGAATATTCAAACATTCCAGCTAGGACTTGTAGCTAGGGCAAGGAAGTGGTTGAGACATAACGACACGTGGTGACGTGTCTGATGAAGTTGGCATGATTGTTTTGGTGTTATGCTTCTTCATGAGCATTCAGATATGTTTTAGTTATATTGAGGAGCTTATGCTCTGTATGATGAATAGTCTTGTTTTATGTAAGAATGTTAGGTATTACAATTGATGTTTGAGGAACGAACATGTAACATTATTATGATTCAATGTTGTTTTGAAATATATAGTTATTATCTTTGAAAACCGAGTCTCCATGTATTTAGTTTTGAGGATATGATGTTTAGTAGTGGTACGATTTTTGTGTTGTAAACAAAGTGAATTCAGTTATGTACCATATTTGAGGTTTCGATTCTAGCTTTTGCATTTATTATGTTTACCTGTCTTAGCTTATTGATTCTTAATTTGGTATGCTAAGAAGGTAGAATGGTATTGTCGGGGAATGGTTTATGTTGGGAAAAAAAATATATCCCTGGAATTCCCTAAGTTATAACATGCTTGAAAAAGCGGGGTGTTACACCTCCAACATTGGGTACACTCTCTCTAGCACTTGGAATACCTTCTCACGCTCTTGCCCTCAATAACTAATTTAAGCATCGAAGGGTTTGCGTGGGGACACCCACCAGCACCCCTAATCGTGCACTCATCTTGTAGGTCTCTCGATCATCAAGATTCTCTCCGTCATCAAGACTCTCTCAGTTACCAAGGCTCTCTCGATCTTTAAAACTCTCTCAGTCACCAAGACTCTCAGCGCATGTTGGTGATGAGACTCTCAGCCCACGTTGGTGATAAGACTCTTAGCGCATGTTGATGATGAGACTCTTAGGGTACGTTGGTGATGAGACTCTCAGTGCATGTTAGTGATGAGACTCTCAGCGCACGTTGGAGACAAAGACTCACAAGACCCTCAAGACTCTCAAAACACTCACAAGGCATTCAATCCCGAAGACTCTCGAGATTCCTGTAATCAACCACGCACATTGTATTCTCCTATGATTATAAATTGATTGTTGTATTTTTGAAACAACACTAAGAAAACCCAAATTGGTTGTCAAAATTTGTATTGAGAAAAACTTGATTACAAACTCTAGGTCCTAGGCATATTTATAGTGTTTGACTAATCCAAATCCATCTAATACTTGTAAATAAAATTCAACTAGAATTCTAATAGAAATAAATACTAAGTAAAAGTCAACTAGAATCCTAATAGAAATAAAACCTAACTATAATTCAACTAGAATCTTAATAAAAATAAAACCCTAAAACATATGTAGTATTAAAATACTGTTTGCTACTATTTTGACGCTACTGCTCCGGTTTGTTCGGGTCGGCCTTGGGCCGGGTCTTGATTGGTGTCCACATCATAATCAAACATCTCTAGAGCATTGAAATCTGAGCATATATTGAATTAAGTAAAGCTTATGGTATAATCAACTGATGCACTTGAATCAATCAAGTATCTATTTATGTTAGTCTATTGC
This sequence comes from Diospyros lotus, assembly GCF_014633365.1. NCBI lineage: Eukaryota > Viridiplantae > Streptophyta > Magnoliopsida > Ericales > Ebenaceae > Diospyros > Diospyros lotus. The sequence continues at coordinate 25,835,945 of NC_068350.1, forward strand.
TTTACATATCTCTTATTTTTTTTTCATTTGAAAAAATTATTCAAGTATTGTGTTATGTGATTTTCAAGTTAAACGATTATATAATTTCTAAAGAATATTTCAATCGACTATTGAGGTGTTTTCAGTCTCTCTGTTTCTCTAATTTAATTGAGCAAAGCTTGTTGTCGATGAACTATATGTATTTCTATTAGTTGAGTATCTTTTTGGGTTAGTCAAGTAAGGCTTTGATTGAATATAGCTAAGTTTTAATTCTTCAAAGATAATCGAGTATAAGGTGTTTGTACTCGAGTATACATTTTTATTAGTTGAGCAAATCTAGCCTAGTAGTTGAGTAATATATGCATGCTATCTATGGATTATGAGTTAATCGAGTGATGCTTGGTCATATTCGAGTAAGCTCTACATATAATTGATTACTTGGTTTATTTAATCGATTGGAGAGTTTCATTAGTCAAGTATCTCTTTAACCCAATCGAGTAATAGTCATCTGAATTTAAAAATTATAGCCATTAAGCACATTCAATGTTTGACTTTTTCTACTTTTTAGAACATTAAATGTAAATTAGATAACATGAGCTTTCTTGTATGAATTAATAAATGTCGTTTAATATTGTTAGAGATAAAAAGTGGTAATTGTGAGACAAAATGGAACATTCATTTTGAATTCTTCCATTGTAAGCTAACATTTAATGTAGGAAATCTATAAATAGGAGGAGTTGCTTTAAGAAGGTTAACGAGCTATTTGCACTATCTATACAACTTCTGAGCTTCAAGAAATCTTACTATTCTTTAATCCTGCTTCTCATGTGCATCTATCTAAAATCTTTATGTGAGAATTCTTAGAGAGTATGCTTATTTCAAAAATCTTATAACTCTCTATCAAGAGAGAAGCATCCGTGCTTACTATTTTATTCATCTTTCTCTAGTTATCTTTTCTATGAACTTGTAAAAGGTTGTGGCTTAGCCTTTAAAAGGTAGTGGTTGTGGCTTAGCCTATTTGAAAAGCCAAATTGTAAAGGTTATACCTTATCCTATGAAAAAAGTTATGGTTGTTGCTGAATCCATTATAAAAAGCCAAGTGTAAAGGTTTGTAGTTGAGCATACAAAAATTACAAGGTAATATAATACACCGTGGTGTGATTGCAAAATCCTTAGTCATGGATCAAGGTAGCGAATAAAGTAGTTGAGGATGAACCACTCTATATCATGTGTATTGCTTTCTTTATTTCATTTGCAACACTTTTACTTTGATTTCTTTTATTCAAGTTTGTTTTTTTCAAAATGGGTGAAAAAGCTTAATTCACCCCTCTTATGCTGACCATTCTATCAAGAAATTTTTCTAAAAAATTTCTTATTGATATTTTGTTATTGATTCAAGGTTTATGGTCTTATTTATAGGAATCTATATGGAAACCCTAAGTGTTATTGGTCAAGCTTAATGTGCTAACATTAAATTCAATCCAATTATGATTAATCTTAATAATTTTATTCATAATAAAATTATTTAATTATTCTTATTTACCTAATAAATAAATGTGTAAAATTACTAATTTATCCTTCTTCTCTTTAAAGTGATTTCTTATTGGGTGGGACTTTGTGAGTTCATGATTAAATTGACAATGAAAATAATCTGTTATTAATTCTCATAAATCATGAGTGACATCTAGCAATTTGTCATGACTATCCAATTAAAAGTGATGAAGGTATAGTAAACCTTTTACAACGATTTTGGGCAATACGGTCCCTCTATCATCCTATATCCCGATAAGACATGAGATCATGGTCAACAAGTCAAATCTCTTAATCTCGTCATATGACCAAATCCAAAATTGTAATACCCTTAGACATCGTAAATAATAAATCAAAATTTTAGTGTTTTAAGACCCTAAAGAAATTATTAGAATTTTAAGTGTTTATCAGTAGGGTAAGTATAAATTTATTTATTTTTAGTTGTATGTAATTAATTTATTTTAAATCATAGTATAAAATATATAGTATAATTAAAATATACTTATGTACTAGAAATTATATAAATAGTATGTATTGAGATTTTTTTTATACTGTTATATGTATATATGTATATTATAAATAGGTATGTATATAGGTATATGTATAAGTATGTAAATAGGTATAGGTGTATATGTACATGTATGTATATCTATGTATATATATTAAAAAAAAGAAAAGCAAAAAATTTGGAAAATATGGAGCAGGCATGCGGCCATGCTCTGGCCGCGCCTACAACAAGCAATCTACGGTAAGGGGGGGCATTAATGCTACTAAGGACGTCAGAATGGCCTTCTAGGACGCGTGACGCTTGTTATGGGATAACTCGCGGTGAGTTTCAGCTATAAATAGCCGCGTTCGAGCAGCCTCCTTCATCTGAAAATTTCACTTTTTAGATCGGGCATTTAGGGCAGTGTTGGAAGGATTTGAGAGTAGGGTTTTGGTTCTTGCATCATGGGCGAGCTTTCTGGAGCGTTTGGTGGCCAATGGAGCAATAGGGAAGGAGAATCGAACACTCGCCGAAAAATCGCGAATCGCCGGAGCTAAGGCTTTAAAGGCAAAATCGAGGTATTTTTGCTATGTTTTTTGCAAATCTAAGGCTATATTTAGGTTCGGGAGGTCGGGATTTAGGGGGAGGGAAGCTTCGTTTGAAGCTTTGAGGCCGGAAGCATCGCCGGCGACAAGGCAACCGCCGGAGATGGTGAACCAATCGGGCGCATGCAGCCACGCGCCCGCTAGTAGGAAGAAGGCACGTGGCTGGCACGCGCCCGACATGAAAATAAAGAAAAAGAAAAAAGAAAAAGAAAAGAAAAGAAAAAAATAAAAATAAAATAGATAAAATTTTTGCAAATAATTCCAAAAAATCTAGAATTTTGTTTATGTCTCATTTTGTGAAAACTGGGAAAATGCTAAATTAATTATTTATTTAAATAGTTTTGCTATTATGGAAATAAGGAAAAAATAGGAATTTAAGTTGAAAAATTTCAAGAAAATTCCAGAAGATTAGAAATATTATTTAAAAAATATTAGTAAAGAGAAATTGAGTTATATGAAAGTTTGGATATTTATTTTGTAATTTTGAAGAAATAAGACTTAGAAGATAAAGAGAAATTGTAGAAATTATGAGAAAATAGTAAATTAATATTCTGAAAATAAATTTAATGTTTTAGGAATCCTTGGGGTAAGAGGATTGGGAAATAGCCCACTTGACACGGTTATCGAGGTCGACATGCTTCTCGAGGCAACTTAGTAGTAAGTGTACTGTTACGAATTAGTACGGTTATACATAAATTCGATTTTTGGAATGCTTACATCATATTGACATGTTCTGGTATGCACCCATCACATAGACTGCACACATGAAATGCTGTGAAATGCATATGTACACAATGATATCATTGATCACACGCATTGAGGCCGTAGGGAGTATGAACTGACACCGCTATTTTACCAAGGGTGCCCCCAGACACCCCGCCTTCGAAAGAGGCGGCCGTAAGAATGGTAGGTAGCATATGGGGTGGAGTTGACACCTACGATAAGTAAGATATTGTATACACACATGATATAGTACTATGTACCCTTACTTAGATGGTTTATCATCTAATTTGGGTTTTTGCCCCTAGAATATTCAACGTTCCAGTCGGGACTTGCAGTGATGGTACGGAAGTTGAAGATATGTAGTGAAGCGAGTCGTTAAGAAACGAGCATGTGTGTCATGTTATGTTGTAATATGAATGTTTTAAAAGTTATGTACGCTTTAATTTATCTTTAGAAGCTTATGTATCAATTTTGTAATAAGTGTCATGTACAGTTATTTATGTATGAGATGTTATGATCGGGTTCGATTTCAGCTTCTGCTTTATAAGATCGTATTTATCTCTAATGTATAAAATATTTCGTCAAGCACTAGATAGGTCTAAGGGAATTTCAGAAATAATGTAATGAAAAAAAAAAAAATAAGACCCAAATTTCCTAAGACATAACATGCCCTGAGTAGGTGGGGTGTTATAGTTGGTTTTAGAGCTCAACTAAGTAGAGTACCTAGAAAGGAAAACTTAGACTGAACGTTAGGACTTATATCGAGAATCTAAGAAGGATAAAAGTACCAACTCGAGGACAATTAGGGGTACTAACGGGAGTTGTGATGGCAAGATGGCAGGAAACTTCTCAGAGCAGGTCTTAGTCGATCACTGGGCACATCGTCTTGAGAACCGGAACCCGGAACCAAATGAGGGCATCATGGAACATCTGGTTCAAATGGAGGAAATCATCGACAACGTACCCCAGAGTTATCGACTCTGGCCTGACTTAGTCCAACTCTAGATAAATATGCAGGTTGATGTTTTGGAGGGTGATCTGCAGGACTTCGCTGATTGGGTCCGGCAGGGCGAGCAATTCCCTAAATTCCATCTTTACTGCGAGCGGATTCGCGAGCTACTGGTAGAACTATATGAGCCGGTGCTAGTGGAGGAGCTTGATGAAGAAATGGAAGACCTGATCGAGGAGGAAGAGAAAGAAGAAATGGGAGACCTGATCGAGGCAGGAGAGGAAGAAGAGATGGGAGACCCGATTGAGGCAGAAGAGGAAAATGATGTACCCATATTCTAGATCGAGAATGACCCTCTTGAATTTGAAGGCACAGACTCCGAGGACGAGGAAGAGAACGAGGAAGAGTCCGAAGACGAAGAGAACGTTTGGATATGGAGGTCGTCCGGACCAAAGTAGACCTAGCTATAAATGCTCTAACTATCTACGTGACTTATGTAGTGTGTTGCCTATGACATTTTGTAATCGGATGTATAATATCTGTAGAATTAATGAAGCATTAACGTTATCGAATGGTAAGACCCTGTTGGCTAATCGAGAATGCTATTTTCTTTTCAGATGGCGAACACTCAAAGGGGGGTAATGGTAGGACCTAGGATACCCAATGTAGAGGGAAATGCAAGTGGTGACCCAGAAGGCGACTCGAGCCAGGAGACGGGAAGTAGTCGACTTGACCAAATGGAGCAAATAATGGGAAGTATGGTGGGATTTATGCAAGGAACTCACTCCCAGGACGGCCATGCAGCCAACTTGCTCGACCTCTACCGTCGACAGAACCCTCCTGTCTTTCAAGGGAAGCTTGGCGTGGACTCCAGCGAAGGGGAATTCTGGATTGAACAAACAGAAAAGCTGCTAGACCACTTGCACTGCGGAGAAGAAGAGAAAGTCAATTGTGCCACCTTCATGCTTCAAGGCGAGGCAGACAAATGGTGGAAAAGAGTTAAACGATCAATGACCCCACAAGCTAGGTCACCATACGTCACCTGGGAGCGGTTCAAAAAACTCTTCGATGAGAAGTACCTTCCTCTAAATCTAAGAATGAAGAAGGAGAGAGAATTTACGGAGTTAAGGCAAATAGGGGACATTACCGTAGCCCAGTACGAAGATACTTTCAACCGGCTGATTAGGTACATGTCCATTTATGAAGGAGATGAAAGGATCAAAGTCCAAAAGTTCTTAGGGGGGCTAAACCTAGGCTTCAGCGGGCCTTGAGCAGTATAAGTACTCAGTCTTATGCAGAAGTGGTGTTGCAAGCCGTCACAACTGAGGCTAATCTAAGCCAGATCGAAGCCATTCAAGGAGAAAGTCCGCAAGCAAGTAATCAGAGAGCAGGCAACAAGTTGGACCTCAAGAGGCCTAAGTTCAAGCCTAGTAATCCATGCACTAGATGCCAGAAGCGACACCCCGGGAGGCCGTGTCGACTGGGAACAAAAGGTTGTTACAACTGCGGAGAAGAGGGACATGTCAACCAGAACTGCCCTAAGAAAGGAATCACTTGTTTTAACTGCCAGCAGATAGGACATTTTGTAAGGGATTGCCCCAAGTCATGGCAGACGAGTCAACCTCATGGACTGTCAGGAAATACCAAGGTGCAGCAGGGAAGAGTGTTTCATCTAACTCGGCAAGATGCGGCAGAAGACCCAGCAGTAATCGAAGGTACCATGTCTACATCTGGTATTCCTATGCATGTTTTGATAGATTCAGGAGCAAGTCATTCATTCATTTCGCTTGCATGTACTGAAGTACTAGAAGAAAAATCAGAAAACTTGAACTATCGTATGATTGTGGCAACCCCAATGGGGAAGTCTCTAGAAACCTCCTCAGGATACAAAAATAGAAAGATTCGGATAGGAGAGGTTGAGTTCCTAGTAGATTTAATCCTTCTGTAATTTCAAGATTTTGACGTGATTCTAGGAATGGACTTCTTAACCAAATACAACGCTACATTGGACTGTAAAGCTAAGACACTCAGTTTCAAGAACGGAGACTTGAATGTCAAGTTTTGAGAGCAAAAGAGGGCAAGTGAACGGAAGTGGATCTCGGCTCTAAAGGCTGAGAAACTATTACAACAAGGGGCACAAGTGTAACGCCCCATCATCCTAGAATGTGCATTACCTCGAGATTTCGGGAATATATATATTTTTTTTCAACATCATACACATAACATAAGCCTCTCGATATACATACCCTCATCATATTCATTTCCCGACAATCCCGATTGTACCTTCTCAGCATATCAAAATTTAAAAAAATTAAAAGACTAAGACAAGTATTATCAATCACATTAACGAAAGCAAGATCCAAACCTCAATGATATATAACTAACAATTCCTTTTATAATAACCAAATCGATGTTTCACATGAAAGTATCAAAATATTACATAATCTCTGAACATCGTAATCATAGACAAGGACCTACGAAGACTAAACATATCAGCTACATCTCGATGACATCCTTTCCCTTGGCGCTACTGCTTTCACCTGGATTGTTTGAATATTCCAGGGACATAGTCCAAATTAGATGCTGAATCATCTAAGTGAGAGTTCAAAAGCATTTTCATCCAAATGCGCAAAATCATATATAAAACTGACAAATCCTGACATGCCCCAGCTTAAAAGAATCCCACATAGCACTTAACCCTAATTGAGAAAAATACAATCTCTCTAAAGGCGACATGACCACATCGACCCATTGGCGAACACAATCCTGCTTAAGAGGGACAACCTCGACATATGAACCCGAGAATCATCCCGTTGTCATTGTTAGGCATTACGCTCCTACTCAAAAAGCATTCCAGAACCCAACGCAACCCTAGCCCCAAGAGTATCACATCAGCACTATCCCCGAAATCAACGACACCTCGGTATTTATGCTATTACTCAAAGGAACCTGGGGTGGTGTCCACTCTCAGCCCCGCTACTTGAGTACCGTAGGGTGAAGTCCGTCTTGACCCCATCCCAAGTGGGTCACATAGCATTAATCCTCGGCACGCATCCCAGTGCTGTCACTCAGGGGCCACGTCACAGGATTACAACCCAGGTCCCACATGGGCCAACACACAACATGCCAATGCCGAAAATCATAACATGCATGACATAAAATCAACATCTCAATGTATGCAATTTACCATACGAAATTTAATACGTGTGTACGAAATTGAATGTGCACGAAATTTAATATGGATTGAACAACGCACAGTAACCCATTCACATGGCATAAATCAGTTTTTTCGGTAAAACCACTCACAATAAACCAAGCCACAGGGATAAACACTCACCTTTAGACGTCATTCAATTTCCTCGAAAAGTGTGATATGCCTCGATTTGTGTGCCCACCTCGAACTTCATAGGAGTCATTTCACCTTAATCCGCTAGGCACCCTATTTATCATATCTATCCATCAATTATCCAAATATAATTTTCTTCTTAATTTTCCTCATATTTTCATATTTTTTCTCCCATTTTCTTATCACTAATCATCCAAAATAATTATCTATGCAACTATTTTCTCAAATGTTTTTACATAATAATTCATAAAATAATTTTCTAAAAAAATTCCAAAAATACCTGAGATTCACGCACGGTGCGTGGTCTGGAGGATTTGGCTGGCGTGTGACAGTCACGCTTCAGTCCTCTTCTTCGATTTTTCGATCGCCGTCAATACTCCGATGCCCAATTTTCTTACGCCGATCGAAAGCCCACTTCTAGTCGATCACGATGGCACCAACCTCCAACCGAAAAGACACCGGAAAAGCCCCCGATCGGGCAATTACAGGTGTGGCGCGATGATCCGCCTCGCTTTTCTGATCAGCCCTCGAAACACCCTCAAAACACCTCAAAAATTCACGAAAGTTACTAGAAACGCTCATCTCGCCTCAAGGATCAAAAGCCCTTTATTCGCTTCCTTTGATTCGCCCTCAAACTCGAGCGATTTGCTGCTCCAAATTTGGCCAAGAACCCTCGCTATTTATAGGCCAAAATCGACCCCCACATGGCCAATCTCCGGCCATATCTTCTCCCACACGCCTCCTAGACCACCCTTGGCCATGCCCTGATGAAGCTAGGCTGCCAAATCTCTGGATTTTTTGGCCAAATCCGCGGTAAATCTGCCATCTGTGTGCAGGTTTTTCGGAAACTGTTGTTTGGCCCTCTTGAATTTTTCTTTTGCATTTTGGCCCTTATCCTCAAGTCCTTGATCTTCCTAGCACCATCACTAAGACCCTTAAGATTAGTACTTCTCATTTCTGTAACACCCCCTCTCCTAGAACTAATCGAGAAGAGGTGCTACTGGGGATAATAAAATAAACTGGCTAATAAACTGAAATCTGATACCATGACTGAACATCTCAATCAACTGGGATAAAAACTCCGATTCAATACAAACTGAAAAGCATAAACTCTGTCTAAGGGACAATCCCTCAACTGAAATGTAAAATAGATCTAAATTGAGAAAACACTATAAACTCAACAGACTCCCAGACATCTTTTATCTTGAGCGGCTCCACGTACACATACTATAAACCACTGCTGCTAGGCCCCATATCTGGTACTCCCCTGCTAGAACCTGGAGGGGTGAAGAGTACAAGGTGAGCTACAAAAGCTCAGCAAGTAATAAGCTGGAAAGAATACTGAAGCTGAATCGAAGAATATCGATATTGATAAATAACTCACTGAACTTGTACTATATAATCACTGTTTGTTTGCATTAATAAAAATGTAACGCACGTAAACTGTAAATTAAATGCAAGTATGCAACTTTGGCTCATAGGCCCACATAATCAGATAATACATACCTGTCTGATCTGAAACCTGCATACATAAAAACTGTAAGCACATACTGTGGGCAAAGCCCCTAGCCCCCTGGTTGCCACCAGGCGAGCAACTCATAAACTGAGCTAAAACTGAAACTGATGAGATCCCCGCAGACAAGTCTCCTAGCGCGCATAATGCAATGCAATGCTCACATAAATGCTAGCACACGATATGTAGTGCTCCATATAAAGTCATGCTCAATGCTCATACCAAAAATGTATGCACATAATCTCACAAAATAATGCTGATCATGTTATAATAATGCTGAACATGATATGATCTTCATCTATATGTTGGAATACAAAGATTCTATGAATTATGATTTATGGTATGGGCATGATTAACTTGATAGATTCTAGCCTTTAAATTCAATATTTGGAGGTATTGAAATACATTACTTTGATTAAAACTTGGATTAAAATATCACTGGAACCGAAAATTGGATTTCTAGAAAAGTCATCCGGATATTAGGAAGGATATCCGGATATGATGAAAGACATCTGGATATGAAAAAGGCTCATCCGGATACACTGACATTCAAAGCTATTCGGATATGCTGGGATGTATTCGGATATGAACTAGGACAGCCGGATATGATTCTGGTCATCCGAATATCTCACTGATGCATTCTGATATAACTGGGGTTCGAATGAAAAATTCAACTTTTAAGGGAGGCATCCGGATATCAGGCAAGACATCCAGATATTATCTTAACCTTTCTGAATGTATAAACAAACCATCCGGATATCATACTCGAAGAACTTTAGATACATCCGGATACGATACAAGGTATCCGGATATTAGAACTTAGAGTAATAGAACTTGCAATCCAAAATGGATAAGGATTAATAGAACTTGCAATCCAAAATGGATAAGGATTAATGGAACTTGTAATCCAAAGTGGATAAGGATTAATAGAACTTGCAATCCAAAATGGATGAGGATTAATAGAACTTGCAATCCAAAATGGATGAGGATTAATGGAACTTGCAATCCGAAATGGATGAGGATTAATAAAACTTACAATCCAAAATGGATGAGGATTAATAAAACTTACAATCCAAAATGGATGAGGATTAATAGAAACTTGTAATCCAAAATGGATAAGGATTAATAGAACTGGCAATCCAAACTGGATAAGGAGTAATAGAACTTGCAATCCAAAATGGATAAGCATTAATAGAACTGGCAATCCAAAATGGATAAGGAGTAATAGAACTTACTCATAACTTCACTGTTATACGCATATATATATATATATGCGTCTCTGCTTACTGATATAAATCTGAAAACTACAACGAAGAACTGGAATAATCTGAAATCAAAACTGATATGGACCTGTAATGGAAGGGATTACAGGAAGAATACTTGCCTGATAGAACTCTCTGATCGAACCCTGGAGCGATCCTGAAAACTCTAGCAAGCCTCTGCTATCTCTTGGCCTTTCTGTTCTTCACACGGCGTGAAGAAAAGCTAAGATAATGGGCTCTATATATAGACATAAAGTCTTAGATCTCTTTCCTTTTATAACTTGGAATCCCTCTCCCAATTGAACTTGGAGACTCTCAAAACCTTCTCCTATTGGGACTAGGAGACTCTTAATCCAAATCCATCTCATACATGGATTCTCATTCTTCTTTAAATACATAGTCCCACTTAATTAATAATAATACAAAAATTATTATTAAAACTCTCAAATAATAATAAAACTCCAAAATCACCTTCATGCCCTTGCATTTAATTTCCAAAATAAATAACTAGAATTAAATGCTCTTTAAATGCTATTTATATACTATTCTCTCAATTAAAAATCTAAATTGCCACCTTGGCAAATTCTTTTAAACTCCAAAATTAAAAAGAAATAAATGCTATTCTTTTCCTTCAAAATCTCTAAATTGTCACATTAAATAATTAATTGGCAAAATCGCTTAATCAAATACTTCAACAATTAATTAAATCATTCTTGAATAAATATTAGGCCCTCTAACGGGTCGTTACAATTTCTCCCTTGAAACTTCCAAAAAATTACCATTTTGACCTCCCTTGGGCAGATTCAGAAAATTGCACTTAGGCACGACTGATCGTTTTGACCCTAAATCCACTTGATTTAACCCGAAATCACTTAAGGGTTGTTCTGCATAAAATATTAGTCCTTGACACGCTCCGTTGACTTTTTGGACTTCTCCTATATGGATTCGATTTTCTTAGTCCGATCGACAGTTGTACTGAAAATTGTTCCCTATTTAATTTCTTTTATCACCAAAAATCATAACTTATATTACTTGATGATGCTATACCATTTTTCTTAATCATCTAGGGTCCGAGGTACTCCCTTTGGTCGATTTGGCAATTTATTTTACTTTTAAATCCACTTTTCGATATTTTAAATTCATCTAAATTACGCGGTGACCTCACATAGATATGGGGTATTACATTCTCCCCCCCTTAAAGAAATTTCGTCCTCAAAATTTTGCACTTGACAGATTACATCATTGGTATCGATACAACTTCCAATTAAAATGTCCTAAATACCTCAATCAATTACACCCATTGCTTACTAGGTTCGACATGTTTCTCACAGAATTTCCAGTTGCAGCTCATTTACAAGTAGTTACACATCTCCCAAAATGACCTAAATTACTTTGATATCACCACAATTTTCTTGCCGTAATCATTTCTATTTTTGTCTTCAGGAGATCCAAATTCCTTTTAGACTAATTCTTAAAATAACATTCTACGTCACCCAATTTTTGATTTTCTAGTCAACGCCCTATATCATGCTTAACTCTTTCAAGTAACGTGGTTATAATCAATGTTTGGTAGATAACACTTGATTCCCACAGTCATTTTCTTCCTAACCCATAATTTACAATCCGCATGCTCTTAACATCTAGACTTCTGGTGTTCTAGACCTCAAGTCTTAACCTTATCCTTAGACCTAGTTTCCAAGTTTACTTCCAAGTTAATGCATATGCTATGAATGCATCAAAAATCAATCTGAATAAAAATTGACGTACCTTTTGTCATTGTCGGATAGATCTCTTCGTCATCTCTCGCCAAGCCAGGGTAGACCTCTTCGTTCTCTCTTGCTAGGCAATAGACTCGTTCGGTACGAGGTCCTGGCGTCATGTTTATCTTCCTGGGTTGATCCATCTTTTGTCTTTCGGACATTCACTAGTGTAATGACCGGGTTGATTGCATATGATGGAGCAGCTTTTTTCGGCCTTGGATCCTGTGCTTCTTGCTTGGGTGTCCTTTGCAGTGCCCGCTTAGTTGATTGGCACCATCTTCCAGCTTCGTCTTCTAGCATGAATGTGGCACAGTTGACCTTCTCCTCATCACTACATTGCATATGATGGAGCAGCTTTTCAGTTTGCTCCATCTAGTACTCAGCTGCACTAGGGTCGTCTCCTGCTTTTCCTCTAAACACCGAGGGTCTTTGTCAGCGATACTGATCCAGCATATGGGGGGTACGCCTTAGCGGCTCTTTTTCTGCTACGCAAGTTAGCATATTCTCTTGAATCCTTTCCACTCGGTCAAATCTACTCTCACTAGGACCTGATCGCTCTTCTTGTCATCCATCACTCACGGTACGATTCGTCGAACAACTACTGTGATTACTCGTAGCAGAATTTGTAGAGCGACTACGGCGACTGCTCGTGGTGTGACTCACAGAGCGACCTCGATGACTGTTACATTATTTTCCTCATCTCGTTCATTGAGATCCATAATTCTTCGAGTTTTCACCATCTAAAAAAGGAAAACACCAACACATTCTTAGAGGTAACCTCAATCATCAGAATCCTTAGACTCTATTTTTAATAACACTAACCGAACCATCCTAGGTTTCTCATTTCCCTAGGATCCATGGTAAATACCAAATCATTCTAATACTCGAACCTCAATGATCCATATCACCTATTTGCAAACCTAACTTGATAGCTAGATTATGTCACATCAAACTAACCATTACTGACTTAGTCATTCTCAATTTCCACTAGTACCCCTGAGTCTCCAATCAAGGTTTTTGCTAGTTTACTCTGATACCAACTGTAACGCCCCGTCTTCCCAGAACGTGCATTACCTCGAGATTTCGGGAATATATATATATATTTTTTTTTCAACAACATACACACAACATAAGCCTCTCGATATACATACCCTCATCATAATCATTTCCCGACAATCCCGATTATACCTTCTCAGCATATCAAAATTTAAAAAAATTAATCGACTAAGATAGGTTTTATCAATCACATCAGCGGAAGCAAGATCGAAACCTCAATGATATATAACCGACAATTCCTTTTATAATAACCAAATCGATGTTTCACATGAAAGTATCAAAATATTACATAATCTCTGAACATCGTAATCATAGACAAGGACCTACGAAAACTAAACATATCAGCTACATCATTTCCCTTGGCACCACTACTTTCACCTAGAACGTTTGAATATTCCAAGGACATAGTCCAAATTAGATGTTGAATCATCTAAGTGAGAGTTCAAAAACATTTTCATGCAGATGTGTAAAATCATTTATAAAACCGACAAATCCTGACATGCCCCAGCCTAAGAGAATCCCACATAGCACTTAGCCCTAACCGGGGAAAATGCAATCTCTCTAAAGGCGACACGACCACATCGACCCATTGGCAAACACAATCCTGCTTAAGAGGGACAACCTCGACATATGAACCCAGGAATCACCTCGTTGTCATTGTTAGGCATTACGCTCCTACTCAAAAAGCATTCCAGAACCCAACGTAACCTTAGCCCCAAGAGTATCATATCAGCACTATCCCTGAAATCAACGACACCTTGGTATTTATACTATTACTTAAAGGAACCTGTGGTGGTGTCCACTCTCAGCCCCGCCACTTGAGCCAACATCTGGGGTGGTGTCCACTCTCAGCCCCGCCACTTGAGTACCGTAGGGTGAAGTCCGTCTTGACCCCGTCCCAAGTGGGTCACATAGCATTAATCCTCAGCACGCATCCCGAGTGATGTCACTCAGGGGCCACGTCACAGGATTACAACCCACGTCCCACATGGGCAACACACAACATGCTAATGACGAAAATCATAACATGCATGACATAAAATCAACATCTCAATGTATGTAATTTACTGTACAAAATTTAATACGTGTGTACGAAATTGAATATGCACGAAATTTAATATGGATTGAACAACTCACAATAACCCATTCACATGCCACAAATTAGTTTTTCTGGTAAAACCACTCACAATAAACCAAGCCATAGGGATAAACACTCACCTTTAGACATAACTCAATTTCCTCGAAAAGCATGATATGCCTCGATTTGTGTGCCCACCTCGAACTTCGCACGAGTCACTTCACCTTAACCCACTAAGCACCTATTTATCATATCTATCCATCAATCATCCAAATATAATTTTCTTTTTAAGTTTCCTCATATTTTCATATTTTTTCTCTCATTTTCTTATCACTAATAATCCAAAATAATTATCTGCGCAACTATTTTCTCAAATGTTTTTACATAATAATTCATAAAATAATTTTCTAAAAATAATAAAAAAAAATCCAAAAATACCTGAGATTCACACGCCCTCACGCGCGGCGCGTGGTCTGGACGATTTGGCTGGCGCGTGACAGTCACGCTCCGGTCGTCTTCTTCGATTTTCCAGTCGTCGACGATGCTCCGATGCCCGATTTTCTTACACCGATCGAAAGCCCACTTCTAGTCGATCACGATGGAACCGACCTCCAACCGAAAGGACACCAAAAAAGCCCTCGATCGGGCAATTACAGGTGCAGCACGGTGGTCCGCATCGATTTTTCGATCAGCCCTCGAAACACCCTCAAAAAACCTCAAAAATTCAGGAAACTTACTAGAAACGATCCTCTCGCCTCAAGGATCAAAAGCCCCTTATTGGCTTCCTTCGATTCGCCCTCAAACTCGAGCAATTTATTTATAGGCTAAGAACCCTCGTTATTTATAAGCCAAAACCGACCCCCACGTGGCCAATCTCCGACCATATCTTCTCCCACACGCCTCCTAGACCACCCTTGGCCATGCCCTAACGAAGCTAGGCTGCCAAATCTCTGGATTTTGTAGCCAAATTCGAGGCCAAATCTGCCATGTGCGTGCAGGTTTTTTAGAAATTGCTGTTTGGCCCTCTTGAAATTTTCTTTTGCATTTTGGCCCCTATCCTCAAGCCCCTAATCTTCCTAGCACCATCACTAAGACCCTCAAGATTAGCACTTCTCATTTCTCCCTTGAAACTTCTGAAAAATTACCATTTTGACCTCCCTCGGGCAGATTCAGAAAATTACACTTAGGCTTGACTAATCGTTTTGACCCTAAATCCACTCGATTCAACCCGAAATCACTTAAGGGTTGTTCCATACATAAATTATTAGTCCTTGACATGCTCTGTTGACTTTTTGGACCTCTCCTACGTCGATTCGATTTTCTAAGTCCCGTCGACAGTTGTACCAAAAACTATTCCCGATCCAATTTCTTTTATCACTAAAAATCATAACTTATATTACTTGATGATGCTATACCATTTTTCTTAATCATCTAGGGTCTGAGGTACTCCCTTCGGTCGATTCAGTGATTTATTTTACTTTTATACCCACTTTTCAGTATTTTAAATTCATCTAAATTACGCGGTGACCTCACACAGATATGGGGTATTACAACAAGGGTACTTGGCTTGTGTTCAAGGGAAAAGCAAGGAACCCTTAAAAATTGAAGAAGTGCGAGTCGTTAGAGAGTCCGGTTTCTATACCCCCGTATAAAATAGCCCCTGCAGAATTAAGAGAATTAAAGACCCAACTTCAAGAGCTATTGGACAAGGGGTTCATCAGACCAAGCATGTCGCCATGGGGTGTACCAGTGCTCTTTGTTAAGAAAAAGGATGGGAGTCTAAGGATGTGTATAGACTATCGGCAGCTGAACAAGATAACTGTCAAGAATAAGTATCCACTCCCCAGAATAGAGGAGCTGTTTGACCAGTTACAAGGAGCCAAGGTCTTCTCAAAAATTGACTTGAGATCAAGGTACTACCAATTGAGGATTAAGGCAAAAGATGTGCCCAAGACAGCTTTTCGTTCTCGATATGGGCACTACGAATTTATGATGATGCCGTTTGGGCTAACTAATGCCCCAGCAGCTATTATGGATACTATGAATCGATTCTTCAGGCCATTTTTGGATAAGTTCGTGATCGTGTTTATAGACGACATACTAATATACTCTCACTCAAAAGAAGAGCACGAGTCGTATTTAAGGGTGATATTGCAAAAACATAAGCTGTATCCCAAATTCTCGAAATATAAATTTTGGTTATACCAAGTGGCATTTTTAGGGCATGTTATATCAGCCAAAGGAATATCGGTCGACCTGGCCAAGATAGCAGCTGTGAAGAATTGGAAGCAACCTTAGTCTGTTACAGAGATTAAGAGTTTCTTGGGATTACCGGGGTATTATAGAAAGTTCGTAGAAGGATTTTCTAGGATCGCCGCACCCCTCACCAAATTAACTAAAAAAGGGGTAAAGTTCGATTGGAACGAGCGGTGCGAAGAAAGTTTTCAAACACTTAAGGATAGACTCACGACCGCTCCAGTACTGGCTATGCCAAATGGATCAGGAGGATTTATGGTGTATACCGATGCCTCAAGAAATGGTTTAGGGTGTGTGCTAATGCAGCACAGTAAGGTCATTGCCTATGGGTCCCGATAACTTAAGAACCACGAGCAGGACCCATGATTTGGAGTTGGCAGCGGTGGTGTTTGCCTTAAAGATTTGGAGACATTATTTATATGGCAAGAAGTTCGAGATTTTTACTAATCACAAGAGCCTGCAATACATGTTCTCGCAAAAAGAGTTAAACATGAGGCAACAGAGATGGATGGAGCTGTTAAAAGATTACGACTATACTATCCAATACCATCCAGGTAAAGCTAACGTTGTGGCTGATATCCTAAGCAGAAAATAAACCACTTGTGTGGCTGGAATGATGGTGACAGAGTGGAAGTTAGTTGAAGCTTTTAGTCTGATAATGGTGAGAGTAGTTTCTCGAGGTAACTCTGCCTACGCAGCTAATCCCACTTTACAACCAGAATTAATGAATTAGATACGACAGGCTTACTCAGAAGACTCCCGAATTAAAATGTGGGTTGATGAGCATGGGCGAGCAAAGAGACCAGAATTTGAGGTAAGAGAAAGCATCCTTCAGTTTCAAGGTAGGATATATGTACCTCGCATGAGGGAATTGCGACAAGTAATTTTGGGAGAAGCCCATTAATCCAGATACTCGATACACCCTGTGGCACTAAGATGTACCAAGACTTAAAGGCTATGTATTGGTGGCCAGGAATGAAGAAAAGTGTGGCAAGATACGTTAGTCAATGTGACACATGTCAAAGAATCAAGATTGAGCATCAAAAACCGAGTGGAAGTTTGCAGCCATTAGAAATCCTGGAATGGAAATGGGAACATATTATGATGGATTTCATGACAGGATTGCCAAGAAGTCCTAAAGGAATGATGCTATTTGGGTGATAATTGAATGATTGTCTAAGTCTGCTCATTTTCTGGCTATGAAAGCAGGCCAACTGATCAGCAAGTTAGCCCAGCAGTATCTTAACGAAATTGTCAGATTGCATGGAGTGCCTGTAAGTATTGTATTGGACCGTGACCCAAGGTTCACTTCTAGGTTTTGGGGAAGTCTGCAAAAGTGTTTAGATATTCAGCTTAGGCTAAGTACAGCCTATCATCCCCAGACTGATGGTCAATCAGAAAGGACCATTCAAACCCTAGAAGATATGTTGTGAGCCTGTGTTATTGACTTTCCAAGTAGCTGGGAGGAACATTTACCATTGGTAGAGTTCGCTTACAATAACAGCTATCACAGCAGCATTGGAATGGCTCCATATGAAGCTTTGCACGGAGAAAAATGTAGATCCCCAGTATGCTGGATTGAGGTAGGAAAACGTCAAATCTTGGGACCCGAGATAGTTCAGGAGACGACATAAAAGATAAAGATCATTCGAGAGAGAATCAAGGAAGCTCAGGATCGTCAGAAATCCTACGCAAATACTAGAATAAGGAATTTAGAGTTCCAAGTTGGTGATAAAGTGTAACTAAAGATATCTCCACTAAGAATGGTGACTCGAAGCAACAATAAAAAGGGCAAGTTAAGTCCCAGGTATATAGGTCCGTATTGTAGGATCATGAACGAGGATCAAAAGCATGCAACGGAAGCGTTTTAAAATAAAAACGATCCTCGTATTGGTTAGAGTCTAGGAGACTTACTTTTACGGCGGATTACCGGACGGAATGGAGCGATGGGAGCTTCTTCGCGTGGAGGAGACGACGGCTGTCCTGCTAGCCTTCGGCTCCGTCGCATCAGAACTCAAACGCCCCCTTTCGATCTTCCGGAGTATGACTCGAACTCGTGGCCTCTCTTCGGTGAAGGAGAATAATAAACGACTTGGATGAAAAACAACTAAAGAGAGATATATATAGGGAGAACCCTAGGGTTAAAACCCTAGTGGGCCAAACCCTAATGGGCCAAGACCTTTTAATTAATTTTCTAATTGGGTTAGCCCAATTAATTAATTAAAACCCTAATGAACTATTATTTTATTTTAGCCCAATGGACCATTCTAAATAAAATAACTCTCTCTTAATATAATTCATCCAACAAGCCAAATGTATTAAAAATACATGAGTTACATCGAGCTACCCCGGGGACCAAAAGACAAATTATTCACGGCTGCTAAAATGACCAAAATATCCCTGCTACCTAGTAGCTATATTTTTGTCATTCTAAGTGTTCCAACTATCACCATATGGTAACACTGACCCCACGAATAATTTTGCATATGCCATGTCTTTGACCTACTAGTGTAATGACGAAAATACCCCTCTGCGTAACACCCATCATTCAGAAAGGAATAATGTACTAACACCTTTCTAAATGACTTCTACCATCCTTAGATCACTAGTCCAATAATCCGTGACTACTCGAATGTACTTGCTTATCACTGGGAGCTACCCAGAAGCACACACTCTTAAGTCACGTTCCCAGGGCCCTGGATTATTCGATTATTCTTGGACAATCACAAGGGGGTGAATCACAGAAACTATCTTGTAATAGTCTGTCTTAGCTAATTAGAAACCATACTCCCAACTCAAAAAGATATTGATCTTTGATAGACCTCACTTACAATGAATCCAAGAATATAGATCTAGGTTCACTAGACCACCAACTAATACTCAAGTATTAGAGTACTCGTCCACGTAGTAGCAGTGATAGACTAGCTCCATGATAATTAGTACTTTGTCATTAGCTTCTATCACAGGTCCACTCTACGCATTCCAAATGCGCTTGTACAATTAGAGTAAACGGACTGTTTACTGGCTAAGGCAAGCCATCCTCCATTAGGATCTATTGCACAATGATCTTATCATGATAGAATGCCCAGTTCTATCAAAAGATCAAGAGTTATATTTTCTTGCTTATTAAGTACCCATGATTCATGCCTAACTGTGAAGAACGACCCATCACATGAATCACTTACTTAATAGCATGGACACCTTTCCAACAATTAAATGCAAATAATATATGTGCCATAAACTGAATAAAAGAAACATCATTACCATAAATTAAACAAAACGTGTCTTTAGGGCATACATTTCCAACACGTATGATGTAATGGAAAGAATTACATCAGTCGCTTATTGACTTGCTCTACCCTTGGCCCTATCAAACCTCCACGATGTATTTCATGTATCGCAACTCCGTAAGCATGAGCCAAATCCCTCTCAAGTAATGCCAACTGAGGCTGTTGAGGTTCAAGAAAATCTTTCGTACATTGAGAAACCGATCAAAATTTTGGATCATAGGAATCAAGTTCTAAGGAACAAATCAATTCCCTTTGTACAAGTTTTGTGGAGAAACCCGGTGAGTGAAGAGATAACTTTGGAGCGAGAAGAAGACATGAAGCTCAATTTTCCATACCTATTCAAAGACCCTATAGTCAGAATGAGCGATGAACGATCAAATTTTGAGGACGAAATTTTTGTAAGGATGGGAGAATGTAATACCCTTAGACATTGTAAATAATAAATCGAAACTTTAGTGTTTTAAGACCCTAAAGAAATTATTAGAATTTTAAATGTTTATTAGTAGGGTAAGTATAAATTTATTTATTTATAGTTGTATGTAATTAATTTATTTTAAATCATAGTATAAAATATATAGTATAATTAAAATATACTTATGTACCAGAAATTATATAAATATGTATTGGGATTTTTTTTTATACTGTTATATGTATATATGTATATTATAAATAGGTATGTATATAGGTATATGTATAAGTATGTAAATAGGTACAAGTGTATACGTATATGTATATATATATATTAAAAAAAAAAAGCAAAAAATCTAGAAAATCTGGAGCAGGCGCGTGGCCATGCTCTGGTCGCGCCTGCAACAAGAAATTTAGGGTAAGGGGGGGCCATTAATGCTGCTAAGGACGTCGGAATGGCCTTCCAGGACGCGTGGCGCTCGTGATGGGATAACTCGCGGTGAGTTTCGACTATAAATAGCCGCGTTCGAGCAGCCTCCTTCATTCAAAAATTTCACTTCTTAGATCGGGCATTTGGGGCAGTGTTGGAAGGATTTGAGAGTGGGGTTTTGGTCCTTGCTGATGTTCTACCCTTGTGCTTAGTTTTGATGATGAAAACATATGTTATTAAATCCCTAAGTCATGAATCAAGGTGGTGGTTTTCAACAAAAATCAATTTCAAGTGCATTGTTAAAATGAAAACCAAAAAGATTTATGATTTTCTATTTTAGTTAGAGATTTGCAAAGTCAAGTTTTTAGTCTTAAAAGAATCTCCTAAAATGATTTTCAAATTAGCTTTGAAGTCGTTGGTCAACATAGAGCTAAAATTGTTCTAAGGCAAAAGACCAACTTGAACATAAATGTGTTTGATGAAAATTCAATCTTAAGTATGAAAAATCATTTATGTTAATCTCATTCTTCAGAATAAGCTTTCATATTTTGAAGCATGCATGAAAGGTTTTGGTTTGAAACTTAATCGTATGAAAAAATCCTTTAGTTCATGCATCATGTCTTGAAACTCGTTTTGATAACATTTCAATATTTTTCTAAGTCTGGAAGACTAGCACCTTATAAGGAGACATATATGAAAATGTTTCATTTTTAGAAAACTAACTCCCGGTAATTCAATAGCTAACATTCATTAGTGATAAAATGATTTTTAACGAATTTTTCAAGAAATAGAAAGTGTATATCTTGGAGGTGGTAAAATCGCAAAATCCTAAGTTCCTACTAAAATCCAAATTCTACTTTTTTATTCTTATGGATTTTGATTTTTTAGATATTTTTATTGAATCCAAATGGGGGGTACTTTCTTATTTACATTTATGTATTAAAGTAAATGGAAGGTAAAATATAAATTAAACAAAATGAGGACATTAAAGTAAATGTAAATATGTTGTAATGTTTTCAAAATTCATTCTGTTGAAAATCTTCTTCATCTATCGACTGTGTGCTTCAATCTGTCGACTATGCATAAGGATAGTCGACTATGCTTCTTCAATCTGTCGACTATATCTTGCATCTGTCGACTATTTTTGTGTCTGTTGACTATTATGAAAGGATAGTCGACTATGCTATTTCATCTGTCGACTATTTTTGTTCTATAAATTCAAAATTTTCTTCACATTTTTGCAATAGTCGACTATGCATATGTATCTGTCGACTATGGGATTTTTGTGTTATAAGATAGTCGACTATGCTTTTCTGTCTGTCGACTATGGCTAGTTTTATTTGATAAAATAGTCGACTAACCTATTTGATCTGTCGACTATGTGTTTCACAGAAACTTACAACGGCTAGTTTTTCAATCTCCAACGGCTAGTTTCTCATTCTCCAACGGTCACAAACGGCTTCATTTCTCTTCAATCTTGTGGGAAGCTTATATATACATATCAAGGAGATCAAGAGAAGGCTAATGGACGGGAATGAATTAATTTGAGCTTACTGTTACTTGTTTGTATTTACAGTGATTGTGCTTCAATTTTTTTTCTCTCTTCAAGGCTTTGATTTTAACTTGTATTAATTCATTCAAGCCTTGTTTTTATTGTGAGAGAACTTGTAACTAAGAGTGCCCACTCTTAGCATCTCATTTACATTTGTATCACTCTTACTTTCCTAGCTTTGTGCTAGAAGACTTGCTCGTTAAAGCAAGTGGCTGTAATTCCTAGCTAGGTGCTAGAGGGCTTGCTTATATAAGCAAGAGGTTGTAATTCCTAGTCTTGGACTAGAGGACCTACTTGGTTTAAGTAGGGGGTTTTAGTGGATGGTTTGAAAAATCCTTAGTGAGGAGCTAAGGTAGTGGATTAGGCTTGGTTAAGCCGAACCACTATAAATTCTTGTGTTTTCTTATGCTTGTGTTCTTTGATATATTTATCTTTCCAAGCATCTATTTATTCCTCACTCGGTTCTCATATTTATCTTTGTTCATTTGTCATTTTTTATGGTTTACGTTTTAAAACTCTAAAACCTCAATCTATATCAAAAAGTTTTTATTTTAAGTTCTATCAATTAAGTTTTTAAAATAACTAATTCACCCCCCCTCTTGGTGTGTGCCATAGAACCTACCTGTTCTAACACTTGCATTGTGGGCGAGCTTTCTAGAGTGTTTGGTGGCCAACGAAGCAACGGGGAAGGAGAATCAAGCACTCGCTGGAAAATTGCGAATCGCTGGAGCCGAGGCTTTAAACGCAAAATCGAGGTATTTTTGCTATGTTTTTCGCAAATCTAAGGTTATATTCGGGTTCAGGAGGTCGAGATTTAGGGGGAGAGAAGCTTCGTTTGAAGCTTGGAGGCTGAAAGCATCGTCGACGGCGAGGCAGCCGCCGAAGATGGTGAACCAGTCGGGCACGCGCAACCACACGCCCGCAAGTAAGAAGAAGGCACATTGCTGGCACGCGCCCGACAAGAAAATAAAGAAAAAGAAAAAAGAAAAAGAAAAGAAAAGAAAAAAGAAAAAGAAAAAAATAAAATAGATAAAATTTTGCAAATAATTCCAGAAAATCTAGAATTTTGTTTATGTCTTATTTTGTGAAAAATTTTCTGGAAAATGCTAAATTAATTATTTATATAAATAGTTTTGCTATTATGGAAATAAGGAAAAATAAGAATTTAAGTTGGAAAATTTCAAGAAAATTCTAGAAGATTAGAAATATTATTTAAAAAATATTAGTAAAGAGAAATTGAGTTATTGAAAGTTTGGATATTTATTATGTAATTTTGAAGAAATA
This sequence comes from Diospyros lotus, assembly GCF_014633365.1. NCBI lineage: Eukaryota > Viridiplantae > Streptophyta > Magnoliopsida > Ericales > Ebenaceae > Diospyros > Diospyros lotus. The sequence goes on from NC_068350.1 coordinate 25,859,453, forward strand.
AGACTTAGAAAATAAAGAGAAATTGTAGAAATTATGAGAAAATAATAAATTAATATTCTGAAAATAAATTTAATGTTTTAAGAATCCTTGAGGTAAGAGGATTGGGAAATAGCCCACTCGACACGGTTATCGAGGTCGACATGCTTCTCAAGACAACTTAGTAGTAAGTGTACTATTACGAATTAGTATGGTTATACATAAATCCGATTTTTTGAATGCTTACATCATATTGACATGTTTTGGTATGCACCGATCACATAGACTGCACACATGACATGCTGTGAAATGCATATATACACAATGATATCATTGATCACACACATTGAGGCCGTAGGGAGTACGAACTGACACCGCTACTTTACCAAGGGTGCCCTCAGACACCCCCGGCTTTGAAAGAGGTGGCCGTAATAATAGTAGGTAGCATGTGGGGTGTAGTTGACACCTACGATGAGTAAGACATTGCATACACACATGATATAGTATTATGCACCCTTACTTAGATGGTTTATCATCTAATTTGGGTTTTTACCCCTGAAATATTCAACGTTCCAATCAGGACTTACAGTGATGATACGGAAGTCGAAGATATGTAGTGACGCGAGTCGTCAAGAAATGAGCAAGTGTGCCATGTTATGTTGTAATATGAATGTTTTAAGAATTATGTACGCTTTAATTTATCTTTAGAAGCTTATGTATCAACTGTAATACCCCAAGTTTTTCTAGGCATTAAATACAATGTTTTCTTGGAAATCGAAGGATACATGTGAAGTTTCGGGGTAATCGTCGAGGAACAAATGAAGGGTTTTCCAAAAAATCATGGAAACTATCGCAAGGGGACATCATCTATGGTATTTTGGAGAAGTTTAAGGAGTTATGGGGCTCAAGGGATATAAGTGCAAAGAAGTTTTTGGGTTAAAGAGTTATTTGTAAGAAGTTAAAATATCTTGTGACTAGTTAGTTAAAGGAACCAAGTAAGCTAACTTAGTTAGGAGACATAATCATGAGGAATCTTGAAAAATTAAATTAACATGTGGTGGCACATGTTTAAAAGGACACATGTCGCAAGGGGGAGAAATGGATCAAATCTCAAGGGACACTTGGCGCAATCCTACGAAAGTGATGATTACAACCTTATCTAAGTGTCACATGGCAAGAGACACATGGCACTCTTGGATTGGCCATAAATTCCTATAAATACCAAGGCCTTGGAAGGGAAAATCTCACCATTAATCAAGAGGAAAAGAGGAGGTGATTTGAGAGGAGAAACTTTGCCCAAAAATAGAGTGGTAAAACGCTTCGTCAGAAAAGTGAGACTGCCACTGTAAAAGGAGTTTATCAGTAGCAAAACAGCAAGGTAATTCTAATTTCTTTCTGTAGTTTGATAGATAATTGAATAAGGGTCACGTGGGTTCAAACGGAAGTCAAATCAGAGTCCGAATGAGGGAAATCGGGCCGAAAAACCTCAAGACGTCAAAGTTGGAGGGGCGGCGCGTGCGGTTCACGCGCCACCTGACTGCCGCAAGTGGAACGTGTAACGCCCCGCTCCCACCTACGGGTGTTACTCACGAATAGCCAACTTACTATTCACATGCTAGGGCAAAGATGAAGAGACGGTTACGTTTCAACGGAAAACGACCTATGTGGGAACTAGGCTTTACCCTCTCTTCGTTCCGATCGAGGGTCCGGGAATTATCAAAACGACCTATTAAAACCCGAAACCTCGTAATTGTCATCCCTTCTCAAGCTCTTTAATGAAGAGCTTAGGGTGACCTCCCAGGATCGAAAGAAAATAAGCTATAACTCTCTAGCTTCACATAAATCATGGCATAACGCCTTAATTATAAGAAAATAATTTTTTCCTTTCTTTGCCCCAACCATTAACCCATTTATCTCACATTCAATTCCTTTGGAAAATATTTGGATTAATATTTCTTTGGAAAAATTTAAATAAATTTTCCTCATAAATCTCCATCGAATTTCCCCTTTAATTATTTCAAAAATTCCATAATTTTCCAACCATTAAGAAATAAATTTTTGAAATACAAACCTCAAGGCATCCTCATCCAATTTTCAAAATTTAAGGAGAATACTCCATTATTTAATTTTCCAAAATATAGAAAATTTTCCCTCAATTGCCTCAAATTTATATTAATTTAATAATTAATTTAGAGGCTAAATACTCATTTATTTATTTATTTAAATATAAATTATTTCATAATTTCTAAAATAATATCATATATTTAAACAAACAGAAATTAAATTAAAATAAAATAAAAAAGGGAAAACAAAATAACCAACAGCAGTAGGGGGGGTGTGCGGCAGTTGGCCGCGCCCCCCCCAGCGCGGGGCCGCGCGCGCGCATGGGCCGCGCGCGCCTGCCGCGGGCGCTGGCCGAGCGGCCATGCGCGCAGGCCGCGCGCACCGGCCGCGGGCGCTGGCCGCGCGGCCATGCGCTTAGGCCGCGCACGCGGCCTGGCCGCCCGCGCGCACCAGCTGCGCGCGGCCGCGCCCAGGCGCGCCTAGCTGCGCCCCTGGCCAGCACACTGCCACAACTCCTCTTTTTTTTTTTCTTTTTTTTTTTTTTTTTGAATTGAAACCCCACATTTCCAGAATACTTCCTCATTCCAAGGGGCTTCCAAAACATTCAAGTTTGCCCCCTTTCACCCACATTTAGCCTTCATTACACATTAACAAAATAAATACAACACTTAAGCATAAAATACATAAACACTACTACTCTTGCTTTCTTCCTTGCTTTCAATACTTAACCTTGCAAATCTCCCTTCCTTCTTGCACATGAGATACCTACATGGTGAGGATAAAAACCTCATGAGCTATTAAGCTCAATAAGGGTGCAATGACAATAGTATGAACATGAAAATAAATGTGATGCCAATGCATGTATGGAACATGGTTAGGGCTTCCACATCCTCACAACCACCTTGGTTTGAGGCTTTAATCTACCCTACCCCACTCAACCTCATGGCCATAGGTCCTAGAACACACAACATGCCAATGCACACATAGGATTCATGCATCATACTTACAACTTGCAAGCCACCATCCCATGGGGTTATCCCTTACCTCTATTCTTTTAGATCTCCTACAATCTTTAACTTCAAGAGAGCTTCAACAACTTGACTTGGCAAGACTTCACTTGCTTCCATCCCCTAAAGAAGTAAAAGAAATAACCTTGATCTTTAAAAAATCTAATCCTTGAAGATAAGAAGACCAAGAAGTAAGAAGACTTAGATTTCTTTACAAAAACCAAAGAGTTTACCTCTAGGCTCTTTCTTCTTCTTCTTCTTCTTCTTCTTCTTCTTCTTCTTCTTCAAATGACCAAAGGGAAGACTTGTCTTCCTACCTTGCCAATATATAGATTTTCTCCCTCTTTCAAGAATGGATCCTAACCTTTGGATCTTTGTGGGTTTAAGAGAAATAATCCTAGCCTTCCATTACAAGCACAATCCATGTGCTTTGGAGATTTTTAATCTCACCCATCCATTCTAATCATTTAAAATTTACTTCCATTTATGTTGGCAATCCATGCCAACTTTCAAGACTAATTTATGACCCTTGGATCAATTTCCCAATCCAAGGCCAAGTCTCCACCCTTGGATCATCTTGGTCTTCCATTCCAAAATTAGTCATTTTCCTCATTTATTTAATTTGACTAATTTCACCCCATCACATGAGTGATCACTTGAGAGACATATATATTTTCTTTCCCATTTAATTTAATGTGACTATTTTCCATAATCAATGCTTGACTATTTACAATTTCTTTTGCATTTTCTTTAAATGTAACTTAATTATGCCTCCCATTAATTGCAAGAATGACCATATTTCAATTTCTTTTGAAATTAATTTAAATTTCTATTTACATAATTGGAACAATTTCACCCATCAATAATATATATCAATTGTAAGGCAACTTTCCAATTAATTGCCATTTATTTTAAATGAGATACTTTTCACCCATCAACCATGAAAATTTTCAAAATTCAAATTTGAATTTCTTTTCCCAACATCATCATCACCATCATTAATGGCTTAAGTGACTATTAACCTTTTCTTTTTAATTTAAAATAATCACTCTTATCTCTTCCATTTTACTTGGACAAGAAAATGCCAAGTGTCACTCCATACCACAACCTTGGCTTTCAAGACTTAATCTAAACCATCCATGTGGCATTTCCACATTAACCCACTATTTTAGGGAAAATCCATTGTTTTACTCACATAAATAATTTATGAGTATTTTTCCCTATTTCCATAATTTAATTCCATTATAGAATTACTCCAAAATTACCAAAATACCCTTTGTAAATTTTTCAATCCCATTTATCTCCACATAATCCAAAATGGGAACTAATTCACTTCCATACTTAATTCCACCTAGGAATTATTTCCAATTTACCAAATTACCCTTTATTGGACTTCACTATCCAAATTACCAAAATACCCCTCTTATAGAGCACCCTCAATCTCAAGGATCCAACACCTTCTCAAGGGCATTTTTGGAATTTTCTCACTTTCTTTCTCATTCTTTTAACACCTGTAACACCGGGTGTTACAGAACGCGTGGGGCTCCTTCCCCCAGCACGTTAGGGTGCGTGAAGGGCCCTCTTGGGCCCAAATTTTGTATACTTGGTCCTAAAAGTTATCCCTAGAACTCCATATAAAAATATTTTAGGTTTGAGTTTCGAAAGTATGTTATTTTTGCAGAAAAGTATTCCCGAACCCTGTGAACAGTAACTTAACGCTTCCGAACCAGCAAGGTGAGTATTTCTTGCATCCTTTTGCTACATCCCAATCATTTTGGCTTCATTGGGTGAGGGTGTTGGCTTGCATATCATACTTTTGTGGCTTACATGTCATTTTTCCTTTGGTTATGCATATTCCTTCTGCTTTGTCATATATCATGTTCGTTGTGGTGACTGTGGCTAGTTGTTGGGCCATCATGGAAGAACTCATGCTCTTGCGGTGAGCCAAGGGGTGACTATGATGACCGCGAGGGTGATTGTAACACCTTGGCATTACTACCATAGGGGTGGATTTCATTATGACCTTATTGCATCTGCACGCATGTACTTCATTGTTTGATTCACTCACTTAGATGCAATAATCTAACTCGGGTGTTTCATACCCCTAGCACATTCAACATCCCAGCTTTATCAAAAGTATCAAGTGTTGCAGGTTCCAATTCAAACGTGGGAAGAAAGTGATGCTTGGCTAAATCCGGGCTTTTATTTCATTATGTACCCATGTAATCCGAGTGACGTATTATAATAGCAGCTAGGATGTTCGAGCTTGTAATAAGTGTGTGAGTGTCCGATGGTTGTACTAAGGGTTGTAGCTTTGCTGCACAAGCATGGGTAACATCTCAAATAATGCACTTTTAATGTCATATAGAGAGGCTTCCATGATAAGGGTTTATTTGCTAGTTTGAGCGTGTGTTGCAGTTGTAACTTCAAGTAGTGAGTTGCATCTTTTGCGTTTATTGAAAGTTATATGCATTTCTTGTACATATAAAGGAAAAATAGTAGAAACCCTTTTTATTTAGCTTTGGTTAAGCTTTCAGGTTTGATCCAACGCTTCCGTTGGTAAGGGTTTCCATAACGCCCATAGGTGATGTCTGCTTATATTCTATGTTAGTGTATTTGGGAAAAGTGGGGCGTTACATCAACTTTGTAATAAGTGTCATGTACAGTTATTTATGTATTAGATGTTATGATCAGGTTCAATTTCAGCTTCCGCTTTATAAGATTGTATTTATCTCTAGTGTATAAAATATTTCGTCAAGCATTAGATAGGTCTAAGGGAATTTCAAAAATAATGTAATAAAAAAAAAAAGACCCAAATTTCCTAAGACATAACACGCCCTAAGTAGGTGGGGTGTTACAAAAATCATTCTTAATTAATATGACACAATTTATGGAACTCACATTCTATCATCATATTACCTCAACTAATGATTTATCGTCAAGTGATTATCAGATCACATAGGATATCCTTCTCACAAACCTCAAGGTGATAAATTTCATGTTTTATGCATAGATACCTCATGTACTACTAAATTAGGCACGTAGATACGTATAATTGTTCCTGATTAAAATAACTTTATAGTATCGTTATGCTGCATCGCTCACCCTGCATTTATCACTTTTTGTATTTTTCTTTCACTAAATCAGCTGATTAAGCAACTATTTATGTTCACAGATAGGATGAGGTGTTTAGACTCGCCAGTGCACGGGTGTGATTATAGCAAAAAATTTATATGTAATTTTTTTGGGTAAGACCAGGTCGACTCACAAGGAGATTATTCATGGAAGGAGATAACCACACCAGTTCTTTTAATTAACAAAATAATAAAATGAGATCAAACCAAAATGTGATATGACTGTAATCTGGATTTAGAGAGGTCTTGGGTCAAGACAAATTTGGTGCCAAACCCAACTGATTTACCATATAGCTTTCTGTGATGTAACTAGGAGCTCAAATAGCTTGGGTTTTCAACCATTAAATGTACTACTGAGATGATGATAACTCTTTGTTCAAGCAACCTCCATACATGGAATGGAGACTCTATGTTAAGAAGCTATCATAAATCAGTGTATAAATAACGTTTTGACAAAATAATTGCTCGGGGCTTGGGTATGAGAACATTTTCAGGTCAAGCAACCCCCATACATGGCATGGGAACTCTAAGTTAGGCGTACGAACCAATCCAAGCCTGAGGTTTTCGTTAATAACATTTCCCAAACTACCTTTGCTTTGGTTACTTTGACATATGGAGTTCTACTATATTGATTCATCAGTGGCTTTGGGCACCGTCTTTGGCTTAACCCAAGAATCGAATTAGCCACACATCTTCATAGGAAGTGAACGACTAAAACTAATCTCAATGGATGAATAAAAAATTCACAAAGAAAATAAATTGGATCAAACGATAAGAATTAGATAAACTATTGTTGTATTGATTACTGAAAATGAACTACAACTTGAACCAAAAATTAAATGGACTTGTAATACAAAAGCTCAGAACTAGCAAGAACAACAAAAGTAACTGAAGTGCTATTCGTTTTAAAAATACAGACAAGAACTAAAGCGAAAGAAACAGACAGAATGAAAAGACTCTCTACTTTCCAATGATCTTCGTCTTTTTGTGTTTTTTTTCTGAGTATCCTCTGTTCTCTCCAACCTCTGATTCCAAAGAATGTTGGTTCCTTTTTAAGCTTACTGTGCATGGAAGTGGGGACCACTTGATGAAAAGTTGTTCAAAAAGTTGGTTGAATTTACCTTAGAGCCACCGTGTTTATTTGCGCATGTCAGATTTTTGTTCGGATACTCATTCGAATATGCTAGCAGAGATATTCGAATGCATGCTGAGATTTCTTTGGCATCTTGGGTCATTCGAATGAATTTCAATCCTATTCAAATGAATTTCACACTTTACTATTCCTTACACGGTAATTTTCTCAGTCATTCGAATGCAATAGTACTTTCATTCGAATGAAAACAATGAAAAAGAAAAAAACAAGCAAAAACAAAAAGAAGATGGAAAAGGTAAGGACATTGAAAGAGAAAGTCAATATCATCCTAAACCTCCCTTTCCTCAAAGACTGAGTGTTACAAAAAAGGAACAACAAAATGCTGACATATATGAGGTGTTTAAACAAGTAAGGATCAATATTCCACTCTTGGATGCGATCAAACAAACACCCTCATATGCGAAATTCCTAAAAGATCTTTGCACTGTAAAGAGAAAAGTGAACGTGCATGGAAAAGCATTTCTGACTGAGCAAGTGAGCTCCATTTTGCAATTTAAGACTCCTCCCAAATACAAGGACCCAGGCTGTCCGACCATCTCATGCATAATAGGAAGCCAGAAGGTTGATCAGGCACTCTTAGATTTAGGAGCAAATGTCAACATATTGCCTTATAGTGTCTATCAACAGTTGGGTTTGGGAGAACTTAAGCCTACCAGAGTCACTCTGCAACTGGCAGACAGATCAGTCAAAGTTCCTAGGGGTATTGTGGAAGATGTCTTAGTTCAGGTGGATAAATTCTACTTCCCAGTAGACTTCATAGTTCTAGACACTCAACTCCATCATGGTCCACAACCACCTGTTCCTGTCATCTTGGGGAGACCATTCCTAGCAACTTCCAATGCAATCATTAACTGTAGGAATGGAGTTTTGAAACTATCATTTGGAAACATGACTGTGGAGATGAATATTTTCAGAATTTCCAAACAACAGTACACTGAAAGTGAGATAGAAGAGGTAGATTTGATTCAAACTCTGTCTGAAGAGTATTTTGAGAAAGAATTTGTCACTCAAACTGTGAAAGGAGATAATCGTTTGGAGGATATCAGAAAGGAAAGTGAGATGCCCTTGACTCAATGGATTCCTAAGCTAGAGCCTGTAGAACCGTTGAACAAACCATCAACCTCTTTGAGTTATCCACCCATTCCTAAAAAGAAGCCGCTGCCATTTGAGTTGAAGTATGCCTTTCTAGGAGAAGGAGAGACATACCCAGTAGTCATTTCTTCCAGCCTAAGTACCCAACAAGAAGTGCAGTTGATGAAAGTACTGAGAGCACACAAGAAGGCATTAGGATGGACCATATCAGACTTGCATGGAATTAGCCCTTTAATTTGCACCCATAGGATCTTCTTAGAAGAAAATTCAAAACCAGTGAGGCAAATGCAGAGAAGGCTGAATCCTAATATGAAAGAAGTGGTTCGAAAAGAAGTGCTCAAATTACTGGATGCAGGTATTATTTATCCAATATCTGATTCAAAATGGGTTAGTCCAACTCAGGTCGTTCCTAAACGGTTTGGAGTTACTGTGATGAAAAATGAGAAGAATGAGTTAGTCCCGATCCGCCTCCAAACAGGTTGGCGTGTGTGCATAGACTATAGAAAACTCAACTCCATGACCAGAAAGGACCATTTTCCTCTCCCGTTTCTAGACCAAACACTTGAAAGGATAGCAGGTCAAGCATTCTACTATTTCTTGGATGGATATTCAGGATATAATCAGATTGACGTAGAACTGGAAGATCAAGAGAAAACAACCTTCACCTGCCCTTTTGGGACATTTGCATATAAACGTATGCCATTTGGATTGTGTAATGCTCCTGCCACCTTTCAAAGGTGTATGATGAGTATCTTTAGTGAAATGGCTGAACAAATTGTAGAGGTGTTTATGGATGACTTCTCTGTCTATGGAAGTAGCTTTGACTTGTGTTTAAAAAATCTGGAGAAAGTTTTGATTCGTTGTGAGGAGACTCACCTTGTGCTCAATTGGGAAAAATGCCATTTCATGGTTAACCAAGGCATTGTCTTAGGACACATAGTCTCATCTAGGGGTCTAGAAGTCGACAAGGCCAAAGTTGAAGCCATTCAGAAGCTTCCAGCCCCTAGAAATGTCAAGGACATTAGATCTTTTCTTGGTCACGCTGGCTTTTACAGGAGATTTATTGCCTCATTTAGCACAGTAGCAAGACCCTTGTGTTATCTGTTGTCTCAGGACGTTCCATTCGAGTGGACCCCAAATTGTCAAAGTGCCTTTGAGAAGCTAAAACATGCACTTATCACTGCACCCATCATATAACCTCCTGACTGGACTTTACCTTTTGAACTAATGTGTGATGCGAGTGATTATGCCATAGGGGCTGTGTTAGGACAGAGCAAAGAGAAGAAGTCCCATGTCATTTACTATGCTAGCAGAACCTTAAATGAAGCCCAGAGAAATTACACTACCACAGAAAAAGAATTGTTGGCTGTGGTGTTTGCATTGGATAAATTTAGGTCATATTTGATAGGATCAAAGGTGATTGTGTACACAGATCACGCTGCTTTGAAATATCTGCTCACCAAGCAAAACACCAAGCCACGCCTCATTAGGTGGATTCTGCTCCTCCAAGAGTTCCACATAGAAATTAAGGATAAGAAGGGAGTAGAAAATGTTGTAGCTGACCATCTGTCTAGAATCCCAGGTCAGGATCTTACTGAGGGTTCCATTCCTGATAATTTTCCTGATGAACATCTTCTTCATGTGAGTACATTGACTTCTACCCCTTGGTACGCTGACATAGCTAATTATTTAGCTGTAGGTATAGTTCCCAGTCATTGGACCAAGCCAGATAGACAAAAGTTTTTCAGGAAGGTCAGAACATTTTTCTGGGATGAACCATATCTGTTTAAATATTGTGCTGATCAAATTGTGCGAAGATGCATTCCAGAACATGAGCAACATAGTGTTATGAACTTCTGTCACACCCTTGCTTGTGGAGGTCATTTCTCTACCCGGAAAACCATAGCAAAAATCCTACAAAGTGGATTTTACTGGCCTACCATGTTTAGGGGTGTACACCAGTTTTTCTTGTCATGTGATAGATGCCAGAGGTTAGGAAGTCTGACAAAAAAGAGTATGATGCCTTTGCAGCCCATTCTGGTTCTTGAAATTTTCGATTGTTGGGGAATAGATTTTATGGGCCCTTTTGTTAACTCGCTTGGTCATGAATGCATCCTTCTTGCTGTAGACTATGTTTCCAAGTGGGTTGAGGCAATCCCAACAAGGACAAATGATCACAGGATAGTGGTAAAATTTTTCAAAGAAAACATTTTCAGTAGGTTTGGAATGCCTCGTGCCATCATCAGTGATGGGGGTTCTCATTTCTGTAACAAGCTAGTGGCAGAATTAATGAAAAAGTATGGGGTAGTTCATAAGGTCTCAACGCCATACCACCCTCAGACAAATGGCCAGGTAGAATTGGCAAATAGGGAGATCAAGCGCATTTTAGAAAAAACTGTCAATTCCAACTGAAAGGATTGGTCTTTGAGGTTGATCGATGCTCTTTGGGCCTATAGGACTGCACATAAAACCATATTGGGCATGTCTCCCTATCGACTGGTTTATGGAAAACCATGTCATCTGCCAGTAGAGGTTGAGCACAAAGCTTACTGGGCCATCAGGAAGATGAATGAAAGTTTAGAAGAGGTGGAACTTAACAGAAAGATGCAACTGAATGAGCTTGAGGAACTTAGAAACGAGGCATTTGAGAATGCCAAGTTTTCTAAGATGCACATGAAGAAATTACATGACCAGCACATTAATAGGAAAATTTTTGTATAGGTCAACATGTGCTACTTTACGATTCAAGGCTCCATCTGTTTCCTGGAAAACTCAAGTCAATGTGGACTCGGCCCTTCAAAATTCGTTCCATCTCAGCTCATGGTGTATTTGATATTGAAAATCTTCAATCTGGTCAGATTCTCAAAGTGAATGGACAACGTCTGAAACCATACTATGAATCTTTGAATGAACAGGAAGAGAGCATGGACCTTACAGAACCACCCATTGGGTAGTGGTTAATTAAAAAATATATATTTAAAAAAAAAAAGGGGGGGGGAAATTAATGTTTTGCTTTCATGAACTGTTATCACTCTTTATCTTGATTTTAGTATTGAAGCAAGCTCACGGATCCACACATGCAATGAAGGCTACCAGCAACATCCAAGTAAGCAATTGGACCTTTGTGTTCAAAGTTGTTTCTGAAGATCTCTAGGTATTCCTTGTATCCTCGTTTTTAAGAATTGTTCAAAGCAAGTTAGGTGGGATAAAGGTATGCCTGAACTGTTGTGTTGATCCTTGCTCATTTAATGACATTCTGTGAGGGTTTGAATTTTGTGTTTAGGTGTTTGGAAATGTATAAAAAAAAAAAAAAATTTGCTATTATTCGAATTCTGTATCCGGACGAGCTTAGTCATTCGAATGCGTTGTAAACCATTCTAATGACCGGTAAGCTGTTAAAGAAAGCAAGAAAGCATTCGAATAGCCTCTGTTGTATTTGAATATGTTCAAAATTCATTCGAATAAAAGTACTGTTGCATTCGAATAGCTAGCCAAATTCCTTCACAAATGAAATTACTGTTTAAAATTCATTCGAATGAATTTCTCCATACTCAAAATTCATTCGAATGAATTTGCTATTTCTTTAAAAAATTGAAGCCAGCATTCGAATATCCTCAAGTTCATTCAAATAACCTACCCTTCATCCAAATCCATTTCTAACATCCGAATATAGTTTCAATTAGTTAATTTGCCCTAATAATAATAAAAAAATAAAAATAATAAAAAATAAAAATAAAAATATATATATATATAAAATAATAATAAAAAAATGTGTTCAAAGTTATTCGAATGAAGATTTTTGCATTCGAATGATCGTTCTATTCAATGCCCTCTTTGAGAGTGTGCTATCAGATTCATTCGAATGACACTCATAGTTATTCGAATGACCAAGAAATCCGTTCAAATGAAAGTACTGTTGCATTCGAATGAGTGGCTCAAATCCTTCGATAAGCCAAGTTACTGTTTAAAATTCATTCGAATGAATTTTTCCACATTCGAATGAGGCGTCTGGCCCTTTAAAAGCTTTCAGCGAACATTCGCATTCTCTCTCTCTCTCTCATTCGAATCCCCTTCTACCCATTGTTCTGAGACCCGAGCTATCATTCGAATTGCCCAGCTTCCATTCGAATCTGCCTCTATCATTCGTATAACCCCAGTATCATTCGAATGATGCTCCTATTAACCTCATAACCGTCCCTGAAATCCGAATCGACGCCCCCCCCTTTAAAGATGGAAACCTCTCCTTAATCGGTACGATCATTCATTCATCCACCCGAACCCTTCCTATATATCTTGTTACCCTGTTCTACACGCCTTCATTCATCATCCATTGCATCTATCCGAAGATCAGTCCGGTTTCATACAAGGAAGAACAGTCCGCAAGCATTCGAATAGGGGGTCGCTGCATTCGAATATTCTAAGAAGAGAACAGCCGAGAGGTAAGAGTTGTTCCCATTGTTTAAATTCGAATTTAATTGATTGGATGAAGGAGTTGTTGTGAAGAGGGAGTGAAGGAGATCAGTGTGTCAAAGAAAGGATTGGTTGGGAAGTTGAAAGAAGAAGAAAAGAGAGGAACCAGTTTGTGCCTACCAACTGTTCGGTAATATCCCAGAACCAACTCCCTAGACCAAACAACCCTCAAATTAACATGTCTCCAAAGCAAAAACGCCCCAAGGCCGTAAGAGAAAGCTCTAGGGCCTCAAAGAGGCAGAAAGGAAAAGAACCCGTTGCCACCCCAACCATAGATTTGAACCCTCCATATTCTAATATCAGGTTCATTAGCCCCGCGGCTGAAAAGAATTATGTTGAGAGGTATGCTAAGAGGCCAGTGCTTTGTGAGAGGGGAATTATGCTTGAACGATTTGAAGAACCCCCATGTGATTTGTTGTCATTGATTACTGCCAAAGGATGGCAAACTTGGGTTAAGTTTCAACACAAGGCCATAGTTCCCTTAGTCAAAGAATTTTACTCAAATATAACCAGTGACAGAGATGACTCGAGAAATAGGTGCTTGATCACTGAAGTAAGAAAAGTGAAAATAGAGTTAAAGCCCTCTGATATTTTTGAAACCTTCCAAATCCCAAGAGAGGCATCACCAAGAGACGTTGAGGAGGCAAGTGTAGACTTAGGAAAAGAAAATCTGGCTAGGTTGTTGACAGAGGCAGATGATGCTTTTTGGTTAAGTCCTACCCTCCCAAAGAAGAATTTGTCCCCTAAATGCATCATCCTACATAGGCTTCTGTGTTCTCACTTCATGCCCCACGCATTCACTGGCAGTGTTTCGGTTAAGCAAGCCACATTCATGGGAAAGATGATCCTGAGAGTACACATAGACTTGGCCAAGCACATTTTTGATACCATAAACCTAGTGGCCAAGCATGGACATGGGGGTGGAGGACTACCCTTTGGGGGATTGATTACCTATTTTGTACTAAGGCACGGGGTAAAAGAGAAGGCAACTTTTGAAGTCATCAAGCCAATGGATAAGATCAGCCCAGCATCTACACGAAGGAGCAGTGGGCAGTTAAAGAGGCTTGAAGCAACAACACCCGAGAAAGGAGAGGCATCAGGCAGGCAGGTTGAAGCACAAGAAGGACCAACTCAAGAACCGCCACTACATGAAGATCAGGAAGAGAGACAAGAGGAAGATCATACTCTCAGAGGCTTGTGTGAGATAGTCAAGGAAATGCAAGAAAGGCAAGTGAAACATGAAGCCCTAGTGGAGCAATCACTGAAGAAGATCCAAGAGAGACAGGAGGCCATTTATGAGGATCTACATTGGAGGCAGAGAGTCATCTATTCAGGAATAATGACCATGAATGAACGTTACACTGCGATGGACAAGAGAATAGGTCAGCTTCTGAGCACACCCATAGAAGAGCTTCCACAAAAGTCTTCAAAGGATAAGTTGGCCGATGCTGAGACTTGCATACAGAAGACCATTGACATGTGGCGAGAGGAAGAGGGTGCACCTTCTACATCAGGGGCGCATCCGCAACCTGAGCATGCAGCACCTTCTCACCCCACCATTCCATCTTCTACCTCTATTCCTCCTGCTGATCCTTCATCAAAGACTCCCTCTGGAAACTCCACTGAGGAGAACTCTACTTCCGATGATGCCACGGATGGCACTGAATAGTCATAGGATTTGATATTTCATACTTAATTTCTGTACCTATGAACTACAAAGATTAATCACATCTTCATTTTTCGATAAAAATGACTTTGCTTACTCTATGCTTCAGATTATTGTGCTCGATGCTTTAGATTCACAACTGGTTATTTGAATGATAATCTTTTATTTGAAAACAGAACTGTAACCTATCTTTTTATCAATATTAGAAAATAATATTAACAAATCTCCTATGGACCAATATTAACAAATCTCCCAATGCACAAAATAATTAGAAAATATGATACTTACATTTCATTCCAACTTACTCACTCACCGAGTTACCTCGATCAACGTGTAACCTATCTTTTTATCAAAACTCAAGATTAGTAAAACCAACATAACACCAATCATACCTCAAGAAACCACATACCACTATTGTGATTACCAAGAATATCCTCCAGTAACACGTAACCTATCCTGCCATCAAGGCTCCTCAATGGTTAGTAACATTTGTCAACCTCATAATCATGATATACTATCCGTTTCAGTTATACATAGACCATTTCCATATGTGTACATACACATAATCCTCAGTCTCGTAAAAATAGAAATAACAATCATTCTTCGGGTTCATCTACAAGTCCCATCATACCCTCTAACCAAAGTACCCAAAATATTAGACATATCAATCTAGATCAAGACCATACTCAATTTAAACCCAAACCTAAATCCAACCCATTTTGTACATACGTTCCTTACTCTCGCAAAATCATTCCTCTTCGGTTTCAAATCCTCTCGTGCCATAGATCAAGACATCCTCAAGGTTAGACAACTCAAATCAAAACCACAAATTCTAGCTCTGATACTAACTGTAACGCCCCACTTTTCAATTACATAGTGAAGCAATAAGATATTCATTATATGCTAATAATGACCTCGGGCGTTATTGGAAATCCTTTATCAACGGAAGCAAGGATCGAACCTGAGTATGCTAAATAGCTAGGATTTCCACAAGTTTAAATAAAAGTTCATCACGCACCCACATATCAAAAGTTATAGCAACTTCACAATTACATCCTTAAGTATCTTAACTACTATTTACATTACAATATTGGGGTTACACGGGTATACAAACAAATCCATCTCTAAATCAGCCAAGCACCACCTCTCAATCCTTGCTCGTGCTGGAACCTAGAGCCTGAAACACTTGACACTTCTGACAAAACTGGGACGAGGAATGTCCCAGGGGTATGAAACACCTGAGTTAGATTATTACATTTAAGTGAGTGGTACAGGGAAAGAAACAATGCATGTAAGAGCAAGATGCAGTTATGCTAGGAAACAAGCAGAAATAAGTATAAACCTTCCACGACCATATCAAAATAAAACCTCCCCGAGTCACCATCATCCCTTTCAGCACTTGTGTCAAACCTCACAGCCTCACTTCCAGGCTAAGCCCCACCTCTAGGCACGGGATTACGAGCTACCACTATGCCCGTTGACACTTGTGTGAAACATCTCTGCCCCACCTGTAGGCACGGGATCGTAGTCTAGCCCTCAGCCTCACCTCTAGGCACGGCCCCACCTCTGGGCATAGGATTACTACCCCGATCCTCGTGATGTTCCAACAAGCAGCCAACAAGTTCCCGATCCACCAATAGCAACCATTACCAAACAACATGTTGAAGACAAAGCAGAAGGAATATGTACAACTAAGGAATATCAAGTAGGCACAGCCTCACCTGTAGGCATGGTGCACAAACCAGGAAAAATATAATATGCAATCCATAAGCTACGAGCAAGAGTAGTGATGTTTAATCCCATCGACGAATCACAACAACAAACTTCGTGATCAAGCAAAATAGGAAAGAAATGCTCGAAAATAGGGAAACATGAGATGTAAGCATCAAACCATCCACAAGTTGAAACCAAGAGTGATCAATAGGAATCAAGGAGCATGCATAAGAACCTCTTAAAAATGAAACCAAGAATGAACTAGAGGAAGCATGCATGAGAACCACTCACCTTGATCGTTTTCCCTTCAATAGCACGGTTTATAGCCTGGTTCGAGCACTAGGGGCTGTTTCTGCAGAAATCATAGATTTCAGTGAACCAACCTCAAATATTTCTACCCAGGGTTGTAGGTAATTAAAATAGGACAACAACGGTGAAAATTTCAGGCTAAACAGAGGTCGGATGCGCCCTTACGGGCCCTCGGAAGGGTGGCCACGCGCTACCCCTTCTCTATTTTGCAACCCAAAATTAAAACGGCCATATCTTGCTCATTTTAACTCCGATTTGCTCTCCGTTTGAACCTACGAATTCCCCTTTTAGTGTACTACGACCCTACGAAAAGAACAGTGACTTACCTTTTAGCTTTCTTTTCCCTTTTTGGTGATTTCCAATCTGGTCTCTCTTTCCTTCCTTCTTTGCTTTTTCTTTTCTTTTTCTTGCACTTGCTTTCTTTCCTTTCTCCTTTGCTTCTCATGGCCCTTCCTCCTCCCCTTTATATAGCCTTTAAATGCCCAAATCCTCAAGATTTTACTTGGCCACCAAGTTGCTCATTTTCCACCCAAGTAATCATCACAACTTTGAAATTTTGCAATCTTCTCAAGCAAGCCTTCATTTCTTCCAATCCTAAGCTTCCAAGTACAACTTCACGTGGCCTTCAAGATAAGCTCCATCTTCTCCTTCCTTTGCAAGCCAATTCAAGTCTTACAAGTTAAGCCTCTCAAGTCAAGTCTCCCAAGTTAAGTCTCCCAAGTTAAGACTTTTAATCATTATAACCAATCTTCCTATTCAAGCTTCTCCTTTCTTCCAATCTCATTCCTCCATTTGCCCTTTACGTGACCCTTTATTCAACCCATCTTATCCTTATCTTTTAGCAAGCCAATAACATGCTTCCAACTCCATTTACTTTTGAATTAAGAAATAAAGGTAATCATGGTTTAAGACTTTTGAATACAATTACCCAATACAATCTTTCCACCTCAAGGCTTCTCCCACAAGCCTTTATTATGACCATAAGTCTTCCAATGAAAGTTTATCACTTCAAAGCTTTCCTAACAAGCTTTTATCATGACATTCATTTGGAGACGTTATCCTTTACCAACTCAAGGCTTCTCAAACAAGCATTTATCATGACAATTATTATCCTTTATTTTGCATTTAAGTCCTTAAAACTATTTTCATTTACACTTAAGCCTAAAACTTCCATTAAAACACTTTATTGCATCATCCGACCTTTATATTAAATTTTGGGGTATTACAGTGAAACCCAATAAAATAAAATAAACACAAGACAAATGAAATAACCTAAATAGAGTGCAATGAAGATGGAATAAGAGGGATAAATAATATAAAATATGCACGCCATCACCCCACTCACGGCCCAGCAATAAGGTAAAAGTACATTCAAACCCGTTTCCCGGCAATGAGGTAAATCTAGACTCAAACCCATTGTCCCGCTCATGGTCTGACAATGAGGAAAAAATAAATTCAAGCCCCTTGCCCCGCTTATAGCCTAGCAATGAGGGAAAAACCTAACGCAACCTTGTCGTCCTACTTATGGCTCAACAATGAGGGAAAAATGAACTCAAGCACATTGTCCTGCTCACAGCCCGACAATAAGAGAAAAGCAAGTACAAACCTATTGTCTTGCGCATAACGCAATAACTGGGAGCAGAATCAAACTCATAGTACGGTGCATAGTTTGACATCTATGGAAAGTGAACTTATTGGTATATGTTCCTCATACTTCTGCAAAGGAATTGAAAAGCACCAGAGCCCAAAAATTTAAAGGTACGGTGTGCGAACAAGCTCGAGAGGATGTGTAGAAGATGAAGTGGCTAAAAGAGATGTAATGTTCAAAAGTTTACAGGACAAGATACTCTTCCACCCAGAACTCTCAGCCGAAAGAGTAGGGAGCAATTGATATACCTTGCAAACTTGGAGGGTCACGAAACCTAAAAGAGTCGCAAGACATGGACATGAAGCCCAAAGGGCCTATGAGTTATATGAGATCAAGGAAAACAAGATGAAGGAACAAGAGGTCGAGCCAAGACCAAGCAGGGAGGACCCACTTGGTCATGACTGAGTGGGTGTGACTACTTCAATTTTTTGGGCGTAACTCTCTCATCCTAGCTCTGATTGAGGTGATTCAAAATCCTATAGAAATCCAAGAGAATTATCTACAACTTTCGTGTTTTGAGTTTTGAGAGATCCCAGCCGTATCAAGGATGAAATTGGGCTCTAATTTGATGCACCTGCACTATTAAGGCTCAGAGTCAAGTATTGGAGCGAAGATGGATCCGAACCAAGACAAAAGGAAAAAGAATCCCTCAAATCCAAGGGAATGAAGACCCACTCGGTCATGACTAAGTGGTTGGGAGACCAATCTCCCCTTACTTTTCATGACCCACTCGGTTATGCCTAGTGTTACGACACTGCTTTGGTTTTTCGAGCATAACTCTCTCATCCAATCTTCGATTGAGGTGATTCAAAGTTATACGGAAAGACAAGAAAATTATCTACAACTTTCATGTTTTGTATTTTGAGAGATACTAGATGCATCAAGGTTGAAATTGGGCTCTAAGTTTATGCACCTGCACTATTAAGGTTCAAAGTCAAGTATTGGAGTGAAGATGGATCCGAACCAAGACAAAAGGTAAAAGAAGCCCTCAAATCCAAGGGAATAAAGACACACTTGATCATGACCGAATGGGTGGGAGACCAATCTCCCCTCATTTTTCATGACCCACTCGATTATGCCAAGTGGGTACAACACTATTTTGGTTTTTTGGGAATAACTCTCTCATACGAGCTCTGATTGAGAGAATTCAAAATCCTATAGAAATATAAGAGAATTATCTACAATTTTCATGTTTTCAGTTTTGAGAGATTCAGGCTTCATAAAGGTAAAAATCGGGTTTGAAGTTGATACACCTGTGATCAAAGGCCAAAAGAAAGGATGATATCCATTCCTTATTATACTAATAAATGTATGTTAATTTAAATCATATTGCAATTTAAATAAAAACATGAACTTGTCAATAAATTAATATTTAAAGAATTACAAGATTGAGTCTATTTATATCATTAATTAGAACTAATTTTAAGAACTCATATCCAACACCTCCTAGGCTGTGGGGTCTCTTGAGGCCCTTCCAGGGTCGTAAGGGTGCACTTGGGTCACGGCAGGGTCCCTTGCGGCCACTAGGGCCGCGGGGGTGTCACCCACGGTTGCCTAAGCCGTAGGGGTCTCCCACGAGGCTATTGGGCTGTGATGTCACCCGCAACTGGCCTAGGCCGTGAGGATCTCTTGTGGGGGTGTCACTTGCGGCCACCTTGGATGGGTCGTGGTTTGTCCAAGGAGACCATGCACCCTTGCGTCTTTCGTCACTATAGGTTAGCCTGATTAATCTGGGTCAACCTGTTTATTAGTTTTTATTTCTTAGCGTTGTTTCTCATGACACACCAAATGGCATTAGGTGTAACTAGATAGGACACTGGTTGCTAACTGCATAACTTAGTTAGCCATTGGTGCACCGAATAATTAATATGGGCAAGAGCTGTTCCGCCCCCCATGTTATTAATGGGTGACAGTTATTCTACCACAATGCTAGAAATGGGCCAAAGTTGTTTCGCCAAGATGCTATTTATTAATGTATATAGAAGAATCATATTTAGTTCTTCGTGCTTACTCCCATCAATATTCATGTTCCTATCATCATGTTTATTACTATGCTTATATTATGCTCCTTTATTTCTTGCTTTTATATAATTGGCGTGGCATGCTTAATAGAAGTCTTTACTACATTAATTCTTATTTCTCCAGTCATAATACTTTTCCACACTTACTGAGTCCGTTGAAGTTTGACTCACCCCTTTAATTATAGTGCCACTGCGCAAAGATCATGTTGTGGGATCCTCTTGAATATTACCCTAGTCATGCTTCGAGATACAAGACATTTCATGGATTGGGATAAAGGAGTTCACCAAACTAAGGTTTCAAATGAATGTTAATTTATTATGTTCTTTATAATCTACAAAATTAATATTGAATATTGAGATGTTTTTTATTTAGACATGACACTATTGAACATTAAGTTGACATAAATGAGTTATAATTGTGAGGTTCACTACTCTCACAAAGGCCATGACCCGTCAGGGAGTAGTGGAGGTTAGCTCACCTAATTGAGTCACGACAAATTATTTGTTATGAATCTCAATGAAATTCGTAGAATCCCAAATAGCTCATGGATGAACCCATTGGGTTCAAAAACGCACTGAGGTGGCGGCTATAATTGGTCTAATAAATACTTTCAGGACATGAGTCAAGTGACTGTAATTGATATGTTAGAGTTAGTATCAATACGTCACGAGTTCGATAATTGATTTCTTTTGTCGAAATTGAAATCTAAAAGTCCACTTGTAATTTATCTCCTTTGTTGAAATCGAAAACACGAGCACAAGGATGGTAATCCCAAGTATAATTGGTCTAATAAATATTAAATGTTAAATGTTAACTATTTAATGTTAAAATTTACTGGTTTGGAAACCCATTCCACTTCCGAATGCTACCTTGTCAATTATGTATGTGTGTATATATATATGTATATCGATTGAACTTCTGGACTTAGATTGGAATGATAACCATGGAAAATATATTCCATCCTTGAAGTAAAAACTCTGCCCGTCTTATTACATAAATAAACACACTTGTATAAATAAAGATGACCCAGAAAATTAGAAAAATAAAAAGAACTACAAGTTAAAAATATTCTATTATTACAAGCCAACAAAGTTTCTTGAGGTAGTAACCCCACCATCCACAACTAGGTTATGACCACTTACATACTTGGATTCGTCGCTAGCAAGGTAAAGAGCAGCCTCTGCTATATCTCTAGCCTTTAACGTTGGACCCTTCAAATTGGCCAGCCCCCTCACAAACCCCTCCATCTTCTCCACTTCTTGCTCACCAGGAGAAACATAATCTTCATCATCATCTTCTTCCTCTTCTTCACTTTTCCATGCATTAACGAGCATGGACGTGGCCACCCCAAATGGCGAAATGCAGTTAACCCTAATCCCAAACCGGCCAAGCTCACAGGCCGAGTTCTTCGTTATCCCAACAATAGCGTGCTTCGAGGCGGTGTATGCGTGTGGACCGAGCCCTCCCATCACTCCGGCAACGCTGGCCGTGGAGATGATGCATCCGGCCCTTCTCGGAATCATCACGCGTGCCGCATGCTTCATTCCCAAGGCTACGCCTCTCACGTTCACGCGCATGACGCGATCGAATTCGTCGGCGTCAAAATCGACGATGCTCTTATGGTTTTTCTGGGTTCCCAGCACGCCCGCGTTGTTGAAGAGGATGTCAAGCTGCCCGTAACGCGAAACTGTTGAATTAATCAAGCTTTCGATGTCACGTTCGGAGCCAACGTCGCAATGTACGTATGAAACGGAAGGAGTCAAGGAGTTGGCGAGCAGGGTTCCAAGAGTGTCTTTGACATCGGCGATGATCACCTTGGAGCCGTGCTTCTCAAAGAGTCTCACTGTTGCTTCTCCGATTCCTCTTGCGCCACCGGTGACAATTGCTACTTTTCCTTCCAACCTGTACAGATGGCAAGAAATTAAGAAGACCTAGTGACATGTTAATTTGGAGTTTCCTTGTTTGTATGTTCATAAGCAAAAGACATTCCTCTAAAGATCATCATCTAGAGAGAGAGAGAGAGAGAGAGAGAGAGATTATTACATACCTCTTCACGGGGAAAGAATTATTTTCCCTTCCTAGCACTTGAATTCCATGAAGGGTGTTCTCAGAAATAACTTGAGCAGGCATAGTCAAGTTAGTTACCCAGAAAGAAAAATATGCAAGCAAATGAGAGAGAGAGAGAGAGGAGTTAACAAAGGAATCCATCTGAAAAGAGAAGATTATTGTAGGCAGCGGATTCTGTGGTGAGCTGTTCTCTATTTTAAAGCAACTTCCAGGAAAATAGTTGCAGTTCCACTTCGACATCTAGCCTATTAATAACCTATAGCTAGCAGTTGATAAAAATAATAATAATAATAATCTATAGCTAGAATCCATTAACATTCTGAATCCATCCACTTTCTTTTTTGTTTGCTTTTATTTTATCATTTCCTCATTTTGACCGTCGTATCGGACCGGACCGTCAATATCAACGCGCCCGCGCGCCAATTGGTTTCTGCATATGTCACTAAGGGTTCGATAGATTTCCATTTAGTCCAAAATTTTCAGCCTATTCGTTGACCAAGAATGGATCGCAGGCTTATCACCCACCATTTTGTACTCGCCTTCACCCACTGTTCACTTTCTCTTTAAAATATTTCGCCAATTGAAACTCAAATTCACATCTTTCTTATCCTCTCGAGTTTGAGGAACAGTGTCAGAATACATTTATTAGATATTTTCTTTTACATATATATAATTTTTTTTTAAATCTCTGGTGATTAATTTAAAATTATTTATTAGATCTAATATTTATAAATGCGATTGGTCAAAATATGATTGGGCCCCATACAAGATATCATCCAATTTAGTTTAGTTTAGAGACGGATAAGTATGGCTGCACTATTTGGTCCCAAAAGAGATTTCGTTGAGGAAAGAATAGTGGGTCAACGTAGAGTTGAGGGCGGAATATAAAAAGGAACACGAAGAGTAGGCGGAAAGAAATGGTGCAATTGGGGCTAACTAAAGTACAACACATAAAACAACTGTGATTTGTAAGTTGGAAAAGAGTTTTAGTGCCAAAAAGATTAAGGAACGGATCCCTCTTGTGGATTTCCTCTCTTATGGTTGTGACACAATAATAGATTTATAATTAGAGAATTTTTAATTAAATTGTTTCGGATCTTGCAAGAGAGAATACACTCGGAGAGTAAACAATATTAAAGACAATATCAGTGACGTATCTCTTTTAAAATAAGAACTCATATATTTATAATGGAGTCTAGTACTTTGTGATAAGTATTCTAGGTATTTTGAGATCAATTAGTCAACTTTTATGAATGATATTTATCCTTTACAGAATATTTTAAGAGATTTTCAAATATTGAAGTTTATCATATTCGTGCTAGGTATTTCACATCAGAAAAAAAGGTATCTCAAAGACCTTCCAATCTCCTTGTACCATTTCCATTGACCTTCTTCTCAAGTTTGTCAACAATCTTCTCAGTTTGCCAAAATTGTCAACAACATCCCAAAAATTGAATAGTCTCTTGGGTTTTGAGGTGTATACCTCTTCCTTTTCTTGGTTCTAGGCTTTGTATTTAGTGGTCTTGATCTCTAACACGTCACCATCCTATGTGAAAGATGTCCCAAAATATTTTTGGGTTTATTTGTTTTGGGTCTAACAAATATATTTTTAACTCCATTCTTTCATTAATGTTAGTTTAGTGTATCTTGGAACATGAGAGCTTTCTTTGTCAAACTCTACACAATCAGTTTTTTGGAAGAGTTATTTGAATTGAAGTGGTTGATGGTACGTACAATTATGTGTGGAAGAAGTTTTAGAGAGAGAAATCCAAAAACAGTTAAGCAGAACTTAATCACTTTAATTAAGTAGGTAAAACTTTTTTTGGCTTGTTGGGGACTTGTGACACCACATTGTATTCAATTGGATCACCATTTCTTTTGGTAATTTCTATAGTGGTATTTTTGTGTTTGACAAATTGCTATATCAACGCCTCTTCGTAACAACGGAAAATCATCGTTATCACTTCCGACATAGAAAAGGTTAACATCAACACATGAATTTGGGGAATCATCCCACTATTATGTTAAGGATTATGTTTTCACTCAAAAGCATTCCGGATCACATCAACACTAACTCTGGAAACAAGCAGATCAGCAATAGCCCTAGGAATCCATGTCCACCACAGAAACAATGCTATCGCTCAAAGGAATCTGGGGTGGTGTGTAACGCCCCATTTTTCAATTACACAATGAAGAAATAAGATATTCATTATATGCTAATAATGACCATGTGCGTTATTAGAAATCATTTATCAATGGAAGCAAGGATCGAACCTGAGTAGCTAAATATCTAGGATTTCCATAATGTCCCCTTAAGTCAAGTCCATAGAATAAACACACACACGTGTCCTCATAACAGCTGTCCTGTCTCTCACAAGTTCAAACATACATCTCATACCCTTTCAAAGTTACAAAAGCTTCATACATACATCCATAGATTTTGTAATCTAAGTATCGTAACCTCTATTTACAATACACTAGTCCTGCTACAACATCATATAAAACGTTTCAAGAAGGCCTAAACAAAATATCCACCACCTTCTCGCCACTTGCTCGAGTTTGCACCTATAGCACCTGGCTCTTCTGTTATACTTGGAATGTTGAATATCCTAGGGGTATGAAACACCCGGGTTAGATAATTACATCTAAGTGAGTGGTACAAGAAAGGAAACTATGCATGCAAGAGCAATATGCAGTTATACTAGGAAATACGCAGAAATAAGTACGAAATCTCCCAAGATTATGTCAATATAAACCTTCTATGTGGTAGCAAGGTCAGAGGCTTGCAATCACCCTCGCAGTCATCATGGTAGCTCACTGCAAGAGCATGAGATCCCTTGTGATGTCCCGCAATCATCATGGCAGCTCACCGCAAGAGCACGAGATCCCCCGTGATGTCACAACAACCAACCATAGATACAAACACCGAGATGTGTATAAAATAGGCAAGATATGCTCAAAAGCAATAAAACATAAGATGTAAGCCACCAACCATGACATGTTGTATGACAAAGCAAAAAGAATATGATATGTAAGCCACAAGCCACACACGAAAGCTATCATGGTCAAACCCGATGCAACAAAGTAGAAAGGATATACTCGAAACAAAGGGAACATAAGACGTAAGCAATAAACTATCCACAAGTGAAATAAAAAGTGATCAAGAGAAAACAAAAAGCATAGACCACTCACCTTGAAGGTTTACCCTAAGAATCATTGTTTATAACGAGTGGGAATGGTTTTCTCATAGTTTTTATGTCGTTTAGCATGAGCTACGGTGGCAGCCCAAACTTTCCGATAAGGCCTTTTCTCCCTTATTCTTAGCGGACTCTTCTTCCTTCTTTTGCAGTATTCTCCCCTTTCTCCCAAGAACAAGATCCTCCTCTTTGATTCCCTCAATTTGGCATAAATTCACCTCAAACTTACTTCGAAAGGTTTGTGATCAACCTAGCCCCTATTTATAGAATTTTCTAACCAACTACATGTCGCCACCTCAAGTGTCATCATGAGGCTTCAAATCCTATCGCCAAGTGGCCAATGAATGCTTGCCACATGTCCTTAAGGATAAGGTTTGGAGACTTTAACAAACTTGGAGGCTAAGTAAGCTTTGCTGGCCAATCACGCAATGCCACCTCGGAGAGGGGGTCATTATGAACC
Source organism: Diospyros lotus (assembly GCF_014633365.1). Lineage (NCBI taxonomy): Eukaryota > Viridiplantae > Streptophyta > Magnoliopsida > Ericales > Ebenaceae > Diospyros > Diospyros lotus. The sequence continues at coordinate 25,885,431 of NC_068350.1, forward strand.
ATCATGTGACCTTATCTTATCTTCCAAGTGCCCAATGGTTGCTTGCCATGTGTCCTTGAGGATAAGGTTTGGAGACTTTGAAGGCTAAGTAATCTTGGAGTCTAAACAAAAGACTTGGAGAAGACTTCGGGAAGAATTTGAGAAGACATGGACTTTAAGCAAAGACTTGGACTTGGACTTTAAAACAATCCAAAGTTACATTTGATTGAAGTTTGAAATCCAAAGATATTTTAAAGTTCATATCTTTTACATTAATTCCCAAGATTTTTTGGTCAATTGCACTTGGACCTGAACTTCCATAATTACAACTTTGCCCCTAACTTAGAAAATGAACTTTTATCTCAAGCATTACGTCATATTTGATTTTGAAAAATCTCGGGTATTACATCCTCCCCCCCTTAAAAGAAAATTTCGTACTCAAAATTCCACCTTATTCCTCAAAACACACTCAATTAAGCAAATTCCTCAAAATCATGGTGTCTCTAGAACATCTTCCCCAAGGGGTATTATTTCATTCCTCAAGACTCATATCAAGGTGGATAGCGTACCTGGCTTGGTGTGCCTCATCCGATATGAATTGCGTTAACTCTTAGCCTCAAGCACATAAATTCCATCCAATACCCACAGTCAGGGCTTTTAGCCCATTCCCAATTGTCATCACTTGACCATACCTTCAAGTATTCTAGAATAGCTTGCCAGGTTTGTTCATCAGATGAGAGTGAATCCCTAGGCTTGCGACGTAAATAGATGTTTCATCAAGAATCACATCCAATGCCACAGGCTAAAAAGCCTTCACCAGTCCCCACTCTCGGGTCAACAGAACAGGCTCATTCCCGCATCAGCCACCACGTTCACCTAGAACAGGCTCGTTAGCCACCACGTTCACTTTCCCGAGGTGGTTATAACAACCCGCTCCCACCTACAAGCGCTACCGGTGAATAATCAATCTGATTACTCACATGAAAAACCAACAATTGAAGGGTTGGACTATGTTTCAATAAGAAATGCCTTAGGTGGGCACTAGGCTTCGTCTTTCCCTTCGCTCCCTTAGAGGAATCAGTCCCAAAACACAAAAGAAATATAGTGGATCGGGACTCGAAACCCGAGTGAGCTTCACCTTTCTTCAACTTGCTGCACAACAAGCCAAAGGTGACCCAGGCACAAAGCTAACACATCAAATATCCGTTGAGTACTAGGGATTTACAAGAACATACCTTATTGATCCTTACTTGATCCGAAACTTAGCTCCACCAACTAAACCATATAATTAAGCAAACTCACAATCACCTATCACACTATGCTGATTACAACAACTAGATACATCTAGCACTCAACAACATTTACATTCATACCCAATAATATATATACATGATAAATGCAGAACATACGACTCGGGCAACACCGCTAGTAGCCATATCAGCCTCCCGACACCATCCCTGCTTGCATCTAGACTTATAAAATCTACAACACGAGGTAAAATAGCACGAGTCATAAAGACTCAATAAGGGTGAAAATGATTGTAAATAAGATAATATATGAGATGCAATGACAAGTAAATATGCATGAATGGCGAGGCATAACTGCCCTCCGAACCCAACAAGGAAGAAAGACTCGATATGGGTTGTGGTTGACAAGCTTACAAAGTCAGCTCATTTCATACCTGTTCGGACTACTCAGGGTGCGGAAGAGCTGTCACGGATTTATGTTCAGGAAATCGTGTGGCTGCATGGAACCCCAGTCAGCATTGTGTCTGATAGAGATTCAAAATTTTTATCAAGATTTTGGACGTGTCTGCAAGAAGAATTGGGAACGAGGTTGAATTTTAGTACTGCATATCACCCCCAGATAGACGGCCAGACTGAGAGGGTGAACCAGGTTTTGGAATACATGTTACGAGCATGTGTACTGGAATTTGGAGGAAATTGGGATGAGTACTTGCCGTTGGTGGAATTCTCATATAATAACAGCTATTAGAGTAGCATCGGCATGGCGCCATATGAAGCTTTGTATGGCAGGCGTTGCCGATCGCCTTCGTGTTGGCTTGAGGTGGGTGAAAGGCAGTTGGCTAAGACTGAATTAGTACAGCAAGCCTCTGAGAAGATTGAGGTGGCAAGAAAGTGTATGAAGATTGCTCAAGATCGCCAAAAGTACTATGCAGATCACCGTGCGCGAAATTTGGAATTTCAAGAAGGGGATAGGGTATTTCTTCGGATCTCACCACAAAGACCGTCAATGAGAAATCGGAAGCAAGGGAAGCTTAGTCCGAGGTTTATGGGACCGTATAGGATCATTGAGCGAGTAGGTCCTTTGGCCTATCGATTGGCCTTATCCAACGAATTAGCGGGATTTATGACGTGTTCCATGTGTCTCAATTGCGAAAGTTCATACCGGATCCAAAAATGGAAGTTCCAGAGGAAGAGGTTGAGGTTCGTCAAAACCTAACCTATATTGAAAGACCAGTAAAAATCTTGGACCGCAAGGAAAAGAAATTGAGAAGCAAATCAATTCCATTAGTTAAAGTTCAGTGGAACCATCACTCTGATCGGGAAGCAACATGGGAGCTAGAAGAGGATCTAAAGCGTCAATTTCCTGAATTATTTGTTGATGTAATGGAAGAGTAACTTTGATGTATTGATACATTGCATTAATGGAAATGAAATTTCGAGGACGAAATTCTTTTAAGAGAGGTGGATTGTAATACCCTTGATGAGTCATGATAAATTTTGTCATTTAAGAGAATTTTAGTCTATGAAAAATTCCAAAATTTCCCTTGAATTAAAGAAAATGCCATGAAATATTGGATGTCTTAGGAGGGGCAAAATGGTAATTTGGAATTTCATCCCAAAGGAAGATGAATTATTTTTGGAGAAATTATTTATATTGGAGAATTAATTTCGGAGAATTTAATTCTTGATTAAGTTCATGGATAATTAGGAATTAAATTGGAAAACCAAGTATGGCTAGATTGGTGACACTTGGCAAATTCTTATGGAAAGAGATTTAATTTAATTTGGAGAATAAGGATTTATTTAATTAAGAGAATTTGGTGACACATGGCATGATCTTATGAATCAAGAGGGATATTTAATAAATGCAAAAAGGAAAAAGAAATTAGTCTCTCAAGCATTAATGAGAGCCATTATGGAGAGAATTAAAAAGAAAATCAATAATAAAAAGAAATGTGTCAAGCATTAATGTTGGAAAATAGAGGATTTAAATAAATGCTAAAGTAAATGGCTTATGTCTTTCAAGAGCCTTTAAAATTAAATCAAAAAGAAATTATTTAAGTCTCCATTAAATGCTTGAAAAGTTATGGATTTAATTTAAATGCAAATTTGGGAAATTAGTCAATCTTGGAAATTAGTCATGATTTAATTATTTGGAAAATGGAGAATTATGGAAAATTGGGATTGATCCAAGGGAGGAGATTTAGTCTCCAAAGAAAGATCAATGGATGAGAATTAAGAAGACAAGTCTCTTGGATTTGTGTTTCCTTTGAATCTAGACAAGAGTTCTCCTAAAATCAAGGGCTAGGATTTAAGTTGGGAGAAGCACAAGGATTGTGCTAATGTTCAAAGGTAGAGATTAAGTCTCTTGAAATAAGAAGAAATCTATGGCTAGGATGTGATCTTGAGAATTGGCATGGATTAAGAAGAAAACTCTATAAATAGGAAGTGAGAAATTGGTTCAAAGCTTTTTCCCCATTTGTGAATTGAAGAAGCAAGAAGGCAAGCAAGAAGGCAAGCAAGTCTATAGAAAGAAGAGAAAAACTAGCAAAGGTAAGCCTAGTTTTCTCCCTTGATATAGTTGAATGCATGTGTTTAAGAACTAAAGTCCCTTTATTATTTTTCTTTAAGGGTGAGTCTTAGCTTGTGGAGGTGTTGAAGCTTCAAAGTCTAAGAGGGATTCTTGGCTTGTGAGAGTGTTAAAGCTTCAAGGAAACAAGGTAAGGGATAGTCCCAAGTGAAGGGGTTTTTGCTTGCATTTGTACATGTGTGAATGAGTTGCATGTGATGGTTCTTTGCATGTTTTGTGCCCAAGTGGACCTATGGCCATAAGGAGGACTTGTGAGGGGAGTGAGGGGTTGGTTGGTGCCTTAACCTAAGTGGTTATGAGGGCATGGAGAACTACCCTTAATATGCATTGCATTGCATTACATGTTATGTTTCTCATACTTCATTTACATTTGCATAGCACCCTTATTGAGCATTGGTTCATAAGGTCCTTTGACCTCGATGTAGGTGGAGAATCATCCAAGGGAAAGGGAGTTTTGCAAGGGTGAAGGTATTGAAGCAAAGAAGAAACTATGTGTAATGGTTATGTAGTTTTGTATTTTTGTGTTGTATTATTTTGTTAAACTTGGAATGTATGTAAATGTGGTTAAAAAGGGGTAAACTTGAGTGTTTTGGAAGCCCCTTGGTATGGAAATGTATTCTGGAAAATATGGTTTTTATTTAAAAGAAAAAAATATTTTTTTTGAAAAAAAATGGCTGAGGCAGTGGGCTGGCGCGGCCAAGGGCGCGCCAGGGCGAGGCTGGCGCGGCCGCGCGCAGTGTGCGTGCGCGGTCGGCCAACGCGCACGCGGCCTGCGAGGCCGCGCGCGCTGGGGGGGCGCGGCTGCTGCTGCGCGCCCCCCCCTGTGGCTGCTGTGAAGTTTCCTTTTTTTATATATATATTTTATATTTTTGGGGTTATTTAGTTATTTCTGATAAAATATGAAATTCTGAAATAATTTAAATAAATAATAAATAAATGAGTATTTAGCCTCTAAATTAATTTTTAGATTAATGTAAATTTGAGGCAATTGTGGGAAAAATTTCTATATTTTGGGAAATTAAATAATGGACTATTTTCCTAAAATTTTGAAATTGGATGAGGATGCTTGAGATTTGTATTTCAAAAATTAATTTCCTAATGGTTGGAAAATTATGGAATTTTGAAATAAATAAAGGGAAAATCAATTGAGCTTTAATGAGGAAAATTTATTTAAATTTTTCCAAAGAAATATTAATCCAAATATTTTTCAAAGGAATTGGAAGTGAGATAAATGGGTTAATGGTTGGGGCAAAGATAGGAAAAATCTATTTTCTTATAATTAAGGCGTTATGCCATAAATTATTTTAAGCTAGAGAGTTAGCTTATTTTCTTTCGATCCTGGTAGGTCACCCTTAGCCCTTCATTAAAGAGCTCGAGAAGGGGTGACGATTGCGAGGTTTCGGGTTTTAATAGGTCATTTGATAATTCCCAGACCCTCCAGCGAAGCGAAGAGAGGGCAAAGCCTAGTTCCCACCTAGGTCGTTTCCCGTTGAAACGTAGCCGTCTCTTCATCTTTGCCCTAGTGTATGAATAGTAAGTTGGCTATTCGTGAGTAACACCCGTAGGTGGGAGTGGGGCGTTACACACATGATGCTTGGCCTCTATTGGCCGCTATCGCCGCCTTCTGCGCCATCGTCAGTCGCCGCTGAATGCCCCTCAACCACCACAGGTGATCGTCATCGTCGCGAGCAGCCGCGACCCAACTTCCCCTACGCGTAACTGGCTGCAATAGCTAACTCCAACCTCCACCGCAACCCCACTGCCACTGCCCTTGGCCACCACTGCCCTTGGCCGCCGTCGCACCTTGGTTACCTCACCACGACCATCGGAAGCCACTATAGGCCTCTAGTGTGCCTCTGCCACAGCTATAGTTCGGTGCCACCATCGTTATAGCCGTGATCGCTACAATGGGCCACATTCTCTCCCCCACGATATCTCTCAGCTCTCTCCCGAGCCCTCATCTCTCTATCTCTCCCTTGCGATCTTTGGCCTGTTCTCTCTTTCTCGCTCGATCTCTCTTCTCCCTCTCTATTTTTTAATTCAAATTTGAAATCTTGGCAACAAGCTCACGGTTCTATATATATATATTTACATAAATTACACCTTTAACCCCTCAATTTCTCAATAATATCACTTGAGGGTTTTAATAATTCCACTTAGAGATCTACTAATTACACTTGGGCCCTCCAAGCTTTAAATTATTATCATCAAGCCACTTGAATTCTTGATTTTTTCAAAATTAATAACCGACCTCTACTCGAGAATATTGATTTCGTCCCTGCACCTGCACGGGACCTCTATTCCACCCGTAAACACTTTAGTAGGGTTGTGCTGGTTGCGATGACTAGTGAGATTCAAAGAGCAGTGAGTCTTTTGAGATGACGTGGTGGTGTCATCATCACTGTCAGGAGAAAGATGTTGTCAGGAAGGTCAAAGGTGTTTATGCATGGTAATACCTTGAAGCCGGGTATGAATGGCCATGAAGGCTGGTGCCTGCGAAATTTGAAATGTAATGACCGTGGAGGGAAATTCATTATTGTCATGGTGTTGTCCTTGCCGAGGAGGACAAGGGGAACCATTATGCATGGTTTAAGTCAAGTGTCTATTGCGGATTGAGAATGAACTTGATTTTGGGATGGATGAAAGTTTCGTGCCTCCAAAGTAAGAGGCTCTATTGAGAAATGGTGAGATTTGAAAAGTCTAAATGAAATTGAAGCTGGGCGAGTAAATTTGGCTAAAAAACCACTACAAGAGTGGGGGTGTAACCATGTTAGCTTGTTGAGGTGTGGACCAAAGGCACGAGTCATCCTACAGGTGCGATGCATAAGTGATTGAGCAGATGGTAATAAGCCAATCACTTGTGCCACGCACCGTGGGTGATGACGAGGGCCGATTTATGGTTCCGCGACCTTAAGCGCAATAGTAGGATCCTTGACTCGCGGTAGGGTTTAATAGCCAAGATAAGGCCTAGCATGGGTCATAATGGTAAAAGCTAAAATGGGGTGAAAATTTGAAGAGGGGTTGCTCTCCCTTGTATGGGTATGAGACCCCTACTAGCATGCACAATCAGCCAGAAAGGAAGGCCAAGGTATTCTGTGTGCGTATGCGAAGAGCTCCTGGTTGGGAGAAGGTTATGGCCCGAGCATGGTTAAGCTTGAGATAAGATTGTAATGGTGCGTACATCGCCAAAGCTCGAGGCGGACTCGAGTAATGCACGTATAGTTGAAATGTGAAATAGCTTAGCATGATGTTGGGTATGTCGAGTATGCATAATCATATCGATAAATGAGGGTCGGCTGGTCAAGGTAGAAGACCATGTACGAAATGGTCGAAGTTGGCTGGGTAGGCCAAATGGTTGCTTCCTATGTAGTGCTAGCATGGTTAGTTGATCGGTAATGAGAGGTTGCCATGAGGATCGACTAAAGCTATGCATGCGTGTGATTAATGGCAGTATGCCATGGTAGAATGGATGTCAGAGTGTCTTGTGGGCACTTGAAGTGACATTGCGGTGGATGATCAGTGCTAAGACGTTGCTGGTTGGACCAGCGTAAAATCGTGGCCATGTGTGATTGGCAGTGGGAAACGTTGCCGTGTGTGATCGGCGTAAAATCGTGGTAGACTGATCAGTGATGCAATGTTAGCGAGAGTTCATTTCGATTGATAGGGAAATGGGAAGTGAACTGCAAAGCGATGCTTCGAAGCAGAGAAAATCTATCCGTTGATGGACATCGTTGCAGTAAGCATGACCAGCGACCAGTGGTGCAGTTTGGCTGGACGCCAAAGCGGTATTCGGTTGGTGAATGTCCTCAAGAGTTGGAGGATCGAAAGCCTAAAGCGAAGCCTTGAGGTAGGTGTAACCCGAGGTAAATGTGAGAAATGGATAGGCTATGAGATTTTCGAGCACGAGAATTTGCCATATAGCCCAAGAATGTGATTATCTTGGGCAGGAGATTATGGTAAAGTGAATTTCGAGGACGAAATTCTTTTAAAGGGGGTGGAATGTAACACCTAGTAATCCTAGTGTTATGAGAATGAGAAAGGAAGTAAGAAGACTTCCAAAAATTCCCTTGAGAAGGTGTTAGATCTTTGAGAATATTGGCGTCCTATGAGAGGGGCATTTTGGTAATTTGGATAGTGAAGTCCAATAAAGGATATTTTGATAAATTGAAAATAATTCCTATGTGGAATTAGGTGAGTAAGTGAATTAAATCCCAATTTTGCAATTATGTGGAGATATATGGGGTTAATAAATTCACAAAGGATATTTTGAGAATTTTGAAATTAATTCCATAAAGGAATTTAATTATGAAAAATGGGAAAAATGGTGGATATTCAATTATGTGGTAAAGTAATTAATTTTTCCTATATTGGAAAATAAATGTGGTGATGCCACATGGATGGATGAGATTAGAACTTGGAAGCCAAGATTGGTGTCTTGGAGTGACACATGGCTTAATGTGGTCCAAGTTAAATAGAGAAGAATTAAATAAATGCAAAAAGAAATGATATTGGTCATTCTTGTATTAATGAGAGACATGATTATATGAATTAAGGAAAATCCAAAAGAAAATGGGAAATTAGTCACCCATTAATGCTTGAAAATTGTGGGATTTATTAAATGGGAAAGAAATTAATTATGTCTCTCAAGTGTGATGGTTATGAAAATAGTCTCATTTAAGTAAATGATAAATAAATGGAAAATTCAAGAAATCACTGGATGAGATCTATTCTTGAAAAGAGAGTGAATCCAAAAGTCGGGATTTAAAGAGAAGTAATGGCATGGATTGCCAAATATTAAAGAGATGAGTGGTTGAGATATTCTCTTGAAAAGTGAAAATAATCCAATGGATGAGATTAATCAAGATAAAGAGCATAGATTGTGCTTTCTCCTAGAGAGGAGACTTGTTTATTTGAAATGAATGGTGGAGATTTAATTCTCCTTAAGCACATGGATTGTGCTTTTAATGAATGGTGGAGATCCATTTTTTAAAATGGAAAAAGGGTAGTATTTAAAGGCAAGTGAGGAGGACTTGTCTTCCTTTGGCCATTTGGAGAAAGAAATGAAGAAGGAAAGAAAGAAAGAGAGATAAGAAGTCTCCCATGGAAGAAAAAGTGAAGAAAGAAGAAGAAATCAAGGTAAGCTTTGTTCATTCTTCTCTTTATTTTAGTATGCTTGAATGTAAAGTAAGAGGTTTATTGGAATGTCATCGCAGATGGGAGAAGATGATGATGGAAGCTCTCTTGAGATAAGGATTTAAAGTTTCAAAGAAAAGAATGAGGTAAGGGATGGCCCCATGGGAAGGTGGCCTTGCAATGTGTTGTAAGTATGGTTCATAAATGTGTATGTTGCATTGGCATGCTCTATTATGTTCATGAGACTTATGGCCATAGGGTAGTTTGGGAATATGGTTGAAACGGTGGGTTGATGCCTCTAACCTTGGTGGATTGTGAGGGCAAAGAGACCTAGCTACACTTGCATGCATTTGGCATCATATAATCTTGTTATGTTCATATTTATTTTGCATTGCACCTTTATTGAGCTTAATAGCTCATGAGGTTTTACCCTCACATATAGGTTGTGGAAGCATGGGAAAAATCAAGTCAAGGTGGAATGGCATGTGGAGGCATGGAAATGAAGATTCAAGTGTATTGTATGGCTTATGGAAGCTTATGTGTTGTGTTTGGTTTATGTAATGTTATTTGTTTGTTAGTTTGAAGTGTATGTTGTATTTAGACAATGAGATATTGGCTTATGGCATGTTGAAGCCTAGGTTGGGTGAAAGTCTCATTTTTGTGTGTGTTGTGGGAAGCACCAAGAAGTTAAATCATATGATTTTGTTGGAAAAATAATAGGTGTTTGATGTATGTTGTGGAAGCATCAAGAGAATTGTTCAAGCCTTAATTGTTGAATATAAAGGTAAAAATTGAATGAAGGTAAAGTTCATTTAATTAATTTAATTTCTGAAAAAATTTGGGGTTTAAAGCCCAAGAGAAAAAAAAAAAAGAAAGAAAAGAAGTGAAAGTGGCAGTAGGCAAGCAGCAGGGCACAAGCAGCAATAGGGCAGGCAGTAGCCGTGCGCGGCATGCGTGGCCAGCTCGTGCAACGCTCGGCCAGCGCACCGTGGGGCCCCGCGCGGGCCCGGGCACACCAGCAGGCCCCATCAGCCATTTTTTTTCAAAAATTTGAATTTTTGGGAGATTTTGGGGCAATTCTTAATTGATTTTAGGCCCCGAAAGAATTTTCAAATTAAAGGAATTTTTCGGGCATTTTAGAGAATAATGCCGAAATTTTGGAAAATTGAAAATTATGAGTTTTTCCTCCAAAATTGGTAATCAATCAATAGATTGATTGAAGTGGTGATTTATGGAGCCCGGTAAAAATTCTTGGGTGGAAAAAGAATTAAATATAAATAAGAAAATAGCGATTGGGCATCTTAATGAGATTTGTTAGCCAATGCGGTGTGGTTAAAGCCTAATTCCGCTAGTGAATCCTGGGGTTGAGAGAAGGGAAGGACGAGCCTAGTTCTCACCTAGGACGTTTCGTCTTGAAACATGGTCCGCCCTTCACCAAAGGCCGAGCAGGTGGACGATTCGGGTAATTATTCACGAGTGGCACTCGTAAGTGGGAACGGGGCGTCACACACCCTTAGAGTCCGCTCAGCTTCCCGGAGGTCTCCTACGCCCCTTAGTACTAGCACCTATTCAGGCTTATACAGAATTTATTCCAAAAATTATTCCCAGTTTGACTACTTCCATCGTCATTAACCTCATCTCGAAATACTCACCAATCTCATGCCTTCTTCCCTGGACATCCATGGAAATTACACTATAATTCCTACAGCCAATTCGGCCACTCATAACTATGAGAAATTACACTATAATTCCAAATCTTCTGAAAAGTTCACTTACACCTTAATGGAAATTACACTTAAGTCCTCAAGAAATTCTCGAGTGTTACATCCTCTCCCCTTAAGGGGGTGTTTGTTAACTAAGATAAGAGGGAGAAAATGTCAGATATGGGAAGCATTCCGGATGTTTGGTCTTTCTAACGTGTTTGTTAAGCTTATCTGGCCATTTCCGGAAAAGGCCTCACGTGACCTCTTATCTCCCCCTTTCAAGATAAATTTATCCGATCTCCCCCATCGAATAAATTTATCTGGCTCTTTCAAGATAAGCTTCAATTACTTATCTACCCCTTGTAAGATAGTTAATGCCATTTAATACATTTTAAAGATTTAAATTTATTAAAAAGCTTATTTATTTATCTCTTATAATTAATATTATTTAATATATTTTTAAATTATTATATGTTTTGACAATTTTTAAAATTTAAATGACATTATTCATTTCATTAATTTTTAAAATTTAAATTTCTCTATATATATATATATTTTATTAACTAATATAATTCATTTCATCAATTTTTAAATTATTTTATTTAATTTTATATTTTATTATCTATTATGAAAATATGTTTTGGCTATTTTTAATTATGTAGGTGGAATTATTGTAATCCTAACAATTATTATTTATACTTTTCAACTCTTTTTAAATTTATTTTTGAACTTGAATTTAGAAAATAAAATATTATTTTTAATTTTAATCTTAATTTTTTTGACAATTCATATTAATCATAAAATACTATTTTAATCATAAATTTGATAATAGGGATATTTTGGTAAAAAAACTCTTATCTTGGTGCTTATCATACGTATTAACAAACACGTGGAAAGAAAAAATATAGTTACCAATGGATTCTAAAAAATTTAACAAACAGTCTGATAGAAATTTTGGAATGTTTCCCGGCCTTATCTTGATCATTTCATATCTTGGTCCGGAAAGTATCCCAATCTTATCTTGATATCACCTTATCTTGCTCATTTTAACAAACGCCCCCTAAGAAAATTTCATCCTCAAAATTTTTTGCACTTGACATATCAAATCACCGATATTGATAACAACTCTTAATTATAACGACTTAAACACCATCCTTTAGCAAATATTCTAATTCGCTTTTATTTCATGATCAATGCTTACCAGGCATGCCGTGTCTTTCACAGAATTTCCCGTTATAACTCTTCACAAGTGGTCATACACGTCAAAATGATCTATATCACTCGATAATATCCCAATTTTCTACTAGCTGTCCGCAAACAACTTATAATCATGACATCCAGAGATCCTTAAAAATTATTTGACAAATTCTTATCTGTGTCCCAATTCCCCAAGTTTATTCATAAGCTAATGCATATGTCATGATCACGAATACATAAAAATCTATTTGAACAAAAATAGCATACCTTTTTCCATTATCAGGTCAGTTTCTTTATTCTCTTTCGATAAATAGTGAACTCGTCTGGTGCGAAGTCTTTGTGCCTCATCCATTTTCCCCGATTGCTCCACCTTTTGCCTTTTCGGACACTCAATCGTGTAATAACCAATTTGATTGTATGAGAAACACGTAACCCCCATTCGATTCTTGGTTGGAGGTGCCTCTTTGACTTTGGGACAATATTTTTCTTTGTGCCCTTCCTTGCCACATGCAAAACATGTGATATTTCCTTGGAAACAATTTCTCCCGAGGTTAACCTTATCGCATTGAGGACACGACTTGACATCTTTGAAATTATTTCCTCCCGACTTATGCTCCACGCATTTCGAATCTCTTTTCTTATCGTTAGATCTTATGAATCCTATACGAAGAAGATTTGTCTCAGTAGTTAGAGCCCTATCCAGCGCCTCATTATAGGTGTAACACCCCGCTTTTCTCTTACCGAGCGTGTCACTATGCTGGGGCCCAAAATATACATAATTTATTTATTTTCTTTCTTTCCCGGTACATAACTTAAACCTTAAGTACCGAGTCCCAAACAAAACCCCTAGCAAATCATTAAAAATGCAGAAGCGATAATCGAAACCTGATATGGTACATAATCAACTCATTTTATTTATAACATAAGAATTTGTACCATAATTAACATCATATCCTCGATATTGAAATACATAAATACATGGAGATTCCATAATATTCTAACAAGGCTAAACATCAATAAAGCATCAGCTAAAACATATCCGAGTCAACTCGCTGGATCCATCGGCCACGTCATCACGTGCCGTCATATCTCAACCTGCTCCTTGCCCTAACTGCAAGTCTAAAACTAGAACGTGGAATGTTCCAGGGGCACAACCCATTAGAAGATGAAACTTCTAGTGAGGGTCCAAAACATATATACGAATGCATGATGCAATAACATGAACAACATTTCCCTTAGTGTAATTTCCCTGGCCCGCAAGCCCGGCTAGGAATCCTAGGCAAATCCCGAACCTCTGTAGGATAAGCCTAACGTTATTCCCTCAACGCCCTTGGGGAATTACGGTTACACTCTGGGGGGACATCCCATTCCCATGCACAGATATCAATATGACAATAATATCATGCTATGTAATTATCACAACTTTCAATGTAATATGACAAAATGAACATTACATTCATAAATAGCATGCATATATATAACAATCATATAAATATAAGTTCTTGTGAGAAAACCACTCACCAAATCATACTTAGGATAGAACAACTCACCTTTTGAGATAAACTTGCATTTTCTCGAAAAGCGTGCATCGTCTCGATATGCGTGCCCCACCTTGATTTTCGTGCCAACTCTCAAAAGTTGCACCAATCACATCATCTCGATCACCTCAATCATAAAATAGTATTTCATCACTAAATATCCTCAATATTCCATTTATTTTCTTTTATTTCCTATTTCTTTCATTTTCCTTCTAAAAATCCCAATAATTACATCGAGACTATTTTCTCAAATCTATCTTCACAACAATTCATAATATGCTATAAAATTCAAAGGAAAAATACTGAACTTACCCGGATGTTGCATTTTCACACAAAATAAGGCTTTTTGGTGCGAAAATTGAGGCAACGAAAACTCCAAATCCAAAACTAATTGCACAGGGACCTAGATCTCAAATTCATAAGATTTTTTAAAAAAAATCAAAATTTTATGATGCTGCACGCGCCTCCACGCGCTGCCAGAAGCCGCTGCCACGCGCCCTACGCGCACCTGCTGTTGGGCGCGTGTTCCACACGCGTCATGTCTTCAAGCTCCAGCAGTTCGCCGGACTGGTGCGCCTCGCCTGGTTTTTTCACGATTTCTCCCTCCTTCGAACTCCGTTTTTCCCCCCGTTTGTTCCTACGCCTTCCTCTATTCGCCCTCTACAGGATAATACCTTAAAATTGGTCATTTGGAGCCATTTATTGACTGCTCAACATGATTTTCCGGCGAATCTCATTTTTTCGACAAGTCTTCGGATCTCCCTCAACTCTCAACCAAAATGGCTCAAATTTGATAGAAACAAAGCTTGAGGCATGGGTAACAAAATCCCCTTATTCTCATTGCCCAATTTGTTCATTTAAGCCCTTAATTTGAAGCTCCATTTCTCCCTATTTTTGGCCTTCATGAAACCTCTATTTATAGGCATCTTCGATGCCTCAAATGCCTTTGGCCGACCTACCCACGCCTCTTAGAGTCTCGACTTCCCTCAGATGGCCCTCGATCGAGCCTTATCCAACAGCAATTGCAAGTTACAAGCGTGCACCACTTTGGCCGACTTTCGGCCACTTTTCTTACTTTTTCGGCCACTATGATGGCTGTTGTCGGCCAGGCCTTTACAAAAGTTGGTCCCACGACCACCCTCGTGCCATCCCTATGGCCAATTTCAGCCATGGCCGATTGCTCAGATTCGCCCATGCTAGCCACTTTGAAAAATTGCATTTTGGCCCCTCAACGTTTGGTATTCTCATTTTGGCCCTTTTCCATTTAACCCCTCAACTTTTCAGTATTGCCATTAAGTCCCTCAAGTCCTAAAACATCATTTTAACCCTTGAAGATTTCAAAACAACCTTGTTTCAACCTTCCTCTAGCAATTTTCAAAAACTACACTTAGGCCCGAATATTTGTTTTGGCCTTAAACCTCTTTGTTTCTTCCCGAAACCACTGAAGGGTTGTTCTTTATGAAAAACCAAAGCCCCCTCAAGCTTCTGTTGACTTCCGAGAAGTCGTCTACAACAATTCGGTATTGCAGCCTAAATGGCAGCTGCATTTTTGCTGTACTGAAAACTATTCCCGATCTGATTTCTTTCGATGCTATAAATCATATCTCGGGGTGCTTGTTAATGCCACATCATTTTATTTTGGCATCTCGGCTCCAGGGTACTCCCGGCAGTCGATTTGGTCAATTTTTCGGGCTATTCAGATATCAATTTTCTCTGAAATCCCATTTCTCTAATAAATTGCTTCTTTTTAGTTAACCCAAATTTCTCGGGTATTACATTCACGCCTCCTTAAAAGAAATTTTGTCCTCAAAATTTTCATCAGACAGTTAAGGTAACTAAGGCATAACAATGCTCATTACCTGAATACCTCAAATCAAACATCTATTTGATCCTTGACAAACACCTTGGTTTGTGTTCCTTGCACGTCTAATGCTTACAAGCATACCGTGTCATTCACATAATTTCCTGTTGTGGCTCCTTTCAGACGACCACATATCTTTTAATTATTTTAGGCACGCACATTCTCCCCCGAAACCTTTGAGAATGTCTGCTCGCATTTCAAAAATCATAAACCTTGGGCTGGCCCTATCATCATTCCATAGACAAGTACACTTGTCAACCACACATGTCTTCTGTATCTCGTTCACCAGATCCAGCTAAACGACCAGGCTAGCCATAAAAATAGACGATCCCTTCAGTACTACCATCATAGTTGGCAGGCCAACAAGTCTCCAACTTTATCTGACACTCACAGCTATACACCAGGTCCTGCGTTGGGAACCTTTCTACCACACATCCGGTGATACGAAGTAGTGTAGTCGTAGTCCTTAAGGAACTCCATCAACCGTCGCTACCTCTTGTTCAGCTCCTTCTGTGAGAACTCATACCTCAGGCTCCTCGTGGTTTGTGAGCACATCAAAATGTCCCACCATTCCGTTTCGGTAGCGTCTCTATAACTTCGAGAGCACATACCACATTTGCCAACTCCAAGTCATATATCGGGTAGTCCTTTCTGTGCATTGGCGTGATCCGCACGCCATCATTTGGTCATGTTGCACTAATCATACAACTCGATCCTTTGAGCTATCATAAACTCTTATTGCACCCGGCAGGTTATTCTTATTAGACTCTTTCTCATGAGTCCTATTGTGGATAGAATTATTACAAAGTGTCCCATCACTGCCTTCTGAAAACAGCTTTGTCAAAACATCTTAGCATTTTATTTCGAAATCTGGTTCGTAAAAATTTCATTTCAAACCTCACGTTGCTCCATGTTTCGAAATATAGGGTCGGGACTATAAATACTCGAAAAGCCCTGAACTCGACTTTCGTGCGTCCGGATAATTTTTTTCTTCTTGCCAAAATCTCTGGAATAATAAAACACGTTTTCCCCATAAGAAAGAAAAATTTACTTTTCTTCTCCCCTTTTTCTTTTTCTTTTATTTTTATTTTTATTTTTATTTTTATTTTTATTTTTATTTTTTTTCTTTTCTTTCTTTTCTTTTCTTTTCTTTTCTTCTTCTTCTTCTTCTTTCTTCTTCTTCTTCTCCTTCCTTCCTTCCTCTATGACACACCGACCTTGCACAAACCGCCGCCGGCTGTCGCCGCCTTCCAGCGTCGTCGCCACCTCCGACGGCCGCCGCTGCCCCTTCTGCAACTGCCGTCAGCGCTTGCTCCGCCACCGGCCGTGAACCACCATACGGCTTCTCCGCACCTCCAGTCGTCGATCGCCCTCCGACGGCCCAAACGGCCCTCCGTCGGCCAGATCTGGCCGCTGCCGCCGCCTCTAGCCTCCTCGCGCAGCCACTGGCCCTCGCTTGGCATCCCTCAGTCGCCATCGCGCCATCGCCGTCCTTGCTGCTGCCAAATCCGGGTCGATCCGACCCGACTTGGCCCGACCCGACCTAACTCGATCCGCTTTAGGTTTGACCCATCCTGATTCGACTCATTAGATCTGACCCATATCTGATTTATTTAGACTTAGCCAGATCTCAGATCTATCATGCCAAGGCGCAACATGCCATGGGACAACATACCAAGGCCTCGGTCTCGATGCGGTGCCTGCGTAGTCTTAAATAGAGGATGCAATTCACAGTGCATCTTTGCTCCTTATTTCCATGGTGAGGATGATATTGCTAATTTTGTCGCCATCCACGATGTTTTTACTGTTAAGAATGTTGTCAACCTCTTAGCTCCACTTCCGGTCAGCGACCGTTTTTGGGCTTCCGATACACTCCTCTTTGAAGCTCAAGCCCGGCTTCAAGATCTTGTTTATGGCTGTGTAGCTCACATTCTTGCCCTTCAGCAGCAGGTTAGTGAGTTGCTAGCTTATCGAGCTTACTTGCAGGATTTACTATTTGCATATTATTCTTCACATCCCCAGCCTGCTCCTCAACCTAATCAAAACCCGAGCTGGAATTTCGATCTTCCTATCATTCCAGAGGATGCCCCTTATCCTGGTTTCTCAAAGGCTACCCTTTCACCTTTCCCTAGTGAAGCTAGCAGTAGCCAGATGCCACCCCCAAATGACATCGATGAGCTGGGAGCTATTGTGTTTGGCAACGGTCGTCCTCACTGAGCATAGGCATCATTGTCAGTTTTATGGTTTGCCGTTTTTCCTTTGAGTAATTGTACGGCTTGATTTTCTGTAACCGTTTGAACATATGGAATGAATATTATGCTTTGGATACTTTAACGTCTCATTTCCTTATTCTCGATTGCATGTTGAAACATCTCAGCCTCTTGCAGCTGTTTTAATAATTCATCAAATCGAGATAAAAACATCGGTTCTTAATTATCACCTGATAATTCACATCCTTAATCAAGTCACACATAGCTAAGCATCCAATAACCTCAAGCTATCATTGGCTATTTTATCATTAAGAAATAATCTTGCTAAATCTTTCGAGAATATATCTTGCCATTTCCCAATTCTTCTTACGGCTTTTCATTGACCGCAAGTGCCCGTACCATATCTCGACAGGCTCCTTATTTCCATAACTTGCTGACATCACCCAGCGACACATCACCCAATTTGCCCATCAAGGCTACCTAGACTTACTGTCTAGCCATACAAGAGTTCCAATCTCCAATATTGAAAATCTCAGATTCTCAATCAATTTGGGTCTGCAGCTTCTCCTACTGTGACCTACTATCTTGGCACATCTGCCATTATCTTGATTCTTTTAATCACGTCAAGGATTCACATAATTTTCAAGACATCAATCCACAGCTATGCTACCAACTAGAGCAGGCAGGTACTTATGTTACCCACAGTACTCCAATCCTCACTGGATTTCTTTTTGAATCTCTAAAGTTCCATCATGATTCCTTAGATCCTCAATCAATTCTTTCAAGAAATTCCTCAAGAATCCCGGATCGATTTATCTTCGAAGATCCCAAACCAGATCACAATATTTGGTTCCAATTATCTTCCAAGAACTCGATTTATTTTGCCATCACGAGTTTCTATCCATCGTTCATTACGGTGCTTTTAAGCTCTCCTCGTCGGGTCTGACTACCGACAACTTTATCTGATTCTACAGTTTCTTTTGGCACACTGAAATGTAGTCACAACCTCTGTCGACTAGGCCTCCTTATCATTCCTTTACGGTCGACACGACCATCAAACACCTCTTTTTTTTTTAGTGCCCGAACTCTACTTTGAGTCAAGACTATCATTTCAGAACTCATTGGTAAAACCTTTGGACCGGTCATGCTTCACTACCTGAAATCTCATATCGAGAATCCATTGACTCTCACATTTTGTTCTTCAAATCCAGTTGACTATCGACACCCGACCATTAAATTAGTTCTTCGTAGGCATTGCACTTATCGTTAGCCAGCACACAAGCTGTCATAATCACCCCGATCACATTGTAGGCTTACTCCTACATCATACGTCAACCCTCACATGGGTACGTTCCGGGTGAAAACTGCACGATCCTGTCGTAGTCCTCCAAGAACTATCATCCATTGTCGCTACCACTGAGTCTAACTCATTCTGTAAGAACATTCCTTCTAGGCCCTCATCATGGCCGGTGATTTCATCACTTCGTAGGTAGCGCCTACACGGCTTACGAGCATGCTTCTTTCCTTTTCATTTCATATGTCAGGTAGCTTTCCCTTTGAGCCACCCAACACGACTATCTCATGATCATATTATCATACTAGACACCGAGGTATTCTATCCCTCGAGTCTTGGACCGTTCGTCGTGTCACTTACTCCCAAAATGACTACGAACCCCAATGTAATCCTTAAATAGGACACACAGTCTATATTCAATCCATCTCATTTCGGTTTTCGAGGCTTCCAGCCTCGTTTAATCATAACTAACGGCACACCTCACATCCCAGACCATTGGGACTTAGATCTCCCCCACAAGGTATAGACCTTACTGGTTTGCCCCAGGTCTTCAGCATCTGATCGTCTCCTCGGCAGTACACTAAGCAACTTAGACCCTGGGTCCTACACCCATACCGTGAGACAGCCAACTAGCTTCCCGGTACGTTGATCGTAAGCTCATTACAAGTCTTCTGCCTTGGTCCCTAGATCCAGATCTGTCACTGCGAACACCGACCAATAGTGCAGTCACGCTGCTAGGGTTTCCTATCCCGTCTTTGCGAGCCATATCAGTTGCACTACTTTCAGCTCATTAATCGACGCACTCACGGGCCATCATTTGGTCATTTTTAGCCTCTCGTTCGTCCCAATCTGTGGGATCCCATATCTTATTTCTGAGATACCAAATGATCTTCGGAAATCTTATCATTTGATCCTAACTCATCAGCTAGGCCTTGCCACATCAGGCGAATCATTACTGATCCGATCATCTTTGATAACCGCAGTTATCTCATCTCTCATTGCAAGAACTTTGACTAATGACATTAAATCATCAATCTATAATTCTCTTGAGTTCGTAATCACGGTTATCGAGTCAACCTTGATGTGCCTAAAATGCAATGGCAAGTGCACCAGTCAATCAAGTAATAAAGTGAATGAGTAAAGTATCGTTCCTACGGGGACTGTCGAAACAAGTATCGAAATGAAGCAATCCTATTCTTTATCTAGAAAAATCGAATTAGAGATAATATAAACTAACTACAAAACAAAGACAAAATAAAGTAAGAAGAATACGACATATTGAAAATAGCAAAATAAAGAACAATCAGACAAGTTAAAATAGAGAGATAAGATAACTAAGATATTCGATTCACCTACGAGAATATTGTAATTCTTACCAAATAAGTTAATTTGATGGATTTTACTTGCATGTGACGGCGGAATTTCATAACTTATTTATTATCCTTTGGTCCAGGTATAACAAAACTATCGCTAATCATTAATTCTACACTTGATCCATGTAAAATCAATTAATTAACGACACATTAAGTTTTGTGAAATTCACTAACTCAAATTACTAATTCAAGCAAATTCAAGTTACCACAAAGATGAATATTCATACTTGGTCCGTTTCAATATCCAATCCAAGTTATGTGATATGCAAAGCTTAACATAGAATTACTTGGTCTATATCATCTATATTCATGAAATCATTTAACAGGTGATCAGGCTGTCAAAACAATAATAACCATATCACATAATCACATGAAATAAACATCAATCAAATTAACCGAAAATAATATCAATCACAACATTGTCTCGTGGCTATCTCGTTACCTTAGCTAACAATAAATTTAGCCAACCATGATAACAGAAATCATCATATTTAAATTCCAAAAAAACATAATTAAAATCCAAGAATTGATTCAAGAACAAAAGAATTAATAATCAAGGAAATTAATTCAAAATTCTTTTCCAAAGTTAATGATTTCCATGGCTCCTTTGCTTTTCCGTGTGGCTGCCTTTTCTCTGTTTGCTACACCAAGCTTTGTTAATTCCTTTCTGTTCGTGCGTCTGGCTTCCAATTGCTGTCCGTCGCTCCACCAATTTCTTCTCCCCAGTCCGTGCGCCGCCCAGCTTCCAAAATCCCTTCCTGTGCGCCTCTGCCCATTTTCACAAAAGCCTCACATTATTATATATATATATATATCTATTAAATGCATGCACAAGGTCCACCCTAACCCACACATTCACGCCACTTTCTTCACATTCACGTGACCTTATATAATATATATATAAATAGTATATATATAGTATATCATATATATAAATAATATAATATATAATATTTAATAAACTCTTAATTATATTAATTTTAATTATATTATAATACTAATTATTTATAATATTTATTTTTTATTTATATTATAATATTAATTTATAGTATTAATATTAAAATTAACTTAACAATCTTTTAATTTTAATTTTTTATTTATTTTTTATTTTTTTTAACCCAAACACCAAGCAGTATTCATGTAAAATAACAAGAAATACTAAAATTAAATATATGTAAAGAAAACTCAAAATACTAGACGATTCAAGATAAAACACATAAAATATTAAAAACACTACTCAATTATGATCAATAAATGTGTGAATAAATTTCCACATCAAACCTTAACTCGAATCATTTCATCGGTTCCTTATCTTTCGGTCCTTATCTTGACAGCTAGACCATCAGACTTATCTTGTACTAGCTTCTATCAGGCATTCTACTATTCACTAGGAATAGTAGTCGTCTACTGAAACAGTGTCTGCTCGTGAATAGTGCACCAGGTAAGTTCTTAGGAAATAGAGGTGGGTCACAAACGGACACAATTAAGTATCAAGTCTTTCCTAACCAGAACTTTCCTAGACATGCACTTCCACTATAATGCACTTATCCAGTAACCGTCAACACCCAAATCTTACGGTGGCTTTACTTATCTAGCCACACACGACCTTTTCCTTACGTTCGCTCTAATATCGACTATACTAGAGTCACTTACGGCTCAAACATTTCCTATATTTTTAACAGTTCGCTCTGATACCAACAGTAACCGTCAACGCACTTATCCAGTAATTTATTTTTTTTTTCTTTCTTTCTCGGTACATAACTTAAACCTTAAGTATCGAGTTCCGAACAAAACCCCCAGCAAATCATTAAAAATACGGAAGTGATAATCGAAACTTGATATGGTACATAATCAACTCATTTTATTTATAACATAAGAATTCGTACCATAATTAACATCATATCCTCAATATTGAAATACATAAATACATGGAGATTCCATAATATTCTAACAAGGCTAAACATCAATAAAGCATCAGCTAAAACATATTTGAGTCAACTCGCTGGATCCATTGGCCACGCCATCACGTACCGTCATATCTCAACCTGCTCCCTACCCTAACTGCAAGTCTAAAATTGGAACGTGGAATGTTCCAGGGGCATAACCCATTAGAAGATGAAACTTCTAGTGAGGGTCCAAAACATATATACGAATGCATGATGCAATAACATGAACAACATTTGCCCTTAGTGTAATTTCCCTGGCCTACAAGCCCGGCTAGGAATCCTAGGCAAATCCTGAACCTCTGTAGGATACGCCTAACGTTATTCCCTCAACGCCCTTGGGGAATTACGGCTACACTCTGGGAGCGACATCCCATTCCCATGCACAGATATCAATATGACAATAATATCATGCTATGTAATTATCACAACTTTCAATGTAATATGACAAAATGAACATTACATTCATAAATAGCATGCATATATATAACAATCATATAAATATAAGTTCTTGTGAGAAAACCACTCACCAAATCATACTTAGGATAGAACAACTCACCTTTTGAGATAAACTTGCATTTTCTCGAAAAGCGTGCATCGTCTCGATATGCGTGCCCCGCCTTGATTTTCGTGCCAACTCTCAAAAGTTGCACCAATCACATCATCTCGATCACCTCAATCATAAAATAGTATTTCATCACTAAATATCCTCAATATTCCATTTATTTCCTTTTATTTCCTATTTTCCTTCATTTTCCTTCTAAAAATCCCAATAATTACATCGAGACTATTTTCTCAAATATATCTTCACAACAATTTATAATATGCTATAAAAGTCAAAGGAAAAATACCGAACTTACTCAGATGTTGCGTTTTCACGCAAAACGAGGCTCTTTGGTCCAAAAACTGAGGCAACAAAAACTTCAAATCCAAAACTAATTGCACAGGGACCTAGATCTCGAATTTATAAGATTTTACAAAAAAATTTCAAGATTTTCTGATGCTGCACGTGCCTCCACAAGCTGCCGGAAGCCGCTACCACGTGCCCCATGCGGGCACGTGTTCCACACGCGCCGTGTCTTCAACCTCCAGCAGTTTGCCAGACTGGTGCGCCTCGCCTGGTTTTTTCGCAATTTCTCCCTCCTCCGAACTCCGTTTTGCCCCCCGTTTGTTCCTACGCCTTCCTCTATTTGCCCTCTATAGGATAATACCTTAAAATCGGTCGATTGGAGCCATTTATTGACTGCTCAACATGATTTTTCGGCGAAGCTCGTTTTTCCGACAAGTCTTCGGATCTCCCTCAACTCTCAACCAAAATGGCTCAAATTTGACAGAAACAAAGCTTGAGGCATGGGTAAAAAAAGCCCGTTATTCTCATTGCCCAATTTGTTCGTTTAAGCCCTCGATTTGAAGCTCCATTTCTCCCTATTTTCGGCCTTCATGAAACCTCTATTTATAGGCATCTTCGATGCCTCAAATGCCATTGGCCAACCTACCCACGCCTCTTAGAGTCTCGACCTCCCTCAAATGGCCCTCAATCGAGCCTTATCTAACAGCAATTGCAAGTTGCAAGCGTGCACCACTTTGGCCGACTTTCGGCCACTTTTCTTGCTTTTTCGGCCACCATGATGGCTGTTGTCAGCCAAGCCTTTACAAAAGTTTGTCCCAAGACCACCCTCGTGCCATCCCTATGGCCAATTTTGGCCATGGCCGACTGCTCAGATTCGCCCATGCTAGCCACTTTGAAAAATTGCATTTTGGCCCCTCAACTTTTGGTATTCTCATTTTAGCCCCTTTTCACTTAACCCCTGAACTTTTTAATATTGCCATTCAGTCCCTCTAGTCCTAAAACATCATTTTAACCCTTGAAGATTTCAAAACAACCTTGTTTCGGCCTCCCTCTAACAATTTCCAAAAACTGCACTTAGGCCTGAATCTTTGTTTTGGCCTTAAACCTCTTCGTTTCTTCCCGAAACCACTGAAGGGTTGTTCCTTATGAAAAACCAAAGCCCCCTCAAGCGTCTGTTGACTTTCGGGAAGTCGTCTACAATAATTCGGTATTGCAGCCTAAATGGCTGCTGCATTTTTGCTGTATCGAAAATTGTTCCCGATCTTATTTCTTTCAATGTTATAAATCATATCTCGGGGTGCTTGTTAATGCCACATCATTTTATTTTGGCATCTCGACTCCAAGGCACTCCCGGCAGTCGATTTGGTCAATTGTTCGGGCTATTCAGATACCAATTTTCTTTGAAATCCCATTTCTCTAATAAATTGCTTCTTTTTAATTAACCCAAATTTCTCGGGTATTACAGTAGGTGTTAATAGCACACACACAAAGAGCTTGCTATAATTCCACTCATATACCACCCATAAAGTTTTGTGCCCTCTGTCACTCGTCGGCTTCGTACAAAGGTACTACCTAATCAGCTGGGTGACTTAGCATCATATCGAGTCACTGACATTTCTTCTGTCTGCCTCAATTTCATGAATTCCCAAGTCTTCTCTTCCTTCCAACTTCGAGGAAAATACTTAGGGTCAAAAGCTTCCTTGAATCTTTCCCAAGACATAGGTTGAGCTTGCCTAAGGCTTGGATCCTGCTCTGCTAGTCTGGGTGTCCTTTGCAAGGCCCGCTGAGTCTATTGCCACCATCTCCCAGCTTCTTCTCTAACATGAAAGTAGTGCAGTTCACTTTCTCTTCATCAACGCACTGTAAATGTTGGAGCAACTTCTTAGTTTGCTCTATCCAGTACTCAGTCATACTAGGGTCATCACTCACCCTTTCTCTGAACACCGGGGGTCTCTGCCAGTGATACGGATCTAGTACATGGGAGGTATTCCTTGGCAGCTTAGTTCTTGCTACATGAGCTAGTATGCCCTCTAGGATCCTTTCCATTCAGTCGAGCTTACTCTCATTGGAACCAAATCCACCCTTTTGAATTCCTTACCCTTCCTTTGTTAACCTGCATTACCCCCATGACCCCCGTACAACCCAATACAATCCCTCTTGATTTTATGATTCATGTGACCTTAAGATTCAAGTTCAGAGTAGGGAATTTAGCTTAAGTTCAGAAGTTATTCATTAAGGCATTACTCCAATCACGAAGCTATGTCATTCTCCCTCTTCTTTCATAGAATAATGTTTTTCATTTTTATGACAGTGCATCCTTGAGCGTATACCCAAGTGATACACTTTTTTTGGAGAGTACATTCCTGTTGTGAGATTTGAAGTTAAAGCTTAGAAAACGTATTGTGACTTATTGATTGATTTAACCACAATTTTCATGATTATGTGCTGATTGACAAAAGTTTAATAAGGAATAGTCCTTTGTGTGTCCTAAAATCCATGAGTTCTTGGTCATACACTTTTGCTTCACACATGAGATTTTGTTACTAACGGTGAGTTTGTGGATGAAAAGAATTATCTAGCATTAAGTTTGATTTCTAAGAGACTAACAATGTTTAAGTTTGGGGTTGAGATTAATGTTTGAAAATGTTAGATTTTTTTTTTCATATTTCTATCATTTTCTTGTCAATTTAATGTGTTAAATTGTCAATTATCATGATTGTAGGTGTTATCTGGATACATGGATTTTATATTTGAATATGAGGAAAAATCTATCCGAATAACAAAGAGTCCATCTATTGTTGCTAAGATATAACAATTGAAATTAATAGTGAGGGAGAATGTTAGAGCTGAGGTAGAGCGAGGTGGACAGCTGGCAAGAGTCTGTTGAGAGAGATGGGCATTGGGTAGCTTCGATTCGCAATATCTTGGCCAAGGTCGTAAACGGACCTTTGAGGGAACTTTCGGTAATGGGTTACTCTATTAGTTAGTGGCCTCTCGGGCACTCAGGGCGTAACTGCACTCACAAGAATAGGTTAGAAGGCACATGAGGATTCCTCACTAAAGTGTGCCCTCTGATGCTTAAGTCAGTATAGGTAGGAAAGAAATGCAATAGACAAGTAAAGCATGCTATTATTGAATATAGAACAATTATACCTTTCCTGGCCAAAGAGGATCAATCTCGATACTGTTACAGGGTGTCGGGGATGGACTTGCATGTTAGTAGAAATCAGACGGGCTTAAGAGGAATCCCCCCCCCCCAAGAGCACCATACAACCTAGTGAGTCCTCCAAGAGAAGATGGGTCTCACGGCGAGCTGCCGAAGTAGGTTCTTAACCTCTACGTGGCCTGTCGGGCAAAGCCTCGGGTTGGAAAAGGATGCCTCTAGACATTGTCTATTGCACTATAAACATGGTTCATGAGATACAACTAGGATGCTGCTTTGGCATTGCGTATTGTGCATGTGACCCATTAGCATGCCATGGGTGCCTTATGAGTGCATGACGTAAGCATGTGCATAGTAGGTGCTTATCTCTGTAAGTGATAGTGGAAAGTTGTGGAGGACAAAGCCATAGAGGAGCCCACCATACATATGGGAGACCCATTAGGCTATATGAGCATGCTAGTATATAATAGAACACTATAACCCATGGGTTATCTTTTTGATAGCAATGGAAGTAGATATATATATTACACACACACACACACAGACCTCTTGAGAAGAGGCCTTCTCGAGAGCATCTAGGCATTACCGTGAGGCGGCTTCCCAAGAGCAATCGGGTACCGTCGAGATATGGCTTCACGAGAGCACCAGGCCATCGCCGAGAAGAGATCGGCCATTGCCAAGAGATGGTTTCCTGAGAGGAAGTTGGGGAAGAGCAATCGAGAGGAAGATAGCCACTAAGAGACACATCGCCAAGAGGGCTCTCGAGAAAAAGCCTTCTCGAGAGACAACCTGCCGAGAGAGAAGACCATGCGGCTTGTAAAGCCCCACTTTTCCAAATACACAACGATGTAAAATATAAGCTAACATCACCACGGGCATTATGGAAACCCTTACCAATAGAAGCGTTGGATCGAACCTGAAAGCTTAACCAAAGCTAAATAAATGGGGTTTCCACTGTATTTCCTTTACAAGTACAAGAAATGCTCATGACTTCCAATACTCTAAAAATGACTCAACACATAAGCCGTAGGTACGGTTGTAGGACACCCACATACGCACACCTCTTACAACCTTGAATACCCTAGTTGCTATTACAATACATCATTGTGGTACAATTACATGGGTACGTAATAACTCAAAAAAAAAAAAACCCAAAACTAGCCAAGCATCATCTCCTTGCTCACGCTCGAACTGGTACCCAAAACACCTGACACTTTCAACATACCTGGAATGTGGAACGTTCCAGGGGCATTAACCCAAGTTAGATATACATCTAAGTGAGCGACTCAGAAAAGGTAAGTACATGCATGCAAATGCAGTAATGCTATTATGAAATCCACCCCTGTGGTAGCAATGCCAAGGTGTTGCAATCTCCTCCGCAGTCATCATAGTCACTCCTGGCTCATCACCAGAGCACGAGGTCTTCCATGATGTCCCAACAACTAGCCACAGTCGCCAATATGAACATGATATATGACAAAGCAGAAGGAATATGCATAAACAAGGGAAAATATGACATGTAAGCCACAAAGGCATGATGTGCAAGCCAACACACAAGTGAAGCAACAAATGCTTGAAATGCCACAAAACATGCAGGAATCACACACCTTGATCGGTTACCTTAGGAAGCACGGTTCACAACGAGTGGAATGGGTTTTCTCGCAATTTTTCTTACTGCTTGGCACGAACTTCGAGAAAGACCCAAAAATTCTGTCAAGGCTATTCTCCATCGACTTTCTCCCTTCTTTCGGTAGTATTTCCTCTCTCAAACTCCCTTCCTTTTCCTCCTTTCTTGGTGCCCAAAATGAATAACCCCAAAGCCCTTATTTATAGGAAACTTCAGCGAACCAAATCGTGCCACGTGCCGCATCATCATTCCATCCATGTGCATCCAACCAAAGTATGCCACGTGTCCCTGATATTTTGAACCTTCACATGTTTAATTTGATTTTCCAATATTCCCATCATTACGTCCCACATGGTTTAATTCATTTTCTACGTTTCTCATCATTACACATTTAATTAATAACTACATCCCATATGGTTAATTGCATTTTCCATATTTATCATCATTACACTTCAAATCCTATCTCCAAGTGGCTAATGAATGCTTGCCACATGTCCTTAGAGATAATGTTTGGAGACTTTTGCAAACTTGGAAGCTAAGTAAGCTTTTCCTTAACCAATCATACAATGCCACCTCAAAGGGTCATTATGAGCCATCATGTGACCTTAACTTAACTTCCAAGTAACCCAATGGTTGATTGCCATGTGTCATTGAAGATAAGGCTTCATCATTTCTCCCATGTGCATCTAACCCAAATGCACCTCTCGTTTCTTAATTGAATTTAATAGAGTTTAGAATCCAAAGCTCCATTTGTTTTGAGTGTTCACACTATGCTCATGACACCCATAATTATAAGATTTCAACCAATCCAATTGTGACACCTAGGGGGGACACTTGGCCATTCATGATTTGCCCATGGATGATATTTTTAAGGTTTCAAGAACTACACATTGGCCCGAACTTTTCGGATAATTTGCACTTAGGCCCTTGCAACTTGGTCCTTGGGTCATTTTTAATTGCATTTTTTGGTCCCCAGAAAATGGATAAATTACACTTAGCACCCCAAGATTTTAGGTAAATTACACTTTTACCCAACTTCAATATTTACGATTTTGCCACTGGTTCAGAAACTGAATTTTTCCCTCAAGTATTAGAACCTAACAATCTCAGGTATTACCTAATTTTTTATTTTGAAAATCTGGGGTGTTACACGGCTAATAGGGATTGCCGAGAGATACGTTATAAGGATGTCTTACCGGGAGATGGTTGGCTGAGGAGGAGCTTCCCGAGAGATGGGCCATTGATTAATGCTCAAAAATGCCAAAAATTTGTTATATTTATACCCCTAGTTTAATCTTAACATTGGTTTTAATTGAATATTTATATTCAATTTGTGGTTATATGCAGGTTTAAAAAATTAATATAAAAATATATATAATATCTATAATATAAAAAAAATAGTAAAAATAAAATAAATATAATATAATATATAATATATAATATATAATATATAAATATAATACATATATATATTCTATATTCATGCGTGACATACATATATATAATATATAATATATCAATAACATATATTCTTTGTATGTAGCGTGAACCAGTGGACGTGAAGTAAGGCTAATTACAATTTGACTTGGAGATCAAATCAAGAAGTCCAAACTGGGGCCCACACATGTGCACATTGAAAGCGAAACTGAAGTCCAGAAGCGTGAAGCCCACTATTATCAAACTGAAGCCCACAATTGAATGTTAAATTAAAGCCCAGCTCGGGGAATTAGCAGGCGCACAACAGCTTCAGCATGCGATCTTTTGTCAGAGCATGCCCAAATAACCATGGTGGCACACAACGTAATTTCTTCTTTGACGAGGGCCATTTGCAGGAGATGAATATATATATATATATATCTATCGTTGGCTTCACAAAAAGAAGATCCCCATCCGCCATTTTAACTAGAATAAGGGGAAAAGCACACTGTTCTATTCCTTTCTTTTTGTTCTTAAATTCCATTAGTTTTTTTATTTCTTCATGTTGTTCCAGTGTTCTTCATTTCAGTTACTTACATTCTGCAGTTTTCGTTTCTGTTCCTTTTATTCTGTAACTTTAATTCATTGTTCATCTACATTTCTCTAATTTCAATTTCAGTATTTACATTCCAGAACTTTAATTCCTGTCTCTTTAATTTTTTCTTTGGAGATGTGTGGCTAAGCTTAAACTTGGGCCAAGGCGCGGACAGTGTCCAATGCCATAGATTTCCCAAGATAGCCGAACTTCAAATGCATTACCAAAAACCTGATTTAATTTGAGTATTGCGCGTTCATTGAATTTTTGAATTTGGAGTGGAGCATAAGCCAAACTTAGAGTCTCCATGCCATGTATGGAGGTTACTTAAACTGGAGATGCTATCATATCCAAATCCAAATGGGTTATCTGATTATTCCATATTAACTGTATTTTAATTTATGGTAGTTGCTTAACGTAAAATCTCTCATGCCATGTATGGAGATTGCTAGACCAAGAACTACCATCATCTTGAGATGCATTTTAATATCAAAACCTCAAATTAATTCAGACATATATTTTTGGTACCTATCCATCTGTTGGGAAGTTATGGAACTGGCACTGAACATTGCCTTAATTCAAGACTTCTTACAGTTACAGTACTTCATTTTTGTTCACTTAAAATCAAATGAATTGGCCTGACAACCCAATTTACATCGTGGCTCTATTTTCATTTTATTAACGATCTCCCAGTGAATCGACCTGGACTTTCCCAGAAAATTAAATTGTG
The DNA here is from genome assembly GCF_014633365.1 of Diospyros lotus. NCBI lineage: Eukaryota > Viridiplantae > Streptophyta > Magnoliopsida > Ericales > Ebenaceae > Diospyros > Diospyros lotus. The sequence continues at coordinate 25,915,880 of NC_068350.1, forward strand.
CTACAGTGCACACTCGTACACTGGCGAGTATAAACGCCTTGTGCCTGCATGCTTGTTTCTTCTTTGTTTATTTTGTATGTGTTTGTTTGAAATAAATGCACAAGGTTAAGCATAGCCAGCCATAGAAAGGACAACCTCTGAGAGAGCTCTATACTTTATCGAGAGATTTGTTGTGGTCGCCGAGAGAGGGCCTTGCCTTGCCAAGAGAAGCCACCGTGACCTCCGAGAGGTAGCCATGCCTCACCGAGAGAAGCCGACTTCTTTCCGAGAGAAGGCTGATTTCTTGCCAAGAGAAGATCTTGAGAGCATTTTCAAGTAGCTACTCCTTCCTCCATTGATACGTTTCAGCCCTCATTTTCTTGACCATTTGACTTGGCCTTTATACCCTTATTTACCTTGGACCACCTTACCCTTCCAACTATGCCCGTTCACATTATTGCCATTATCAATGCTACTTTGGTCATTTGCTCACAGTTTCTTCTTAGAAAACTTGTCTCGGCTTGGGACCACTTTTTAGGATTCGCTCGCATTGGGCTTATTGACCAAAATGCCCCTAGGAGTCTAATGACCAAAATACCCATAGGTGGACGCTCGAAAATTCTATGGCATAACAATAGCCCGACATTCCCATGGGTCACATGCACAATACGCAATGCCAAAGCAACATCCTAGTTGTATCTCATGAACCATGTTTATAGTCTAATAGAAAATATCTAGAGACATCCTTTGCCAACCCGGGGCTTCACCCGATAGGCCATCTAAAGGCTAAGAACTTGCTTCTGAAGCCTATCTTGGGGCTCACATTCTCTCAAAGGACTCCATAGGTTGTATGGTCCTTGGGAAGGGGGGATTCCTCTCAAGCCCGTCCGATGTCTACTAATGTGCAAGTTCATCCTCGAAACCTTGTAACAGTACCAAGATTGATCCCTTTTATCCAAGAAAGGTATAACTATTCTATATTCAATTATAACATACTTTACTTGTCTTTTGCATTTCTTTCCTACCTATATTGACTTAAGCATAAAAGGGTATACGCGGGTGAGAAATCACCGCGTGCCTTCTTACTTGTTCTTGTGAGCGCAGTTAAGCCCTAAGTTCCCAGGAGGCCACAGACTAATGGAGTAACCCTATAAGAACCCATATTTTCATGAGGCTACCACATAATTTAAGTTTAGAATATTAAAAAATTGACTTGATAGTAATTATAAGTACCGAATCGACTACAGGGAGTGCCCTAGAGCTGAGATATCTAAGGAAAATGATACGATTTTGTCGAGAATTTCAAGGCATGATTTATGGTATCGAAAGAAATTAGATTCGGAACGATTTCGGTATAGCTAAAATACAGCTGCCATTTAGGCTGCAAAATCGAATTGTTATAGAGGACTTTTGGGAAGTCAACGGAAGTTTGAGGGGGCTTTGGTTTTTCATAAGAAACAACCCTTGAATGGTTTCAAGAAGAAACAAAAGGGTTTAAGGCCAAAACGAAGATTCGGGCCTAAGTGCAATTTTCCAAAATTACCGGAGGAAGGTCGAAAAGATGTTTTTTCGGAATCTTCGGGGGTCAAATGGATGTTTTAGGACTTGAGGGTCTTGAAAGCGATTATGGAAAGTTAAGGGGCTATGTGAAATGAGCCGAAGTGAGAAAGCTAAAGTTTGAGGGGCCAAAGTGCAATTTCAAGAAACTTTCAAAGCAACAATGGCCGACCAACCATTCCATTCGCCAAATTGGCCACGGGGAACCCACGAGCAATGGTCAGGGATGCCTTTGGGTCAAATCTTGGCTGGCAAATACCACTTGGATGGTTGGAATTTAAAGAAAATTCGACTAGAAAATTGGCCAGTTTGTTGCGCGCCTGCAAATGGGATTTTGATCAGTTGAGGCCGCTCAAAGATCGATCTATGGCAGGTATATGCTCTAAGGCTCATGGGTTGGTTGATATCGGGCATTTGATGCATCGAAGATGCCTATAAATAGGCGTCCCAGAAGGTTGAATCTGGAGAGACTTTGAGCTTCAAATTGGTCGTGTTATTGAACAGATTGAGCAATGGGAAGAAAATAAAAATAAAATGCAAGAAATTATGAAAAAATAGGCTTTAATACTTATTTAAATAAATATGATGATTAGGGTGCTTTGAGGCTTAAGTTAAAGTGACTTGTATGAATTTTGAGGTTGGCATGTAAATCGAGGCGATGCACGTATTTCGAGACAAGTACGTGAGTATCGAGGTAGCCTGATAAGCTTGAGAAGGTATGTGGTACTACTCAATTTGACTTGATTTATGAAAAGGACTTGGAAGCGTTTTTCAATATAAAACTCAGTTTATGAAAGCTTTAGTTATCATGTTGACATGTCATAGGTATGTTGTGCATCACGCAGGTTGCATTTACATTTTCTGATGATGATATATGCATATGAGCACGATAAGATTCATAGTCATACGTTGCATGGGTTTGGGATTAGGTACTGGCGCCGTTGCTTTGCCAAGGGTGCACCTATACACTCCCATCTGGTAGGGAGACTGGAAAAATGGCAGGTAATCTTAAGGTGCAATCGATCCAAACATAAGAGTTATGATGTTATTGTTGAGTGTAGATTTTGATGATTGATGATTAGCATGTGTAAATGGTACATTTATATTTTATATACTAACAAAGCATGAAGCCTTAGCCTACAAAGCTGTTCTCTAGTGATTTCATGACACAGGTTATATATGGAAACTTCTTATATTGATATAGAGATTTCATTATATATGGAAACAATTTTTTAGAGAGCTTTCTAGAAATTTGAGTATTTGAGCTATGTATGGAAAATTCTTCTTGGAATGGAAAGTCTAGAAGATATATATATGGAATCCTTGTTGGGAAGTTTAAAAGATCTATATGGAAGTTTTTGAGGAGATTGGAGTAGTCCACTATATGGAGTTGCTATATATGTAACTTGGCGACATGGCATTGTTAACATGGCAGCCACGTGGAGCACACTCATCAAGGCTACATCATCTCGTTGGTCTAAATATGGTAAGAGAATCATGGAGTAAATTAAAGATTCAGCCTTATTGTTCAACATTAATGGAGGAAATTAAGGTTTGAAAGTTAAACCTTGATAGATATTACTTTCCTTTATTTCTGATTCTCTCTCATTAAAAGGATATGGAGACTCAAATCATGGAATCAAGTATCCTACTCATTATGGCTAATTGAGATCTTCATTATGGGAGAATATTCTAAGGATATCTTGCATATATTCAGCTACACAAATTGATTCTCTACTTGTCAACATTTTTAGTATGTAAACTTGATCAATTAAGGGCTTTTGAAGTTATAATTAATATATTCATTATTGGAAAAATTTGCTTCATTATTTGAGAATATTTGGTTGCATTTTTCACCTCATGGAGATTTAAATTTAAATTTCAAATCAATTATTCTTGTTATGGAAGCTAAGGGGTCAATTGCTCAATCAAAGGTGTTTGAAGATCATCTAGAAATCATAATTGATCATTTCTGATTTATGGACGATTTTTGCAAGAATTATGAAGGATTGTGATGATATTTTAATCCTTAAAATTATCCATGCATCACTGGAATTGATTTGCTCATTCAAAGCTTATTGGAGATCAACAAAAGTCAAAGGTCTTGAAGATCAATCAAGTTAGCTGATTATGGAAGGTAAATCAAGAATTCAATATGAAGGGCTGAGATTGGCATGAAGACTTGACACATGGAAGGCTGAGATTGATCAAGGAAATTCTTCTCTAACACTATATAAAAGGGTCTCTTGAAGGCTTTGGAACAACTTTTGGAAGCCCTATTATTTGCTACATTATTGGCCAAGATTTTCATTCTCTCTAATCTTTCTCTTCCTCTATCTTCTTGAGAGAAAACTAAGAGAGTTCTGTACGCTTCAGTGTATTATTTTTGAGAGAACCCTATTTCTCATTCTCTACTATTCTTGTATCGTGTAAAGAGCATTCAAAAATCCAAACTAGTGAGTGTGAGACTTCAGAAGTAGTTTGGTGGTGGTGAAGCTAAGTGAATGTAATACCCGAGAAATTATTAAGAGTATAAATGATTTTTAATGAAGGGTATAACGGGAATTATCGAAAGAATAAGGCTATATGATACACTAACGCAGTTTTAGATAATTAAATCAGTCGGAGGGAGTAACCCGGACCTTAGATAGCCAAAGAAAATTATACAATATCGACAAGTGATTCGAATTATGATTTTTAGTGATGAAAGAAATTGGATCAAGAACAGTTTTCGGTACAGCTGTCGACTGGGCTGAGAAAATCGAATCGACGTTAGAGATATCTGAAAAGGTCAACGGAACGTGTCAAGGACTAATATTTTAAGTATAAAACAACCCTTAAGCGATTTCAGGTTAAATTAAATGGATTTAGGGTCAATTTAACCAGCCGGGGCTAAGTGCAGTTTTCTAAATCTGCCAGAGGGAGGTCAAAACGGTAATTTTTCAGGAATTTCGAGGGTCAAACGAGATGTGCTAAGCTTGAGGGACTTAGTGGTATATTTGGATTTATCAGGGGTGTTGTGAAAAGGGCAGAAGTGTCGTTTAAAGAAATTGGGGGCCAAAGTGTAATAAATGGAAAATGATGGTGTGAACGCGAAGGAAGGTGGCCGCCGCAAATCCACGCACATGGAGGCCAAATCTGGAGATTGGACGGCCGAGGGAGGTTCGGGGGAGGTCGTATACGGCGATGGGATGCTTGGGGTCCAAGTTGAGGCCGTTGATTGGCCGGAATTCGATCGGTTTTTGGGTATAAAAGGGGCCGAGGGTTTCGGATTTTGGGGCATGGAATCGACCTTGTTTTCGAATGATTTTGGGAGATTGATTAAGGGGTTTCTGATCCTTGTGTCAAGGAGAAGAAAATGGGAGTGTTTTGAAGCATTTTGGATCAGCTTAGAGGCCAAACGAGGCTTGGCCGAGAACGGGTGGCGGACCGCCACTGGCCGCCTGTAACTGCCCGTTTGGGGCGTTTTTCGGTGACGTTTCGGCACGAAAATCATGCCATTAGGATCGATTCTCCAAGGGCTTCAAGGGGGTATCTTTTGTTTGGGCATCGGAGACGTCGACGGCGGTCGGAAAATTGGAGAAGATGGTGGCGCGTGGCTGCACGCGCCAGCCTTCACGCGCAGCCACGCGCTAGGCGCGTGAGAGCGCGTGCCAAAGGGTAATTCAGTAATTTTAATTCCAGTATTTTTGTTAATTTATTTGAGGATTTATCATGTTGAAACATTTTGGAAAATGTTTGAGGAAATAATTATTTTGGAATTATCAAGGAGAAAATTGGGAGAAAATAGAGAAAATTAAGGAAAAATTGAGGAAAATGGATTTTAATGCTTCCTCAATTAAATATGATATTTAGGAAGTATCTTGGCTGGAGGTTGAGCACAAGTTCAAGTATTTGGGGTTTGGCACGTAAATTGAGGCCGTGCACGAGGATCGAGGCGATCCGAATACGTTCGAGGTGAGTGGTTTGATTCCAACTTTTCCTTGTCTTAGAAGTGTTTTAGGTGCTTGTGGTGAGTTCTAGTGAGCGATTATACCCTCCTAGACATAAATTGTTTTACAAGGCTTTTACTTATGATCATTGTGTCGATATTTGCTTCATTGCATTAACTGTTTTATTTTAAAATGTTGGTGCATGGCGTGTAAATTTTCATATCATTTGGGGTCAAGTTTAATTGCATCGTTGGGTCCGTATGGGGCGGGATGGGGTCTGCTTGAGATTGGGACAATGTTAATCCAGGTGAACGGGTGTCACACTGGGGGCACTCGAGGGAATAATGTTAAACCAGGTGAACGGGTGTCACGACGGTGCACCCGAGGGATTAACGTTGGACCAGGTGAACGTGTGCCACAGTGGGACATTCGAGGGATTAAGTATGTCAAGGTGATATCTCAAGTTAGACATGTTTTGCATGTTGCCGCTTGTCTGAATATGCCATGCTCGTGTGTCTCTCATGCATTGTATAATCTGTTTCTATACCGTCACTTAGATGTTTTATCATCTAACTTGGGCTATGCCCCTGGAACGTTTAATGTTCCAGTCAGGAACTGCTGCGAGGGCAAGGATGTGGCGGGTTGAGGCCCAATGGTGCTTAGTTTGTTAAGTCGTTGTAACGTTTGGAGGATTTAATATGCATTTCAGGTTGTAAATGAACAGTTGTATAATAGCAATTTTATCATTTGATCTGTATTACATATTTTGCTATGGAAACACAATGTAAGAATTATGGTGTTCTGGTATTAGTGTATCCGCTGCGTTGTATTAAGACTCGTTTAGTTTAAGATTATTGATCTTGATAGTTAAACAGACAAGACTGGGGTTCGCGGGGTTTTGTTTCTGCATGTGAAGATTGTTCTTGAAATACCGCGCGTGTTGAACTTAAAGAGGAAAAAAAAAAGAAATCCCGAGAATACCCTTATAGTGACACGCTTGGCGAGACGGGGTGTTACAGTGAAGGCTTTGGTGGTTGTAACAAAATTTTCATATAGTGGATTTGGTTGAAAATCCTAAGGAAGGAAATCCTTACGTAGTGGATGTAAGCCATAAGGGCCGAACCACTATACATCACTGTGTTCTTCTTCTCTTCACTCTTACTTATTCTTGCTTGATTATACTTGTTTGTTTTTGGTCTTGTGCTATCTAAAGTGGCCAAATCCTAAGGCCTACATTCTTGTTGGTTATTTTTATTATATTCTGATTTGAATTGATCATTCTTTATACTCATTCAATATTCCATTTTGTTTATTTAAAGACTTGTTATTGTGTGCATTCAAATCATTTGCTTCCACCAAGTTGTAATTTGAAGAGTATATTGGACCAAAGCACATACTAGCACAGCTGGCGGATATCATATTATCCATCTAGTATTTAAGTGCTCCCGTACTCTCAACTACAATTTTGGTTTGTATTAAATTTGTTTTCTCATATATATACGTGTATAAGTTTTGCATTAGAGTTTTTAAAAGGTGTCAATTCATCCCCCCTCTTGACTAGGTTAGAACTCAACAGTTATGTGCATTGCATACATACATGAGCATTAAATATTTTGTTCCCTTACTTAGATGATTCATCATCTAACTTGGGCTTTACCCCTAGAATATACAAATGTTCCAGATGGAGATTGTAGCAAAAACGAGGATGAATGAGGCATGAAATGGCACTTAGCAAAGTGCATGATAAATTGTATGATGAGTTGAATGTATGTTATCTAGCTCATGTATTTAAGTTCTGCTACTTCGAATTCTGAACGTTTTGAGGAATGATGATGTAGAACCCTATTAAGGGTTAATGTTAGTTGAAAACTTATGTTATGTATTAAGTCATGTTGAGAAATTTATGTTCCGTGATGTAATAATTGATTTATGATTAATGTTATGATGTTAGGTTCGATTTTAGTTTCTGCAAATGTTTAAATGGTTCTCTTTCGAGATAGATGTATGGAAATTTTGGGACGTATATGAGGAACGATATGGTTTAGCAATAGTTTTAGAAAAAAAAAATTTATTATCCCAGAATTGTCCTAAGTTATAGCGTGCTCGAAAAATGGGGCGTTACAAACCCATTATCGAAAGTGCCCTCAGAGGTCCATCCACAACCTCAGCAAGGATATCGTGAATCAGAGCTACCAAACACCCATCTCTACCAACAGACTCCTGCCATATGTCCACCTCGCTCTACCTCGACTCCAACATTCTCCCTCACTACAAATTTCAATATTGTATCTTGGTAAAAACACCATTCAAATATTAGTGGAAGCACCGACCCATTTGGATAGGAAGACACGTATCCGGATGTGATGGCAAAGCTATCCAGATACCAAGCCATGCATCCGAATACCAAACACATATTCCATGTCGTCCATCCGGATATATCTTCGGATATTCGGATGAAGGGATTTTAAGAAGTCGCATTCGGATGCCACACTTTACATTCAGATGCCATAAGAAAACCATTCTGATGAAACAATTGTAGCTTTCGGATATGAAACACAAAAACCACTCAAGCCATCCGAATATCAAGCTACTCATCCGGATGCAAGAGAAATTAAAGAACATCTGGTTGACACCACTACTAATTCGAATGTGTCAAGACCATTTAAGAGATTCTTGCACAAATGAACGCGATGGCACGAGTTGTAAATTCTCATCAAACCATGGGCCGATTCCCGAGGATGATTCCATAAAAACCCATCGTCGTCTTCACCAAAAGACTCGAAGGTATGTCATGAGTTGGCAATTGGGAAAGGGTCGAAAACCTTGATATCGATTTTCGGACGAAACGTTTTGATTTTTTAGTTAAAAATGTGTGCCTGCCAAGAATTAAGGCAACCCATATTGATTGGGGCATGCCAAGAAACTGTTCGGGAGACACCATATTGAGGAATTTGCTTCGAAAAATAGATTCTGAGTGAGATAAGAAGGAAATTTCAGGGACGAAATTTATTTTAAGGGGGGGAGGATGTAATACCCCAAAATTTTATGTAAAAGTTGGATGATATAATAAAGTGTTTTAATGGAAGTTTTGGGTTTAAGTGTAAATGGAAATGGTTTTAGGGACTTAAATGAAAATATCAAAGGATAACTTCTCCAACAAATAGGAATATTTGCAATGATAAATGCTTATTCAAGAAGGCTTGAGTTGGAAAGATGGGATTGGAGGGTTATCCCTAAAAGTCCTAAAGCTTATGATGATAATAATTACTTTTACCCTTAAAGTCAAAAGTAAATAAGTCTTGAAATGGCTTAATTTGGAAGACTTATTGACATAATGAAGGCTTATTGAAGAAGCCTTAAGGTGGAAAAATGGTATTGGATGGTTGTACACAAAAGTCTTAAAGGTAGGATAACCATGATTACTCTTATTCCTTAATTCAAAAGTAAGTAGATTTGGAAGCATCCTATTGGCTTTCTAAAAGGTGAGGATAAGATGGGTTGATTAGGAAGTCACGTAATGGGCAAATGGAAGTTTAAGATTGGAAGAAAGGAGAAGCTTGCTTTGGAAGATAGAATCAAAGTAAGGAATATTCAAAGGTTGTAATGATTGATCCTTACCCAAAAGTCTTATGTGGCATGAGTTGGAAGGCTATGAGTGGCTTGGAAGAGAAGAGATAAGGGTCCTTGAGTGTTCTTATCATGAAAGCCACGTGAAGGGGAGATTTGATTGGAAGAAAGTAAAGGCTTATAAAGGAAGGAAGAATCAAATGAAAGAACTTTCAAAGATAAGCCATCATTACTAGGGAAGAAAAGTAGATAACTTAAAGGCTAAGAGTTGCTTGCAAGGAAAGAAGATGATAAAGCTTATCTTGGAAGTGTAGTTGGAAGCCTAGGATTGGAGGAAGTGGAAGCTTGCTTGAGAAGATTGGAAGAATTTTCAAAGTGTGATGATTACTTGGGTGGAAAATGAGCAACTTGGTGGCCAAGTAAAATCTTGAGGATTTGGGAATTTAAAGGCTATATAAAGGGAAGGAATTAAGGCCATGAGAAGCTAAGGAAAGAGGAAAGAAAGCAAGTGCAAGAAAAATCAAAGAAAAACCAAAGAAGAAAGGAAAGAGACACCTGGCTGGAAAATCGAGAAAACAGAAGGGAATTTGAAAAGGTAAGCTAACTTTCTTTCTTACAGTCGTAGATCATAAAAATAGGTGTCCGTAGGTTCAAACGAAAAGAAAATCGGAGTTAAAATGAGCAAGATATGGCCGTTTTAATTTTGGGTTGCAAAATAGAGAAGGGCAACGCGTGGCCACCCTTCCGGGGGCCCGTGAGGGCGCATCGGCCTCCGTTTAGCCTTAAATTTTCACCGTTGTTCTCCTATTTTAATTACCTACAACCATTCGGTAAAAATATTTAAGGTTTGGTTCACCAAAATACGTGATTTCTGCAAAACAACCCCTAGTGCTTGAAACTGGGCTATAAAACCGTGCTATCGAAGGGAAAACGATCGAGGTGAGTGGTTCTCGTGCATGCTTCCTCTTGATCATTCTTGGTTTCTTTTGTGAGTGATTCTTATTCCTATTGATCACTCTTGGTTTTCACTTGTGGATGGTTTGTTGCTTACATCTTATGTTCCCTTTGTTTCAAGCGTATCTTTTCTACCTTATCGCATCGAGTTTGACCATGACAGCTTTTGTGCGTGGCTTATGGCTTGTATATCATATTCCTTCTGCTTTGTCATATAACATATCATGGTTGGTGGTTTACATATCATGTTTTATTGCTTTTGAGCATATTTGGCTTATTTTTTACGCATCTCGGTGTTTGTTTCTATGGTTGGTTATTGGGACATCACGGGGGATCTCGTGCTCTTGCGGTGAGCCATGATCTCATGCTCTTACGGTGAGCTACCATGATGATTGCGTGGCATCATGGGGGATCTCGTGCTCTTGCGGTGAGCCATGATCTCATGCTCTTGCGGTGAGCTTCCATGATGATCGCAAGGGTGATTACAACCCCCTGACCTGGTTACCACATGGGAAGTTTTATGTTGGCATGATATTGAAAGATTTATACTTATTTCTGCTTAATTCTTGGCATAACTGCATATTACTCTTGCATGCGCTGTTTCTTTCTTTCCACTCACTTAGATGTAATAATCTAACTCGGGTGTTTCTTACCCCTAGGGTATTCATCGTCCCAGCTTTATCAGAAGTATCAAGCGTTTTAGGCTCCAAGTGTAACACCCGGTGTAACCGGTGTTAAGAGAATAAAAAAGGAAGTAAGTAAACTTCCAAAAATACCCTTGAGAAGGTGATGGATCCTTGAGATTGAGAATGCCCATGAGAAGGGTATTTTGGTAATTTGGATAGAGAAATCCAATAAAGGGTATTTTGATAAATTAAAAATAATTCCTATGAAGAATTAGGTGTGTAAGTGAATAAAAATCCCAATTTGGTATTTATGTGGAGATATATGGGATTAATAAATTCATAAAGAGTAATTGGGAATTTTGGAATTTAATTCCATAAAGGAAATTTAATTTTGAAATAGGGAAAATGGTGGATATTAAATTATTTGAGGAGAATAATTATATTTTCCCTAAGTTGTGAATTAATGTGGTAATGCCACTTGGAGAGATGAGATTAAACTTGGAAGCCAAGGTTAGTGTCTTATTGTGACACTTGGCATTTTGTGGTTCAAGTATAATTGGGTGAATTAAATAAATGCAAAAGTTATGATAATTGGTCTTGTAAGCATTTAATAAGAGGCATGATTATATGGATTAAAGAAAATCCAAAAGAAAATGGTAAATGGTCACCATTAATGCCTTGGAAAATATGAGAATTAAATAAATCAAATGGAAAATGGGAAAATGGTCACCCATTAATGCTTGGAAAATGGTGGGATTTATTTAAATGGAAAATGAGGGATTTATGTCTCTCAAATGTGATGTTGTGAAAATGGTCTCAATTAAATAAATGAGAATTAAATGGGAAATTCAAGATCTAATGGATGAATGTATTCTTGAAATAGAGAATAAATCCAATGGTGGGGATTTAAAGAGAAGAAATGGCATGGATTGCCATCCTATTAAAAGTGTGCTTTCTTTTAATGGTGGAGATGAAGTCTTGTAAAGGCAAAGGTGATCCAATGGTGGATTTCAAGCAAGACTTAAGGCCATGGATTGTGTTAGTTTGGAGGGTGAGGATTTGTTCTCACCAAAAGAATGGCTAGGATGCATTCTTGAATTTGAAAAATGCTAGTATAAAAGGGGAAGTGTAGGAGACTTGTCTCCCTTTTGGCCATTTGTAGAAATGAAGAAGGAAGAAAGAAGAGAGATAGAAGAAAGTCTCTCATGGAGGAAGGAAATGGAGAAGAAAAGAAGAAGAAGTTAAGGTAAGCCTTATTCTTTCTTTTCTCCATTTTAGTATGCTTGTATGCAAAATAAAATTCTTTTGGAATGCCATCTTAGATGGAAGAAATTGAAGATGGAAGCTCTCTTGAAATGGAGATTTAATATTCAAGAAGAGGTAAGGGTTGGCCCCATGGGAGGGTGGCCTTGCAATGAGTTTTAAATATGTTTCATAAATGTATATGTTGCATTTGGCATGTTCTTTTATGTTTATGAGACTTATGGCCATAGGTTAGTTTGAGAACATTGATGAAATGGTGGGTTGATGCCTCTAACCTTGGAGGGTTGTGAGGGCAAAGAAACCTAGCCACACTTGCATGCATTTGGCATCATATAACTTGTTATGTTCATATTTATTTGGCATTGCACCCTTATTGAGCTTAATAGCTCATGAGGTTTTTATCCTCACATATAGGTTGGGAAAGCATGGAAAAATCAATACAAGGTAGAATGGCATGGGAAAGCATGGGAATGAAGACCCAAGAGCTTGCTATGGCTTATGGAAGCATTGTTGTTGTGTTGATTTAATTATTGTATTTGGTTGGTAATGGCTTTTCTTTTAAGCCTAAAAATTATGGGATGTAATTTCTTTTGTTTGATGATGGCTTGTTAAAGCCCAAGAACATGTGTGTTTGTTATACCTTGGAATGTATGTTTCATTTAGAAGGTGGGTTATTGGATTATAGCTTATGGCATGAGGAAGCCTAAGTCTTGGTGAAATGTTATTTGGAAGGTTTGGAAGCATTAAGAGTGTGGCTTAAGCCTAAATTTTGGAGAAAAATAGGCTAATATTGATGATAAGTGAAGTTTATTTATTGATATAAATTCTGGAAGAAAATTTGGGGTTTTATAGCCCAAAAAAAAAAAAAAAAAAAAAAGGGAGTGAAAAGGGGGCAGCTGCAGGCTGCTGGAGGCAGCAGCCTGCAGCCCGCGCGCGCGGGCAGGCGCGCAGCCGCGCACGCGGGCAGGCATGCGCGGGCGCCGCCAGGCCGCGCGGCCAGCGGCTAGCGCGGCCCCGGGCGAGCCAGCGGGCCCCGCCGGCCAAATTTTTAAAAAAAATTGGAATTTTTGGGAGAAATTTGGGCATTTCTTAATTGAATTTGGGCCCCGGAGGAATTTTCAAAATAAATGGATTTTTCGGGTATTTAGGAGAAAATACCGAAAATTTGGAAAATTGAAAATGATGAGTTTTTCCTCTAAAAATTGGTGATCCATCAATGGATTGGTTCAAATGGTGATTTTTTTTTGGAGCCCGGTAAAATTCTTTGATGAAAAAGAATTAACGAGAAAATGGTGATTGGGCGCCTAAAGGAGATTTTCCCTATAGCCAATGCAGTGTGGCTAAAGCCCATTTCCTCTAACGAATCCTGGGATTCAGCGAAGGGAAGGACGAGCCTAGATCCCACCTAGGGCGTTTCATCTTGAAACACGATCCACCCTTCGCCTAAGGCCGGGCAGGTGGACAATTCGGGTGATTGTTCACGAGTAACACCCGTAAGTGGGAGCGGGGCGTTACACCAAGTTCTAGCGCGAGCAAGGATTCAGAGGTGGTGCTTGGCTGATTTAGAGTTGGATTTATTTATGTACCTGTGTAATCCCAATATTATAATGTAAATAGCAGTTAAGATACTTAAGGATGTATTTGTGAAGCTACTATAATTTTCTGATATGTGGGTACGTGATGGACTTTTATTTAAACTTGAGGAAATCCTAGCTATTTAGCATACTCAGGTTCGATCCGTGCTTCCGTTGATAAAGGATTTCCAATAACGCCCGTAGGAGATATCTTCTTATATTTCACATTGTTTTGTATTTGAAAAAGTGGGGCGTTACAGTAGAAGTAGTCTAACTATGCTTCGTTATTTTGTTCTTCATTTCTATTCTTCATTTCTATCATTCCATTTGTAGTATTTAGAAGCTTTAATACTTTGTTTTGTTATTTTGCTTCATGATTTCAGTTTCGATTTTTGTTTTTGTTCTTTGTTAAATAGAAGTTAATGTACTACGATTCCTCGTAATAGATAGTTCTGTGTTCATCTCTATTCACAATTAAACAGAGTGTTCTTCGTTCTTGCATTTTCAGGTTGTGTGTGATTTCATTTCTATTCTGTTTTAGTTTCCATTTGAAGATGTGTGGCTAAACTCATACTTGGGCCATGACAAGGACAATGTCCAATGCCACTAATTACCCAAGTGAGCTAAACATCAAATGCGTGACAGAAGCATGAAATTATCTTGAGTCGTGTTCATTTATCAAAACTTTGGGTTTAGATTGGAGCGAGAGCCTAACTTAGAGTCTCTATATCATGTATAGAGATTGCTAGATTTGGAAACACTATTATACCTGGATCGTCCGGTCCCAATCTTGGCCCATCTCTTGACCCATCCCTCATGGCTTAATCTTGGCCCATCCTAGCCCTGCGCCATCTTGCAGCAACATCATTACAGCCTCTACTGGGTATTTGTGCGTCCACCCCAAATCCCATCCTCATTAATGGCGGATTCCATCAACATTAATGAGGGTCTCGTCGACACCATGCTATCAGCTGGGAACTCCCACTGGCGTCGAATACTCAGTCCCATCACTTGCAAACGCATGACGCATGCATGTAGGAGGACGTCTTCCCTTATATGAACCAGCTCTTTTTAGAGCCAAGGTATGTTTTACTCTCTGACCTACTGATACACTTCCATTTCTTTACTCTCTCACTCACCTGAGCATCGAAGTGCTTGCAGGTTCCAACCGCCCCCCGGACAGACCCGTCGCCGGAGCCCGGTCCCTGCCGTAGTGATACTGTCTCCGACCGCTCCCTCTAGTCAGGAAGAAACAATACCCAAAACCCAAACAATCAGATGGTGTAACATCTTGAAATTTGAGATAATTGGCAATTTTTAATTTCAGCATTTGAAGTGATTTGAGGATTTAAGTAAAATAATTAATTTATGGGTTTTAGGGTAATTTATCAAGTTATGTGAGGTTTCATGGAAATTAATGAAAATATTAAATTTGGTATGTTTTTGGGATAAAGAATAATTATTTGAGGATATTATTGAATATGTGAAAATTTTAGAGAAAATAATTATTTTATGGTGTTTTGAAAAAAAAAAAGAGAAATTTTGGAGCAGCCTAGGCCCAGGCCCTCGCGCGTGCGCCACGTGGGCCGCATGCGGGAGGCTACATGGCCAGACGTGAGCGGCCACGCGAAACTAATAGAACGACTTCTTATAAAATTGAATAACTCCTTATTCAATAATAAATATGATTGCAATTGTCAGTGTATAACATGTCCAATTTGATTGGGTCTAGAGCACCTACACTAACACCACTCACCTCAAAAGTATCTCAAAACACCTCAATTTTTGCACACAACCTCAATTTTCATGCCAAGACTCAATAATTGTACTATTACTCAATCTCGAGTCTCAATGATCCATGGACATCATATTTATTCAAAGGAATATCCATATTTATTTTTTTTATTTTTTAATAATTTTCTCTATTTTCTTTTAGTTTTTCCCTCGATAATTTCAGAATAAATACCTTCTCAAACATTTTTCCAAAATTTCCAACACCATAATTCATAAAATAAAGTTCCAAAAATAAAAAAAAAAATCAAAAAATACCAATGGCTCACGCCCCCTGACGCCCTCAACGCGTGTTCTGCGAGTGAAGACTAGCGCGTGCACCTTGTTAGTGTAGGTGCTCTAGATCAAATCAAAATGGGTAAATTGTACATTGGCATTTGTAATCATATTTATTATTGAATAAATAGTTATTTAATTTTATAAAAAATCATTTTATTAGTTTCTTGTTATTATTGTAATAAACGAATGAAACTAGATAGAAGTCCATATAATGTATATTGTGATTAATCTATAAAGATGTGAGATGATACATCATAGTTTTTGGACATCATTAAATGTCCCAAGTCGTAGCAATGTCAAGAATGGACATTGACAATTGTGGTAAGACTTGCTATATTTTTTCTATGTGATAGTAATGGGGATCTGACACCCATATGCATGGGGATGCCTAGACAAGTAGATAGGTGACCAATGTTGGAGAACGTGTCACTGAACATGACTCCCCACGAGAATCCATTTTGGTTATATGTTGATGGAATTCTCATACGAGATGGGTGTAACTAATCCTTGGACCTGAGGTTGTCACGGTTATCTCATAAGATGACCGATATGCTTTGACATCGTTTTGATGGGCCTAGACAAAGGCTGCATGTGGGCGATTATTGGGCATATCGTGACGCTTATGGAGATGGGAGTATAACCAAGATGGGACTCGTCTGTCCCTTGATAGAGGATGATATATCTGAGGAACATTCGGTGGATATTCACTTCAAATCCATGGCCATGGTGAAAGAGATCAATAAAGAGTTATTGATTCACTTTCTATTAAGTAAAGATATTTGGAAGACCGAAGAAAAACTCATGTGATCGTAATCAAGCAACATATCGCCAGACTTGAGATCACAAAAGATACATTGATGAGAGGATCGAATCACACGGTAACCATGCTCGTGAAAGGTTATTTGCGGATTATGAATCCTTCTAAATAATTGGGCAGGCATGACGCCTTGCTAGAGGCCAATCTTATCTTATGTGTTCATATTGACACATTGCCAACATATTCGGAAGCCTAATAAGTCATATGCAAAAGGTATGGTCTCTGGCTTAAATCAGGAGAGTGAACGTATGGTTAAGTGGGACACTTTGGCAAGAAGTTGTGCCATCGTAGGTTCTCACGAAAAAAAAACAAATAGACGTAATGACGTCGATAAGACGAGGGGTTGTCATAAAGGAAAGAGTTTCCTAAAATGACAATTGATTAAATTAGAAATGAGTTTCTAATTTAATAATTTGGGCTTAAATTAATACTTGTGCTAAATAATGTATTTGGACTAAATATTAAATTAAATATTATATTTGGGCTTGAATTAGATTTGGGTCAAATATTTTATTTAAACTTATAATTGAATTTGGGCAATTTAATTAAACTTCAAGTTGAACAAGAATAAATCAATTTAATTAAGTTCCTAGTTGAACTAGGATAAATAGGTTGACCCAATCCATTAGGGTTTAGGAAACTCTATGAGGCTTCTCTATAAATACCCCTTTAATGGTTTTCAAAATTAAGCTTTTATTTTATGGTTATCAAGAGTTGAAAATTCATTCTTTTTCCGTCCATACACAAGCTACAAAAGGAGAAGGAGCTAGCACTCCTATTCCGCTCTCCTCGCCAAGGACATGTGCTGCATATCACAAGTTAAAGGCCGGATGCTTGGACTGCTCAAATCCGCAAACGACTTGAAAAATCTAAAGGTTAGATTTATTTTATTTTATTTTGTATGTGAATGTTATAATTTCGACATTGATCCAATCACCGAGATCAAGGTAAGGTTCAAAATTTTTGAACTACGCTGCTTGCCCCGTAGCGATCTTGCTGTACTTTCACACCTCACGTGCCGATCATCTTCTCTAGCTCCAGCAGCCGACGATTACTCCAATGCCCGATATGATCCCACCCCCTTAAAGTACTCTTCAAGTTGATCTCAATGGTGCCTTTGGATGACCGAGACACCAACTAGAGGTGCCCCAAATCGGTAAATTACAAACTGGTTCTAGCAAGATTGGCGATTTTTCGGCCACCTCTCGAAACCTACTTAAACCAACACAAAAAGGCTTCAAAATCTCCAGAAAATGCTCTCCAAGACACGAGGAACTGTTAGAACAGTAGGTTCTATGGCACACACCAAGAGGGAGGGTGAATTGGTTATTTTAAAAAAAAAAAACTTGATTGATAGAACTTTGAAATCCTTTTGATTGAAAATAAAAAAAACTCAATGCACGTGAGTATAATGAAATGCTTGGAAAGATAAATGTATCAAAGAACACAAGTATAAGAAAACACAAGGATTTATAGTGGTTCGGCTTAACCAAGCCTAATCCACTACCTTAGCTCCTCACTAAGGATTTTTCAAACCATCCACTAAAACCCCCTACTTAAACCAAGTAAGTCCTCTAGTCCAAGACTAGGAATTACAACCTCTTGCTTATACAAGCAAGCCCTCTAGCACCTAGCTAGGAATTACAGCCACTTGCTTTAACGAGCAAGTCTTCTAGCATAAAGCTAGGAAAATAAGAGTGATACAAATGTAAACAAGATGCTAAGAGTTGGCACTCTTAGTTACAAGTTTTCTCACAATAAAAACAAGGCTTGAATGAATTAATACAAGTTAAAATCAAAGCCTTGAAGAGAGAAAAAATTGAAGCACAATCACTGTAAATACAAACGAGAGTAACAGTAAACTCAAATTAATTCATTCCCATCCATTAGCCTTCTCTTGATCTCCTTGATATGTATATATAAGCTTCCCACAATATTGAAGAGAAATGAAGCCATTTGTGACAGTTGGAAAATGAGAAACTAGCCGTTAGAGATTGAAAAACTAGCCGTTGTAAGTTTCTATGAAACACATAGTCGACAGATCAAATGGGTTAGTCGACTATTTCTTCAAATAACACTAGGCATAGTCGACAGATGAGAAAGCATAGTCGACTGTTTTTCAACCAAAACTTCTCATAGTCGACAAATCCTTTTACATAGTCGACAGATCAAAAATTACAAAGAAAATTTTGAATATCATGTACAAACATAGTCGACAGATGCAAAAATAGTCGACAGATGCAAGATATAGTTGACAGACTGAACAAGCATAGTCAACTATCCTTATGCATAGTCGACAGCACTAAACAACATAGTCGACTATCTTCTTGAAAAATCTGAAAACTTAGCAGATAACATGTAGAAGCACACTTGATTAATACAAAACATCACCACATATTTACATTTACTTTAATACATAAATGTAAATAAGAAAGTACCCTCCATTTGGATTCAATAAAAATATCTAAAAAATCAAAATCCATAAGAATAAAAATGTAGAATTTGGATTTTAGTAGGACCTTAGGATTTTGCGATTTTACCACCTCCAAGATATACACTTTCTATTTCTTGAAAAATTCGTTAAAAATCATTTTATTACTAATGAATCTTAGCTATCGAATTACCGAGAGTTCGTTTTCTAAAAAGGAAACATTTTCATATATGTCTCCTTATAAGGTGCTAGTCTTCCAGACTTAGAAAAAATATTGAAACGTTATCAAAATGAGTTTCAAGATATGATGCATGAACTAAAGGATTTTTCATACGATTAAGTTTCAAGCCAAAACCTTTCATGCACGTTTCAAAATATGAAAGCTTATTTTGAAGTATGAGATTAACATAAATGATTTTTCATACTTAAGATTGGATTTTCATCAAACACATATATGTTAAAGATGGTCTTTTGCCTTAGAACAATTTTAGCTCTATGTTGACCAACGACTTCAAAGCTAATTTGAAAATCATTTTAGGAGATTCTTTTAAGACTAAATACTTGACTTTGAAAATCTCCAACTAATATAGAAAATCATAAATCTTTTTGGTTTTCATTTTAACAATGCACTTGAAATTGATTTTTGTTGAAAACCACCACCTTGATTCATGACTTAGGGATTTAATAAAATATGTTTTTCATCATCAAAACTAAGCACAAGGGTAGAACATCAGGAACAAAATCCCTCTATCCAATCCTTCAAAAACACTCCAAAACTCGGGCAATTTGAGTGTCAAATTCTTGAAACCCTCGACCACTGTTTATAGCAAAAATCGGCCTCCCTTCGGCTAATCAATGACCAAGGCTTGGCCTTGTTGGCCCTAGGTAGTCTCCATCAGCCCAGATACGATCAAAATTGGTGATGGGAAAGGCAGCCACCGTCGATGGCAATGTTCACACTGCAAGTTCTGGAAATTACACTTTTACCCCACTAACTCCAAAATTGCATTTGGGTCCTCATTTCAAGTCCTCAAGCTTTGATATTTTTCCATTTGAACCCCCAAATTCCAAGCTTCTCATTTGACCCAATAAATTTGGGAAATTATCATTTTCAACCCCTTTTCAACTAGAATAAAAAATTACACTTTTAGCCCGAATGCATGATTTGACTGCGAATCTTTTTGTTTCAACCCAAAACCACTCTAGGGTTGTTCTACTTAAAAAAATCAAAGTCTCCTCAGGGTTCTGTTGACTTTTTGAAAGTCTCTTACGACCATTCAGTTTTTCAGCCTAAATCACAACTATACCGAAAATTATTTCTGATCCAATTTCTTTCGATGTCATAAATCACGTCTCGAAATGCTCGTCAATCCTATGTCATTTTCCTTAGATATCTAGACTCGAGGTATTCCCTATAGTCGATTCGGTCACTCATAACTGGGAGAAATTACGTTATAACCCCAAATCTTCTAAAAATTTCACTTATTCCCAAATGGAAATTACACTTAGGTCCTTAAGAAATTCTCGGGTGTTACACCTTTCCTTTACATGAGCTCTGTACACATGTTTCGACAAAAGGTCAGCCCCTGCTAAACTCGTCCTCAACCTTATCTTTGCTTTTACCTAGAATGATACAAAGCAAAAGAATAAGTCACAAAGCCCAGCAAGTATAACAACGAATAACAAAAGACATGATCCAATATGAATTAACAACAATAACCTACCATAGGTAACCTAACCGGAAAAAAAAAAAGAATAAAGACAATGAATCATGCTCGTGCCATTCACACAAGACCCATGAGTAGATATAACCATGATGCATACATAGTGAAATTTTGTGTCTCACACCCACAATAACTGACACTTAGGGTCATATAGCTCAACTCGTAAGGCTATGCTCCCTCAACATACAACCCTTGAGGATAATTAGGTCCCACCTAAGGTCATAGCAATATCACATGCCACAAGGTCATTGGGGCCAGATAGCTCAACTCCTAGGGCTATGCTCATGAGTACATATTGTTGAGTTCTAACCTAGTTAAGAGGGGGGTGAATTGACACCTTTTAAAAACTCCAATGCAAAACTTATACACGTATATATATATATATATGAGAAACAAATTTAATACAAACTAAAATTATAGTTGAGAGTACGGGAGCACTTAAATACTAGATGGATAATATGATATCCATCGGCTGTGCTAGTATGTGCTTTGATCCAATATACTCTTCAAATTACAACTTAGTGAAAATAGGTGATTTGAATGCACACAATAACAAGTCTTTAAATAAACCAAATGAAATATTGAATGAGTACAAAGAATGATCAATTAAAGCAAATCAGAATATAATCAAAATAACCACCAAGAATGTAGGCTTAAGGATTTGGCCACTTCAGATAGCACAAGACCAAAAACAAACAAGTATAATCAAGCAAGCAAGAATAAGTAAGAATGAAGAGAAGGAGAACACAGGAATGCATAGTGGTTTGGCCCTTATGGCTTACATCCACCACCTAAGGATTTCCTTCCTTATGATTTTCAACTAAATCCACTATATGAAACTTTTGTTACAACCATCGAAGCCTTCACTTAGCTTCACCACCACCAAACTACTTCTAGAGTCTCACACTCACTAGTTTAGATTTTGTACGCTCTTTACAAGATACAAGAATAGTAGTGATTGAGAAATAGGGTTCTCTCAAAAATAATACAATGAAGTGTAGAGAACTCTCTTAGTTTTCTCTCAAGGAGATACAGGAAGAGAAAGATCTAGAGAGAATGAAAATCTCGGTCAATAATGTAGAAAATAATAGGCCTTCCAAAAGTTCTTCCAAAGCCTTAAAGAGACCCTTTTATATAGTGTTAGAGTAGGCTTTCCTTGATCAATCTCAGCCCTTTATGTGTCAAGTCTTCAAGCCAATCTCAGCCCTTCATATTGAATTCTTGATTTACCTTCTATAATCAGCTAACTTGATTGATCTTCAAGATCTTTGACTTTTGTTGATCTCCAATCAGCTTTGAATGACCAAATCAGCTCAAGTAATGCATGGTTGATTTTAAGGATCAAAATCCTTCATAATTCTTACAAAATCGTCCATAAATCAGAAATGATCAATTTTGACTTCTAGTTGATCTTCAAACACCTTTGATTAAGCAATTGACCCCTTAGCTTCCATAACAAGAATATATGATTTGAAATTTGAATTTAAATCTCCAAATGGTGTAAAATGCAGCCAAATATTCTCAAATAATGAGGAAAATTTGTCCAACAATGAAGATATCAATTATAACTTCAAAAGCCCTTAATTGATCAAGTTTCCATACTAAAAATGTTGACAAGTAGAGAATTAATTTGTGTAGCTGAATATATGAAAGATATACTTAGAATATTCTCCCATAATGAAGATATCAATTAGCCATAATGAGTAGGATACTTGATTCCATGATTTGAGTCTCCATATCCTTTTAATGAGAGAGAATCAGCAATAAAGGAAAGTAATATCTATCAAGGTTTAACTTCCAAACCTTAATTTCCTCCATTAATGTTGAACAATAAGGATGAATCTTTAACTTTTCCATTTGAATGCAATTCAAAAAATTCTTCCATATTTAACTGAGTAGAGGAGCTTCTAGGAACCTTTAAATTTACTCCATGATTCTCTTACCATATCTAGACCAGTGACATGATGTAGTCTTGATGAGTGTGCTCCACGTGGCTGTCATGTCATCAAAATGCCACATTAACAATGTCATGCCACCAAGTTACATATATGGCAACTCCATATAGTTGACTACTCCAATCTCCTCAAAAACTTCCATATAGATCTTTTGAACTTCCCGTATATGAACAAGGATTCCATATATATATCTTCTAAACTTTCCATTCCAAGAAGAACTTTCCATACATAGCTCAAATACTCAAATTTCTAAAGCTCTCTAAAAACTTGTTTCCATATATAATGAAATCTCTATATCAATACAAGAAGTTTCCATATATAACCTGTGTCATGAAATCACTAGAGAACAGCTTTGTAAGCCTTATGAAAGCTTCATGCTTTGTTAGTACATAAAATATAAATGAACATTCACATTCACACATGCCAATCATCAATCATCAAAATCTACACTCAACAATCTCCCCATTTTTTATGATTGCAAAAACGTGAAAGAAGCTATACTTAAATGATTTAACAAAAATATGGTCTCCCCTTAAGCTTACTCTTGCTCCCCCTTAATTTAGTCTCCCCCTTAACTGGCTCTCTCCCCCTTAATTTAGTCTCCCTCTTATCCTCTTAAATCACTATTTAGCTACATATTTTCTCTCCCCCTTTTTTGTAATCTATCAAAAAAATACATGGGAAAAAAAAAACAATTAGGGAATAGGAATAATCCCAAGTGAGTTTCGAAGAAAAAGAAATTTTTCATTTGAAAGAGGTTTAGTAAAAATATCAGCAAATTGATTCTTGGTATCCACATATTTAATCACAGTATCACCTTGTAACACATGCTCTCTAATTAAATGATGTCTAACTTCTATGTGCTTAGCTTTGCTATGATACACCGGATTCTTAGATAAATTGATAGCACTTGTGTTATCACAATAAATGGAAATATTCTTGAACTTTAAACCAAAATCCTCTAATTGTTGTTTAATCCAAAGCAATTGTGAAGTGCAACTACTTATGGCCATATACTCAGCTTCAACAGTGGAGAGTGCTGCACTTGATTGTTTCTTAGAAAACCATGAATGAGCTTATTTCCTAGAAATTGACAAATGCCCGTAGTACTTTTTCTATCCAATTTACAACTAGCATAATCCGAGTCACTATAAGTATACAAATCAAATAAAGAACTCTTATCATACCATAGACCAAGAGTAGAGGTATCTTTTAAGTATATAAAAATCTGTTTCACCACAATTAAGTGTGCTTGTTTAGGATTAGATTGAAATCTAGCACACAAACACACAGCATGCATAATATCAGGTCTAGATGCAGTAAGATATAACAATGAGCCAATCATAGATCTATATAGCTTTTGGTCTACTTCATTACCATTTATGTCACTATCAAGCTTTGTATTTGAAGCCATGGGGGTAATACAAGGTTTAGCTAAATCCATGCCAAATCTAAATAGCAAATTTTTAGTATATTTAGCTTGACTAACGTGAATGCCATTCTCACTTTGTTTTATTTGAAAACCTAAAAAGAATGTTAGTTCACCCATCATGCTCATTTGGAATTCACCACTCATACAATCAGCAAAATCTTTACATAAAGAATCATTAGTTGATCCAAAAATAATATCATCCACATACACTTGTACAATAAGCAAATCATCATTTTTATGCTTCACAAACAAAGTACTATCAATTTTCCCACTATTAAAATCATTTTCAAGCAAGAACTTTGATAAACGATCATACCACGCTCTAGGAGCTTGTTTTAAGCCATAAAGAGATTTAAAAAGCTTGTAAACATGATTTGGAAACTTTTGATTTTCAAAACCAGGGGGTTGCTTCACATAAACATCTTCTTGAATAAAGCCATTTAAAAACACACTCTTAACATCCATTTGATACAATTTAAAACCTTTAAAGCATGCAAATGCCATTAACAATCTAATAGCTTCTATTCTAGCTACTGATGCAAACGACTCATCATAATCTATTCCTTCTTCTTGACTAAACCCTTGTGCCATTAATCTAGCCTTATTCCTAACCACTTTTCCATTTTCATCCATTTTGCACCAATGATAGAATGATTTTTAGGTTTAGGAACTAAAGTCCACAGTTTGTTTCTTTCAAACTCATTTAACTCTTCTTGCATTGCTATTACCCAATCGGGTGCTTTTAGAGCATCATTAATACATTTAGGCTGAATTTCACAAATCAAAGCAAGAGAACTAAAAGGATGCACACCATGAGATGATCTAGTTCTAACTCCATGAGAAATGTCACCTATTATTAATTCTTTAGGATGCCGATGCTTATTTTTAATTTGATACCAATTTTGCTTATGTGAAGGACCTATCAATTCATTATTTTCTTGCGATTCTAAGTGAGTCTCATTTTCCAATTTATCTACTTCTATATATGAATCCATGCTATTAGGTGTAGATTCCTTTAAACTAGACTCTATTTGTGGTTCAAAAACTATATCTTCATCTTCTTCAATATTAGAACTCTTAGCTAGTGATTCATCAAATTTTACATGAATGGACTCTTCTATCATTTTTGTCCTAGATTTATAAACTCTATATGCTCTACTAGTAGAAGAAAAATCAACCAAAGAACCTACATCAGATTTAGCATCAAACTAATCCAAATTATATTTAGTGTTTAAAATGTAACATTTACACCCAAATGGTCTAAGATAATCTACTTTAGGTGTCTTACCATGACAAAGTTCATATGGTGTCTTATTTAGCCCTTTTCTAATAGACAACCTATTTAACACATAACTTGCATGATTAATTGCATCAGCCCAAAATGACTTAGGTAAACCATTTTCAATTAACATAGTTCTACCAATTTCTTGTAATGACCTATTTTTTCTTTCAACTACTCCATTTTGTTGTGGAGACCTAGGTGCAGAAAAATTATGAGAAATACCAAATTTATCACATAACTCACCAAAACCAAAGTTATCAAACTCACCACCATGATCACTCCTAATCTTAATTACATATGCATTTTGTTGATTTTGAAGTTTTCTAATTAAAATATCAAAAACATGCAATGCCTCACTTTTATGAGAAATAAACAAGCACCAAGTAAAACGAGAAAAGTCATCCACAATCACAAATGCATATGATTTACCACCTAAACTTTTAACCCTACTAGGACCAAACAAATCTAAATGAAGTAATTCTAATGGTCTAGTTGTGGTAACATCTTGTTTTGATTTAAATGACTCCCTAACTTGTTTTCCTCTAATGCATGCATCACACATATGTAGGTCATTCAAATTCAATTTAGGACCTCCTCTAATCAGATTTTTCTTTATTAGTTTAGAAAGAGTAGATGTGCTAATGTGACCTAATCTTCTATGCCATAGATCCATAGAGTTATCATTCACCACAAGACAAGTAGCCTCATTAACACATAAAGAATTCAGATTTAGCACATAAATGTTTCCTTCTCTAATGCCTTTTAAAACAATCTTATTCAAAGAATCTTTAATCAAGCACTCATTACCTTCAAACGCAACCATGTAGCCTTTATCAATTAATTGACTTATGCTAAGCAAGTTGTAGGATAAACCACTCACAAATAAGACATCTTCAAACATGAGTTTAGAAGGATTACCCACATTTCCAATGCCTACAATTTTCCCTTTTGAGCCATCGCCAAAAGTGACATTACCTCCATGCTTTTTAGCTTTAAGAGACGAAAATAAGGTGGCATCTCTAGTCATGTGCCTTGAACATCCATTGTCCAAGAACCATTGGCTTGAAGTGCCTTTGGCCTTCAAGCACACCTATTAAGCAAATCAAGGAACCTTAGGTACCCAAACTTTGGGTCCTTGGGGGTTAGCGAACATGAAATCATAGCCATATGTATCAAAGATATGTTCCTTAGCTTTTTGATCATTTAAACCCTTAGGAATCCAAAAACTCCTAGTTCTAACAACTTTATTATTTCTAGTTCTAGCTAGTTTTGCATATTTAGCTCTAGGAAGATATTTTGCTCCTTTAATGATTCTAGCATGATGCACACGCCTAGAATGAGTAAGATGAGTGGAAGAACCAGATTTTTGGATTTTCTCTTTTAGTTTACTAGGGTTAAAACCAAGACCAACCTTTTCAAAATATGGTTTTTGAGATACAAGCAAAGAATCCAATTTATTGGAACTCAAAGAGAATTTTAAAAATGATTTTTCTAAGTGCTCATTCTTTTCTTTTAAAGATGCTATTTCATTTAGTAACTCAGAATGATCACATACAATGCATTCATGCTCCCTAAGACTATCAATAGTGTCATGCAATTCATTTATAGTATCTTTTAATGCACACACTTCATTTGGTTTATTTTCTTCCATTTTCCTAATTTTAGAATTTAACTCATCTATTTCTTCCATGTACTCTTCTTCTTTCTTTTCTAATCTACCATTTTCTCTCTTAAGCTCCTTGATTTCTCTAATAGCCGTTTTATGTTTTTTAAATAGAAAATCAAACTCTTCTAATAATGCATCCATTTCAGAAGTGTTTACCTCCTCATCTGTGGAAGATGAGTTCTTTTCTCCTTTGACCATCAAACAAAAGTTTTCCTTTTCTTCTTCTTCATCACTTGAAGATGATTCAGATTCACTAGAATCATCTCAAGTTGCTTTGAATTCTTTTCTGTCTTTCTTCTCTTCCTTTCTCTTTCCTTTAGATTTACCCTTCTTTGATTTGGGACATTCGGACTTGTAGTGTCCAATCTTGGCACACTTGTAGCAAGTAACCTCCACTTTCTTTTCATTTGAGGCTTCTACGGGCTTAGTCTTGCTGGAACTCCTTTTATTCTTTTTCATAAAGTTTCGAAGCCTCCTGGCCAACATGGCAATCTCCTCTTCCGAATCCTCCTCTCCATTGGATTCCTGTGCAACCGGTAAAGCAATTGATTTAGATTTTAAAGAATCTTCTTTGTTTTTATACCTGTTTTTGAGAGTAAGCTCATGTGTCATTAGTGAACCCATTAGTTCATCTAGTGACAACTTCTTGGTATCCTTGGCCTCTTGAATGGCTGTTACCTTTGGATCCCATGCCTCCGGTAGAGATCTTAGAACCTTTTGCACCTTTTCAAAATCTGAAAATGATTTACCAAGAGACTTAAGAGAGTTAAGAATATCAGTCAAGCGAGTATACATTTCAAAAATAGATTCATTAGGTTTCATAGAAAACAATTCAAAATCATGCATGTACATGTTTATTTTTGTTTCTCTAACTTGACTAGTACCTACATATTTTAACTCTAACTTCTTCAAAATTTCATAAGGAGATTTACAACACTGTACATGATTAAATTCAGATCTACTCAAAGCACAATGAAACGCACTCTTATCCTTAGCGTTTAATGCAATTAATCTATTATCTTTATTCGTGTACTTATCTCTACTCTTTTCTACTATTTCTTCTACTTCTCCTCTCTTTACCTTTTCCTTAGGGACATATGGACCATCTCTAACTATTTCCCACAAACTAAGACTATATGCAGTTAAAAAATCTTCCATCATTGTTTTCCAATATGCATAATCGGTGCCATCAAAGAATGGTGCCCTAGACAAAGAACGACCCTCATTTTCATAAAAACGTGAACTCGATGCCATGGAAACACCTAGTGATGATTAATCACTCTCTTAGGAACCTCGCTCTAATACCACTTGTTGAGTTCTAACCTAGTCAAGAGGGGTGGTGAATTGACACCTTTTAAAAACTCTAATGCATATGAGAAAATAAATTTAATACAAACCAAAATTGTAGTTGAGAGTACGGGAGCACTTAAATACTAGATGGATAATATGATATCCGCCGGCTATGCTAGTATGTGCTTTGATCCAATATACTCTTCAAATTACAATTTGGTGAAAATAGGTGATTTGAATGCACACAATAACATGTCTTTAAATAAACCAAATGGAATATTGAATGAGTACAAAGAATGATCAATTAAAGAAAATCAGAATATAATCAAAATAACCACCAAGAATGTAGGCCTAAGGATTTGGCCACTTCAAATAGCACAAAACCAAAAATAAACAAGTATAATCAAGCAAGCAAGAATAAGTAAGAATGAAGAGAAGGAGAACACAGTGATGTATAGTGGTTCGGCCCTTATGGCTTACGTCCACTACCTAAGGATTTCCTTCCTTAGGATTTTCAACCAAATCCACTATATGAAACTTTTGTTACAACCACCGAAGCCTTCACTTGGCTTCACCACCACCAAACTACTTCTAGAGTCTCACACTCACTAGTTTGGATTTTGTATGCTCTTCACAAGATACAAGAATAGTAGTGATTGAGAAATAAGGTTCTCTCAAAAATAATACAATGAAGTATAGTGAACTCTCTTAGTTTTCTCTCAAGAAGATAGAGGAAGAGAAAGATCTAGAGAGAATGAAAATCTCAGTCAATAATGTAGAAAATAATAGGCCTTCCAAAAGTTGTTCCAAAACCTTCAAGAGACCCTTATATATAGTGTTAGAGTAGGCTTTCCTTGATCAATCTCAGTCCTTCATATTGAATTCTTGATTTACCCTCCATAATCAACTAACTTGATTAATCTTCAAGACCTTTAACTTTTGTTGATCTCCAATCATCTTTGAATGACCAAATCAGCTCCAGTAATGCATGGTTGATTTTAAGGATCAAAATCCTTCATAATTCTTACAAAATCGTCCATAAATCAGAAATGATCAATTTTAACTTCTAGTTGATCTTCAAACACCTTTGATTGAGCAATTGACCCCTTAGCTTCCATAACAAGAATAACTGATTTGAAATTTGAATTTAAATCTCCAAATGGTGTAAAATGCAGCCAAATATTCTCAAATAATGAGGAAAATTTGTCCAACAATGAAGATATCAATTATAACTTCAAAATCCCTTAATTGATCAAGTTTCCATACTAAAAATGTTGACAAGTAGAGAATCAATTTGTGTAGTTGAATATATGCAAGATATCCTTAGAATATTCTCCCATAATGAAGATATCAATTAGCCATAATGAGTAGGATACTTGATTCCATGATTTGAGTCTCCATATCCTTTTAATGAGAGAGAATCATTTTGGGCCACCAGATCATCAGCTCTATTAGATTATCAAATCTGGACCTTTACCAGATCCAATTGCTTGTCAAGATTCTCATCAGCAAAGACACGATTCCCAAGACTCTTGCGTCTATCCGTAATTAAAAATAGATTGTTGTATTTTGTCAACAACAATTGGTGTCGTCTATGGGAAATGCAAGACGAAAAGTCAACTTAAGGATGGCAAACACCCGTGGACACCGACGAACTCTCTCTCAAGGCATTGAAACATGCCTTCCACCACGAAACTCTCAACAACAAGGAGCTCCTCCTCCCCCTCATGATGCTCAAACACAAGGGGGTGATCGCTCCGTTTCTCCAAACTGGCAGATGGGGAATCAACCAATCCCACCTCCACCTAACATCAGCTCAAGATCACTCCCTACTGATCAAGCGGGGACCTCACAACAGCCACCACGTACGGTCCCGTGGGAAGAGTATGAAGCATTGAGACAACAACACATGGAAGGCATGCAAGCACTTCGAGACATAGCTGGAGTACTCCAAAGTATGATGCATGGAGGGACGTTGCCTGATACTCTGAAAAAGTTTATGCCTCAGCCCGAGGTGGGAGCTGATTCCTACCAAGAAGCTACTCTCAATTCTCATTCTCGATCTACGCCTCGATGAGAGGATAGGCCCAAATCGCCACCACCAAGAAGGAACCCTCATTTCGTGCCCTGAAGAAATGGAAACCCAAGAATGGAAAACAGAACCAGAAGCCCTCAAAGGCGGAGGTATCATGAAACAGTGGCCAGTACACCAACAAGACATGACAATCAGACAACAGCTACCATACGTGATGACATGAAAAGAGTAATAGAAGAGGTGCTTGAGCGAAAAAACTTAATCCCTGCAACAGAAGAGCACCAACGTAGAAAATGTCCTTTTACTGCAGATATATTGGAGAGACCGCTGCCTCGAAAATTCTAAATGCCACAAATCACCCTCTACTCAGGAAAAGACGACCCATATGATCATGTTCAGAATTATGAGTCACTGATGATATTGCAAGGATGGGATGACGACATAATGTGCCGAGCATTTTTCTTAACACTATCAGGACATGCTCGAACATGGTTTAACAGCCTTCCAGAAGCCTCTATTTCATCATTTGGGCAGCTTAGGACAGAATTCATCAAGGCTTTTGTGATTAACAGTCGAAGAAAAAAGGATGCCACATATTTGCTCAGCTTACGACAAGGGAATAAGGAATCCTTACGTCAATTTGTGGATAGATTTCACAATGCCACTTGTAACGCCCCGCTCCCACTTACGGGTGTTACTCGTGAACAATTACCCAAATTGTCCACCTGCCCAGCCTTAGGTGAAGGGTGGACCATGTTTCAAGATGAAACGCCCTAGGTGGGAACTAGGCTCGTCCTTCCCTTCCCTCATCCCCAGGATTTACTAGCGAAATTGGGCTTTAACCACACCGCATTGGCTAAAAAGAAAACTCATGAAAATGCCCAACCGCCATTTCTTATTTATATTTAATTCTTTTCCATCCAAGAATTTTAACGGGCTCCATAATTCACCATTTAAACCAATCCATTGATTGATTACCAATTTTGGAGGAAAAACTCATCATTTTCAATTTTCCAAAATTTTGGCATTATTCTCCAAAATGATCGAAAAATCCCTTTATTTTTGAAATTTCCTCGGGGGCCAAAAATCAATTTAGAAATGGCCCAAAAACCCCAATTTTCCAATTTTTTTAAAAAAAAGTTTGGCCAGCGGGGTCCACTGGCACGCCCGGGGCCCGAGCGGGGCCACGCTGGCCGCTGGACGCCCATGGCGCGCGCAGCCGCACACTCACCCGTGCGCCTGGCCGGGCGCGCGGCCTCCCGCGCCCACCTGCCTGCGGGCGCGGCTGACTGCCCCCGCGCGCGCGCGGCCGCCCTGCGGCCTGTTGCTGGCTGGCAGCCCTCTGCTGCCTTTTTCACTTCTCTTCTTCTTTTTTTTTATTTGGGCTTCCAAACCCAATTTTTTCCAGAAATTTAAAATAAATAAAATACCTCATTTTTCTTCAAATTTACCTTTATTTCTCCAGAAATAAGGCTTAAACAATATTCTTGATGCTTCCACAACATACATCAAACACCCACTACCTTTGCAACAAAAATCCTTTTTACTTGGATCTTGGTTGCTTCTCACAACACACCCAATAATGAGACTTACACCACAACTTAGGCTTCACATGCCATAAGCCAATGCCTTACTTTCTAAATAGAAACATACATTCCAAATATAAAATACACACATGCTCTTGGGCTTCAACAAGCCATTATCAAACAAATAAAATTACATCTCATACATTAAACATAACAAGTTAGGCTCCCCTAAGCCATACAATACACTTGAATCATCATTTCCATGCCTCCACATGCCAATCCACCTTGTATTGATTTTTTTCCATGCTTCCACAACCTATATGTGAGGATAAAAACCTCATGAGCTATTAAGCTCAATAAGGGTGCAATGATAAATAAATATGAACATAACAAGTTATATGATGCCAAATGCATGCAAGTGTGGCTAGGTTTCTTTGCCCTCACAACCCTCCAAGGTTAGAGGCATCAACCCACCATTTCAACCATGTTCTCAAACTAACCTATGGCCATAAGTCTCATGAACATAAAAGAACATGCCAAATGCAACATATACATTATTGAAGCAAATTTACCACCCATTGCAAGGCCACCCTCCCATGGGGCCATCCCTTACCTCTTCTTGAATATTAAATCTCCATTTCAAGAGAGCTTCCATCTTCATTTTCTCCCATCTAAAATGGCATTCAAACTAGAACTCACTTTGCATACAAGAACACTAATTAAAGAGAAGAAGACAATACAACTTACCTTGATTCTCTTCTCTTCCTCTTCTTCTTCTTCTTTCATCTTCTCCCTTTCTTCTTTCTTTCATTCTCTCTACAAATGGCCAAAGGGAGACAAGTCTTCCACACTTGTCTTTATATACTACTCTTTTCCATTTTCAAGAATGGATCTCCACCATCCATTCAAAGCACAATCCATGTGCTTTAGGAGAATTAAATCTCCACCATCCATTTTAATAAACAAGACTTCTCTCTTGGAGAAAATACACTTTTAATATATTGGCAATCCATGCCATTTCCTCTCTTTAAATTCCCACCATTGGATTTATTCTCTAATTTAAGAATACATCTCATCCATTAGATCTCTTGAATTTCCTATTTATTTCCCATTTAATTAAATGAGACCATTTTCAAAACCATCACACTTGAGAGACATAAATAATTTCTTTCCCCATTAATAAAATCTCCATATTTTCCAAGGCATTAATGGTGACCATTTACCATTTTCTTTTGAATTTTCTTTAATCCATATAATCATGCCTCTCATTAAATGCTTGAAAGACCATTTAACATTTCTTTTGCATTTAATTAATTCACCCAATTATACTTGAACCACAAAATGCCAAGTATCACAACAAGACACTAACCTTGGCTTCCAAGTTTAATCTCATCTCTCCAAGTGGCATTACCACATTAATTCACAATTTAGGGAAAATATAATTATTCTCCTCAAATAATTTAATATCCACCATTTTCCCTATTTCCAAAATTAAATTTCCTTTATGGAATTAAATTCCAAAATTCCCTAATACTCTTTGTGAATTTATTAATCCCATATATCTCCACATAAATACCAAATTGGGATTTTTATTCACTCATACACCTAATTCCACATAGGAATTATTTTTAATTTATCAAAATACCCTTTATTGGATTTCTCTATCCAAATTACCAAAATACCCTTCTCATGGGCATTCTTAATCTCAAGGATCATCACTTCCTCAAGGGCATTTTTGGAATTTTCTCACTTTCTTTCTCATTCTTTTAACACCGAGTGTTACACCACTCTTGAAGTCCCGGACTTGCCGGCTCAAGTGGAAGTGTCTGCTATGCTCCAAGGGACACTTCTCGCCTCTCTCCAAGAATCACTTTCTTTAGACCCTCCAACGTCCTTGGCCGATTTATTTGTTAGAGCAAACCGGTATATCCTCCACACTGAAATTATGAGGAATGTGGCAGGGAATGAAGACAAAGAAAGGAAGAGAAAGGAGCGGGAAGGGGAAGAAGAGCCTATTCGACGACAGGAAAGGATTAGAAGATCGGATGTACCTAAACCTCACTTTAATCATTATACTCAGCTTTTACAACCCCAGTCAACTATACTAGCCGCAGTAGAGGGAGAAGGACTCCTTAAACTACCTCGTAGAGTTGACCGACCTATGGGAAAAAATTAAGAAGAGTATTACAGATATCATCGAACTCGGGGACATTCTATTGATCACTGCAGAGAATTGAAGAACCAAATTGAGATGCTCATTTGTGAGGGGCATTTGCAAAGATATGTGAGAAACGAGGAAGAAGAAAATAGGGAACCCCGACAAAGAGGAGATAGACGTGATGGGCATGAAAGGCCAAGCCTGAGGCAACAAGAGAGAGGAAGGGATCGTTGGCAAGATACTCATGTAGACAATGAGCTGACTCAACAAGCCATTCACGTTATTTCAGGTGGGGAAACCCTAGGTGGGGACACATCAGCCTCCCAAAAGGCATACGCCCGTCAAGCCTACCAAGTTAACTCAGTAATGGATGTAAGAAATGATGAAGAGCCAATCACCTTCGCCCCAACCGATCGAGGTGATATAATACTCCCACATGATGATCCCATGGTTATCTCAGCAGTCGTAGCCAAGCACCCCATCAGTAGAATTTTGGTAGATAGTGGTAGTTATTGAAAGTAAAGCAAGATCGCTACGGGGCAAGCAGCGTGGTTCAAAAATTTTGAACCTTACCCCGATCCCGGCGATTGGATCAACGTCGAAATCAAATCATTCACAAACAAATAAATAAATCTAACCTTTAGATTATCGAGTCGTTCGCGGATTCGAGCCGTCCAAGCGTCCGACCTCTAACTCGTGATACGCGGCACGCGTCCGTTGGCAAGGAGAGCGGAATAGGAGTGCTAGCTCCTTCTCCTTTGCGCGGCTTGTGAATGGACGGTAAAAGAACACCCACGTTTCAAATTGATGCCAAAAGAAACCGGGGAAGAGTGAACGGCAATGCGTTTTTCAACTCTTGAAAAACGACACCAAAAATCACCTCTGTAATGGGCAACCTATAAAAGGATATTTATAATGAAATATCCTAGGGTTTCTAAAACCCTAATGGATTGGGCTAGCCCATTAATTCTAATTTATTTAGAATCATAAGTGGGCTTATTCTAGTCCAACTAGAAATATAATTAAATGGCCCAATCCTTTTATAGGTTAAATAAAATATTATGGCCCAAATCTAATTCAAGCCCAAATATATTTTATTTAATATTTGGCCCAAATCTAATTTGGTCCAAATATAATATTTAATTTAATATTTGGCCCAAATCTAATTTAGTCCAAATATTAACTTAACCCCAAAAATATTTTATTTCCTATTTGCCACTCCAACAAATAGAAAATCATTAAATTAGAAACTCCTTCCTAATTTAATCAAATGCCATTTTTAGGAAACTCTTTCCATTATGACGACTCCTCGTCATATCGACGTCATTACGTCTATTGGTTCTTTTCCCGTGAGAACCTACGACAGCACAACTTCTTGCCGAAGTGTCCTACTTAACCATACGTCCACTCTCCTGGTTTAAGCCAGGGACCGTGCCTATTGCGTATGACTCATTAGGCTTCCGAATATGTTGGCAATGTATAGGTACGAACACATAAGACAAGATTGGCCTCTAGCAAGGCGTCATGCCTACCCAATTATTCAGAAGGATTCATAATCCGCAAATAACCTTTCACGAGCATGGTTACCGTGTAATACGATCCTCTCGTTAATGCATCTTATGTGATCTCAAGTATGGCGATGTGTTGCTTGATAATGATCACATGAGTTTTCTTCGGTCTTTCGGATATCTTCACTTAATAGAAAGTGAATCAATAACTCCTTATTGATTTCTTTCACCATGGCCATGGATTTAAAGTGAATATCCACCGAATGCGCCTTAGATACATCATCCTCTATCAAGGGATAGACGAGTCTCATCTTGGCTATGCACCCATCTCCATAAGCCTCATGATATACCCAACGATCGCCCACGTGCAGCCTTTGTCTAGGCCCATCGAAACGATGTCAAAGCATACCAGTCTTCTTATGAGATGACCGTGACAACCTCAGGTCCAAGGATTAGTTACACCCATCTCGTATGAGAATTCCATCAACATATAACCAAAATGGATTCTCATGGCGAGTCATGTCCAGTGACACGTTCTCCAACATTGGTCACCTATGTACTTGTCTAGGCATCCCCATGCCTATGGGTGTGAGACCCCCATTGCTATCACATAGCAAAAACATAGCACATACAAGTCTTACCGCAATTGTCAATGTCCATTCTTGACATTGCTACGACTTGGGACGTTTAATGATGTCTATAAACTGTGATGCATCATCTCACATCTTTATAGATTATTCACAGTATACATCATATGGACTTCTATTTAGTTTCATTTGGTTATTACAATAATAACAAGAAACTAATAGAATGACTTCTTGTGAATTTGAATAACTCCTTATTCAAATAATAACATGATTACAATTGTCAGTGTACAACATGCCCAATCTGATTGGGTCTAGAGCACCTACACTAACAATCTCCCACTTGCACTAGAGCCAATCACTCATGTATCTTATACCTGATGATCGAACATGACTTTCATGTTTCTCCTGGATAGAGCTTTAGTCAAGAGATCTACGACGTTGTCATCCGTCGACACTTTCTCTATATATGTCACCATAGCTGATAATCTCCATTATCATATGGTGATATCGCAATACAAATTTGGTCCGTTGATGAGACCGTGGTTCCTTCGCTTACGCGATGGCTCCTTTGTTGTCCCAATAACTGTTATTGGATCAACAATGCTGGACACCACTTTAAGTTCATCAATGAACTTACGGATCCATACAACCTCCTTAGCTGCTTCGAAGGTTGTTATGTATTCGACTTCAGTTGTTGAATCTGCCACTATCTCTTGTTGGAACTCTTCCAACTCATGGCCCAGCCATATAGGCAGAATATGAATTTCGACTGTACGTGATTTAAAATCATCATGGTCAAATTGGAAACTGGCATCCATGAACCCCTTCATGGTATGCTCTTATTCTCTATATGGCAAAAAACATCTCTTTAATGCTTCACAAGTACTTAAGAATGTTTTTCACAGCAATCCAGTGTTTCTAACCTGGATCAACTTGATATCTACTACATATGCTCAAAGTATATGCGATATCAGGCCTCGTACATAACATGGCATACATGATCGAGCCAATAGCCAAGGCATATTGCACTCGACTCATCCTATCTCTCTCATCTTGTGTCTTCAAACACATAGCCTTGGAGAGATGTATTCCATGTGACATGGGAAGACTTCTCCTCCTAGAATCTTCCATGCTAAACCTCTTTAGCACCTTGTCAATGTACGCGCTATGGGAGAGTGCTAGCAACCTCCTGGATCTATCTCTATAGATCCTTATTCCCAGAATATAAGCTGCTTCTCCCAAATTCTTCATGGAGAAAATATTTTGAAAGCCATATTTTAACTAATTACATCATGGGAACACCATTCCCTATGAGCAATATATTGTCCACATATAGGACTAAAAGGACCACCACGCTCCCACTAACCTTCTTGTAAACACAAGGATCAACTTCCCTTTTGTGAAAAATCAAACTTTTGATCTTTTCATCAAAACATTGATTCTAACTCCGGGATGCTTGCCTTAGTCCATAAATGGACCTTTGCAAGTTGCAAATCTTATTTGCATGTTTATGAGTAACAAAACTGTCAGGCTGTGTCATATACACATTCTCGACCAGGTTTCCTTTAAGGAAAGTTGTTTTGTCATCCATTTGCCATAACCCAGAGTCAATGTCAGACATTGCCTCATCATAGGTAGTAGGCTCATCGTTCAAAACCAGAAGCACATCTCCATGTGCCGAGATGAGAAATCCATATCTCTCTTGCTCGCAACGAACCCTCATCAACCTATGAGATTCTTGTGTAGAAGGTTGGGGAGTTGACACAACTTCTTGTGTCTGACCTTTCTCGGGTTCCTGGAGGGGAGTATTTGTTTGTGGTTCGCCTCGAATCTTATTCGAGCTTAACATTCCTCCCACTAGCCATAGCATCTAAGAATTCCTTCTCAAGGAATATCACATGCTTGACAACAAAACACCTTTTGTTCACATGGGTGGTAAAAGTAATATCCATTTGGATATCCCACAAACAGATATCTCGTCGATTTGGGTTGTAGCTTATTACTGTCAACACGTTTAACATAAATTTGACAACCCCAAATCTTAAGGAAAGACAAATTTAGCTTCTTTCCTTTCCATATCTTATATGGAGTCTAAGTAACTGATTTACTTGGAACCCTGTTCAAAACAAAGATCGCGGTGAGGAATGCGTATCCCCAAAATGAAATAGGGAGTTCAGCGCGACTCATCATGGACCAGACCATGTCCAACAAGGTCCTATTCCTCTCTTAGACACACCATTCATCACTGGTGTTCCAAGTGGAGTCCATTGTAAGAGAATCCCATTCTGCTTCAGATGATTTAGAAACTCACTGTTCAAGTATTCACCACCTCGATCTGATCGAAGTACTTTGATACTTTTCTCAGTTTGTTTCTCTACTTCAAATCTGAATTCCTTGAACTTTTCAAAAGCTTCTGATTTGTGTTTCATGAGATACACATAACCAAAACGTGATCTATCATCAGTAAAGGTTATGAAGTAGACATACCCACCTCGAGTCTGGGTGGACATGGGCCCACACACATCAGTGTGCACAAGCTCTAGCACTTCTGTGGCCCTCTCTCCCTTTCCTTTAAAAGGAGATTTAGTCATCTTACCAAGTAAACAAGATTCGCAAGCACCATATGATTCATAATCAAATGTGCTAAGGTATCCATTTTTATACAAATTGGATATGCGAGTCTCATTTATATGGCCAAGGCGACAATGCCATAAATAAGTGCTATTTAAATCACCTGATTTCAGTCGCTTAATATTTATGTTATTAATAGGAGTATCAACATCAAGAATATACAAATCGTTACATATTGTTGCTTTACCATAAAACAACTCATTTTTATAAAATGAACAACTATTGTTCTTAAATAAAAATGAAAATCCATCTTTGTCCAAACAAGAAATAGAAATAATATTCCTAGTCAAACTAGGAATAAAGTAACAGTTATGTAAATCTAACACAAGCCATGTGGATAATGTCAATAAATAGGTCCCTACAACTAATGGAACAACTTTTGATCCATTTACCACGTGTAGGTACACTTCTCCTATTATTAATCTCCTCATACTCCTAAGCTCATACACGAAGGTGTAAGTATGAGCATTAGATCCAGTATCTAATACTCATGTGGACTGATCAGAAGTAAATAGATTAATTCCAATAACATAAATACCTGAAGTGCCTTGAGTAGAACTCTTCTTACTCTACACTTCTCGATTTATCACAGTGGAGATAGATTGCATCCTTTTTACCTTTTGGGTTTTAGTCTTCTGGACTCTTCCAAATTGCGCTATAGAAGAACTCTTCTTCCTTTTTGGCTTTCTTACTCTTGGGCTTACCCTTGTGCGCCTTGGGCCTTTCAACTAAGAGAACACTTCTCTTGGCCTATAATCAATTTTAGGCTTGGTCTCCCTTAGTATGGACAGCTACTCTCTAAGAGTCTTATCCATAACTTTTAGGGAGGGACTATAACAGCAAATCTAAGGTAAGTTTCAGCATCCATACCCAAGTTCAGCTCTAGCAACCTATTGATAAAACATATCATCTCCATGGCATGCTTCTCAACAGATGGTCCTTGAGCCTAGCCATGATCTCATAGGCATCATAACTCTTATGTGGCGACCTATGTTTCGGGGTCATGGCAGCCAAGACGATATATCAAGCGATGATCATATCACCCATGTGCATCGTCCAGGCCTAATGTGCTATTATTTCTTTAACTGGTGGCTTCGTAAGAAGATAGCTCTTTATCGCATAAAGAATCTTATCATACGTGAGGACTATCCTCAAGATGATCTCCCAGTCATAGAAATTAGTCTCATTGAAGGTATAATTGCCCTCGAGTGTCGATCTTATCGACATGTTTCCAGACATTCTGGATCAACAACTGATAGAGATATTATTATAATCATATTGAATTACGAAATCATAAATCGCAAGAAGTAACATTTTATGATTGCTCCCACTATTTTCTACGAGTTTGCCACCCTCAAGACATAACTCGGGAAATCCCGTTGGAAGATTTCCTAGCAGGCTAGGATCCCATCTCCCCTCGCACAACCTTGAGTGACTCAACAAATTGTGCTAGGATCGATTAGGTAGGTACTTGCTACCAATTGCATCTCCATGCAACTCCTAGATTCATTGGGTTGACAACTCCTTGCCAAGCACATCTTATGTGACTCCCAATCTTTGCCTCTATACTCAGTAAGGCCTTGAGTGACTCAACAAACCCCACTTTTCTAGTTAAGTCAGACCCATCATTCAGGGACATCTCATGGCCCATGAAGCATAGGAATCATAGGTGACACATGACCTTGAGTGACTCAACAAATCAAGTGCCAGCTAGAAACCTAATGCTTCATAATGATGGAAGGCAAGTTGGCTTAATATTAATGAGGGATTTATTATTTATTTATTTAGGTCTCATCACATGCAATTAATCAAATTAATAATGCATAATAAACGACTCAAACCGGTGTATGGTATGGATAACTACGGCTAGTCCCCTCGAGCCATAGAAGGGAAGCTAGCGGGTCAAACCTAGGTGAAGAATCACATCTTGCTTCATAAGCACATTCTTCAAGCCTTCATTGGTCTTCGAATCTTGTCTTCAATTTGGCTCCATCTCTTGCTCTTTATACAAACTACAACTATCGATGCTCTATTCTATTCTACATATATTACATAGAATCAGAAACCCCGAGTTACATTCGGGGGGAGTGAGATGAGAAGAGAATGTACATCAGAGTATAAGAGAGGCAGGACACGCAGGCCCTATTTCAAAAACCAAATTTACAAGCATTCATTCCCAACATAAAATAAATGGTCGACTCGATCCATACCATACACCCATGCAATCAATCACATTGATTCATTTAGATTATGTTAATTAATTGTCACATTTATTTCAAACTTAATGAAACGCTTTCAATAAATTGAAAAATTTGTATGATTTTGGAAAAACAAAATTGTTTTAATTGTGTTGGGCTTGGGCTCCATCCATTAGTCTAACTAACAAGGCTCAACAGGCCTTGGATCAACCAATGTATGTCAAACATACATTAGCAGCCCAATAATTAATAAATAACCCAATTAATGGCCCTGGCCCATTTTTAATCACGGCCCATAAGTGTCATACACTCATGGATCGGATAAAAATAATAAAAATAGCCAAACAATTTAGTCGGGCCCCACCAAAGAGAACGGAACGCACTGGGCCACCGAAGGGTCGGCCCGGATGCTTCACGGGGACCCCCGGGAAGGGTCAAACCGAAGCCCGAGGGAGCGGGAGGGGCCGGGAGGCGGTTGGACAGCATGTCAAACATGCTGCCAGGCCTGGGCGCGCATGGGCCGCGCCTGGGCGCGCTTGGGCCGCGCCTGTCGCGCCCGGCCGCGCGGCAGGGGCCGCTGGGGGCGAGCGCGGCCCACTGGGGCCGCGCGGGGCGCGCAAAGGCCGTGCGCGGGCAGCTGGGGGCCGCGCGGGCCGCGCAAGGCCGCGCGCGGGTCGCGGGTCGCACCCGCGGGCCGCGCGCGGGTCGAACCCGCGGACCGCGTGCGGGTCGCGGGTCGAACCCGCGGACCGCGTGCGGGTCGCGGGTCGCGCCCGCGCCCGGCCGCGCCTTGCGCGCGTGCGCGGCCGCCCATGAGGGCCCTGCGCGCGCGCGGCTGCACCTAGGCGCGCCATGCGCGCGCACGGCCGCGCACGGCCGCCCCTGGCCGGGCCCTGCGCGAGCCCAGGCCGCCCCAGGCCATGCCCAGCGCACGCGGGCCCCGCTCGGCCGCGTCTTTCAACGCCCCGATGCATCCGTATGCACCCCGAACCCCGTTTTGCCCTTTTTCGTGTCATACACGATCTTTTGCCCTTCACCCAAAAACGTTTTGCAATCCAAAATATACAAACGCAACAATCATTTAATTATTTTACAAATAACAACATAACCAAATCCGTACGTAAGGAATTGAAATATTTCGACGATGGCTCTGATACCACTGAAAGTAAAGCAAGATCGCTACGGGGCAAGCAGCGTGGTTCAAAAATTTTGAACCTTACCCCGATCCCGGCGATTGGATCAACGTCGAAATCAAATCATTCACAAACAAATAAATAAATCTAACCTTTAGATTATCGAGTCGTTCGCGGATTCGAGCCATCCAAGCGTCCGGCCTCTAACTCGTGATACGCGGCACGCGTCCGTTGGCAAGGAGAGCGGAATAGGAGTGCTAGCTCCTTCTCCTTTGCGCGGCTTGTGAATGGACGGTAAAAGAACACCCACGTTTCAAATTGATGCCAAAAGAAACCGGGGAAGAGTGAACGGCAATGCGTTTTTCAAGTCTTGAAAAACGACACCAAAAATCACCTCTGTAATGGACAACCTATAAAAGGATATTTATAATGAAATATCCTAGGGTTTCTAAAACCCTAATGGATTGGGCTAGCCCATTAATTCTAATTTATTTAGAATCATAAGTGGGCTTATTCTAGTCCAACTAGAAATATAATTAAATGGCCCAATCCTTTTATAGGTTAAATAAAATATTATGGCCCAAATCTAATTCATGCCCAAATATATTTTATTTAATATTTGGCCCAAATCTAATTTGGTCCAAATATAATATTTAATTTAATATTTGGCCCAAATCTAATTTAGTCCAAATATTAACTTAAGCCCAAAAATATTTTATTTCCTATTTGCCACTCCAACAAATAGAAAATCATTAAATTAGAAACTCCTTCCTAATTTAATCAAATGCCATTTTTAGGAAACTCTTTCCATTATGACGACTCCTCGTCATATCGACGTCATTACGTCTATTGGTTCTTTTCCCCTGAGAGCCTACGACGGCCCAACTTCTTGCCGAAGTGTCCTACTTAACCATACGTCCACTCTCCTGGTTTAAGCCAGGGACCGTGCCTATTGCGTATGACTCATTAGGCTTCCGAATATGTTGGCAATGTATAGGTACGAACACATAAGACAAGATTGGCCTCTAGCAAGGCGTCATGCCTACCCAATTATTCAGAAGGATTCATAATCCGCAAATAACCTTTCACGAGCATGGTTACCGTGTAATACGATCCTCTCGTCAATGCATCTTATGTGATCTCAAGTATGGCGATGTGTTGCTTGATAATGATCACATGAGTTTTCTTCGGTCTTTCGGATATCTTCACTTAATAGAAAGTGAATCAATAACTCCTTATTGATTTCTTTCACCATGGCCATGGATTTAAAGTGAATATCCACCGAATGCGCCTTAGATACATCATCCTCTATCAAGGGATAGACGAGTCTCATCTTGGCTATGCACCCATCTCCATAAGCCTCATGATATACCCAACGATCGCCCACGTGCAGCCTTTGTCTAGGCCCATCGAAACGATGTCAAAGCATACCAGTCTTCTTATGAGATGACCGTGACAACCTCAGGTCCAAGGATTAGTTACACCCATCTCGTATGAGAATTCCATCAACATATAACCAAAATGGATTCTCATGGCGAGTCATGTCCAGTGACACGTTCTCCAACATTGGTCACCTATGTACTTGTCTAGGTATCCCCATGCCTATGGGTGTGAGACCCCCATTGCTATCACATAG
The DNA here is from genome assembly GCF_014633365.1 of Diospyros lotus. Lineage (NCBI taxonomy): Eukaryota > Viridiplantae > Streptophyta > Magnoliopsida > Ericales > Ebenaceae > Diospyros > Diospyros lotus. The sequence goes on from NC_068350.1 coordinate 25,959,411, forward strand.
CAAAAACATAGCACATACAAGTCTTACCGCAATTGTCAATGTCCATTCTTGACATTGCTACAACTTGGGACGTTTAATGATGTCTATAAACTGTGATGCATCATCTCACATCTTTATAGATTATTCACAGTATACATCATATGGACTTCTATCTAGTTTCATTTGGTTATTACAATAATAACAAGAAACTAATAGAATGACTTCTTGTGAATTTGAATAACTCCTTATTCAAATAATAACATGATTACAATTGTCAGTGTACAACATGCCCAATCTGATTGGGTCTAGAGCACCTACACTAACAGTTATGTCAACCTGATCTACTGGAACTGTTTTGGGCAAATGCATTTATCTCATGACCGATTGAAGAAAGTATCCTCACCTCTATATAGCTTCACTGGAGAAGCGGTTCTAGTTGCAGGATCTATTCAGCTACCTATCACATTAGGTGTGGACCCCTAACTCATAACTCGATAAGCAAATTTTATGGTGGTTAAAACTTCCTCGGCGGCATACAATATGATCTTGGGATGCCCGTTACTCAATGATCTAAGGTCCGTACTATCCTCATGCTATCTACTGATGAAATTCCCCATACCCGCTGGAGTGGGACAGGTTCGAGGGGATAAAAAAAAAGCACGAACTTGTTATGTGTCATCTACAAAAGGGAAAAGAGCTAAAGAAACCTTATCCATAGCCGAGAAAGCCATACATAAATCCTTGGAGAAAGGAGCCACACGTAAACCTCAACCTGTTGAAGAATTAGAAGCAGTACATCTGAATGAATCAGATTCTGAGAAAGTAGCATATGTGGGGTCCTAACTTCCAGAGCATATGAAAGAAGAAATTGCGAGATGCTTGCGAGAAAATTCAGACGTATTAGCTTGGAAACCAAAAGATATGCCAGGAATCAGTCCAGAAGTAATATGCCACCACTTGAATGTGGATCCCCAGTTCAAGCCAGTCCGACAAAAGAAGCGAAACATTGCCCCTGATAGGGTACACGCATTAGAAGAGGAAGTTGACAAATTGCTAAAGGCGGGCTTCATTCGAGAAGTATTATATCCAGAGTGGTTGGCCAACGTTGTTATGGTCCCGAAACCTAATGGAAAATGGCGTGTCTGTGTGGATTTCACCAATCTCAATAAGGCATGCCCCAAAGACTCATACCCGCTTCCACGGATCGACCGCCTTGTGGACGAAACGTCTGGATACCAGTTTCTGAGCTTTTTGGATGCTTTCTCAGGGTACCACCAAATAATGATGTACCCTCCAGACCAGGAGAAGACATCATTCATCACTGAAAAAGGGACATACTGCTACCAAGTCATGCCTTTTGGACTCAAGAACGCTGGAGCCACTTATCAACACATGGTGAATAAAGTCTTTAAAAAACTGTTGGGCGACACAATGGACGCATGTGTTGACGACATGATCGTGAAAAGTCGAGAGAATGAGTCCCATGTTGAAAAGCTAGCGCGGGTGCTTGGAGTCTTTAGACAGTACAAGATGTGGTTAAATCCAGCAAAGTGTGCCTTTGGAGTGCAGTCTGGAAAATTCTTGGGATACATGATCACACAAAGAGGAATCGAGGCAAACGCTGAGAAAATTCAAGCAATATTTGACATGGAACCACCAGCATCAACTAAGGAAGTTCAGCGATTGACAGGGCGAATGGCAGCTCTCGGACGTTTTCTCTCCAAGTCAGCTGAAAGAGAGCTACCATTCTTGTGAACATTAAGGGCAGGAAAAAAGTTTTAATGGACAGAACAATGCCAAAAGTCATTCGAAGCATTAAAGGAGTATTTGAAAGAAGTTCCCCTATTAACACAACCAGAAATTGGAGAGACGTTGTACTTATACTTGGGGATAAGCGATGAAGCCATAAGTGTTGTATTAATCAGGAAAGAATGACAGGTAGATCGACTAATATATTATGTCAGTAAAGTATTACAAGGCCCCAAGACACGTTATCCCGTGGCAGAAAAAATGGCATTAGCACTGTTAAACGCATCCAGAAAGTTGAGGCTATACTTTCAGGCTCATTTGATTGTCGTACTTACAGATCAGCCCTTACGAAGTATTTTGCAAAAGCCCGAATGTTCCGGTCTCCTTACCAAATGGTCCATTGAGTTAAGTGAATATGATATCCAGTATCAACCTCGATAAGCTATAAAAGGACAGGCGCTGGCTGACTTTATTGTGGAATGCACACACTCTGGTAAGATAACTGAAAATAAGTAGGCAGAATGGTTGTTGTTTGTTGATGGAGCATCTGGTTCACAGGGAAGTGGCGCTGGGATAGTACTCGTATCCCCTGAGGGAGAAACGTTAGAGTATTCTCTCTGATTTGCTTTTCCAAGTACCAACAACGTAGCAAAATATGAAGCATTAATCACTGGAATGAGGATAGCAAGAAAATTGGAAGTAGCACGATTGGTTGCTCATAGTCATTCTCAGTTGATTGTGCAGCAGTTTCAGGGACAATATGAAACCAGAGAGCAGATAATGGCCCAATACTTGCGCAAAGTAAAAGACCTAGCACAGACATTTCAAAGTTTCCAATTAACACAAATAAACATATCGCTTAATGGACATGCTGATGCTTTGTCTAAACTAGCATCGACAAGAGAAACAACAGGAAAAGCAGTATTTGTGGAGATGCTGCATCAACCAAGCATCGAAGAAAAAGAGGTATCATGCGTTGAGGCAAAAGTGGATTGGAGATCGCCCTTCTATCGTTATCTCACTAGAAATGAATTACCAGATGATCCACAAGAAGCAAAAAAACTTTAGATGCGGGCTTCAAGGTTTACCATCATAGACGGGATATTATATAAGTGAGCTTACACTACACCTCTTCTCAAATGCTTAGGCCCTCAAGAGGCCGAATATGCCTTGGCAGAAACTCACAGTGGAATATGCGGAGAACATTTGGGAGTAAGAGCCCTAGCAACCAAAATTTTGAGAGCCGGTTTCTTTTGGCCCACATTAAGATCAGACGTGTTAAAGAAAGTCAAATCATGTGACAAATGCCAACGACATGCTCTAGTCCAATCTGCCCCGATATCTCAGCTGCAGCCTGCATTCCAGCCTATACCATTCGCTCAGTGGGGTTTGGATATTTTGGGACCTTTCCCTCAAGCACCTGAGAAGAGAAAATTTTTAATAATGGCTACTAACTATTTCACCAAATGGATTGAAGCTAAGGCATTGGCCACCATTATAGCACGAAAAGTAGAGCCAATGGTATGGAAAGACATTATGTGTCGGTTTGGAATACCAAGAATTATCGTCACAGATCATGGAAAGCAATTTGATTGCGATTCCTTTAGGAAATTTTGTGACAACCTAGGGATCCAACTGAGGTTCGCTTCAGTGGCGTACCCCCAAGCTAATGGACAAGCCAAGGTCAGCAACCGAACCATATTACATGGCCTAAAAACTCAACTTGAAGGAGCTAAGGGCTCATGGGCCGATGAGCTACCCACCATTTTATGGGCTTACCAAACGACTAGTCAGGTCGCTACTGGAGAAACTCCGTTCAATCTTGTATACGGAACAGAGGCCTTAATTCCCATTGAAATTTCAGCTAAGTCCCCAAGACTGATGGCATATGAGGAAGAGGACGGTACGAGAAATTCTGAAGCATTGCGAGAAAATTTGGATCTGATTGAAGAGCAGAGGGATAGTACTGCTATGAAAATAGTTGCGTATCAGAGAAGAGTCGCCAGTTATTTCAATTCTCGGGTTAAGAGCAGACCCAAGAAAAAAGGAGATATAGTACTTCGAAGATCTGTTGTAACCAATGCGCTAAGGGATGATGGAAAGTTACGAGCAAATTGGGAAGGACCATACAGCATTCTAAAGCTGATCGGTCCCAACACTTGCATTTTACAAACTCTTTCGGGAGACACCATGGGGAAAACATGGAATTTGAACTACCTGAAGTTGTATACGAACAATGTACCTGAGAAAATATCTGCAATAACTTAAGTCTTAAATGGGACCGTGGACGTAGGCACATTTAGCCGAACCACGTAAAAATGCTTGTGTGCGCATGGTTTTCATTTTATTTACATTTTCGGAAAGTGAACTCGAACACGATCGAGCTCGTTGCCCAGCCTATGGCCCGGTAACGAGGTGAAATGCGATCGAGCCCGTTGCCCCACCTATGGCCCGGCAACGAGGTGAAATGCGATCGAGCCCGTTGCCCCACCTATGGCCCGGCAACGAGGTGAAATGCGATCGAGCCCATTGCCCCGCCTATGGCCTGGCAACGAGGTGAAATGCGATCGAGCCCGTTGCCCCGCCTATGGTCCGGCAACGGGGTAAAATGAGATCGAGCCCGTTGCCCCGCCTATGGCCTAACAACGAGGTGAAATGTGATTGAGCCCGTTGCCCCGCCTATAGCCCAGTAACGAGGGAAAATTCAATCGAGTCTGTTGTCCTGCCGACGGCCTGGCAACGAGAAGAAATGCAGTCACATCCGTTGCCCTGCTTACAGCCCGGCAATGAGGAAAAATATGCTCAAGCTCATCGTACATGATTCAATAATGAAAGAAAAGTCTTGGCCTCGTATCACTAAAGTAAATCAAGCAATAAATAGCGGAGCACGTTGGGTAGGACAAAGAAGAAAATATTCATTGATAAAGCAATAGCTCTCCTTTAAAAAAAAAAAAAGGGAGAGAAAGCAATAGCGAAAAGCAAACTACAATGAGGGTTTACTCGCGGGAGCGATACTTGCGAGAGGAACACTTAGTAGACCCCAACGACATAACAAGAATCTCAAGAGGCACTGTGGGAAGTTCCCCTTCTTCAACCTCGGCCGTGTGAGGGATATCTTCAGTAGCTGCGCCAGGATCTTCTCCAATGGCTCCGGGATCGACCGCCATGCCTTCTTCCCCAAGATTGAAAGGAAACAGATTCCAGGGGCCCGTCAAATTTTCCAAATCATCCACTATGTAAGAGTCCAAGTAAGAAGAAGGACTCATAGGCTCATCCGGCTCATACTGACGCCAATCTACTTGATGAGACTCCTCAACCTCGGGAGTAAGGAAAAGTTCAAGAAAAGTCTCTCCTGGACACTGAGATTCTAGATGGGCATGGGCTAGATAAAATCCATATTTCAGAAAGCCGGAAGCATATTTTCCCTTCCTATCTCGACAATCGGTTGAGAGACGATATTCCTTCACCGCTTCAACCCGAATAGCCCGAGCATCCTTACAACTTATCTTCAGTTCTGATAGGCATAAAGAGTGTTCCTGCAAAAGTGCTTCATGTTACGCCATCAACCCAACATTCTTGTGCTCTTCAGCTTTTAGCTTAGAGCGTAAATCTTTAATTTCCCCGTGAAGGCCCGAGGTACCAACAAAAGCCTCGAACAATCGATCATGCATACGCCCAATCTCTGCCTCTGAGCTTAGGTATATCTCATCTCCAATTCTAGCAACTCTCATACATGGCATGAGAGTTCTAAGTTAGGATGATGACCCAATCCAAACTCACAAAACCATTTACACACTCAACTCGAGTTTAACTCAGATAAATCTTGCATTCATCGAGGTTTGGCTTATCTTGAGATTCAAGAACATTGGACACTGTCCTCGCCTTACCCAAGTTGTAAACTAGCCACACATTACATTTAAAGAAATAACAGAGATGATTTTCATATTAAAGCAGGAAAATAATGTAAACAAATTCTACTAAGCACTGACAGTTAATTTGTTATTCAATAAATTTCCAATATCAATGTAAGAGTAACTGTAGCTGATTCAGATAGTTGAATACAATAATGAAACAGATTACAAACTCTGTGTTTAAAAATTTCACAAGTAAGAATAAAAGAAGAACAGATAAAAGATGAACAGACGATCACTAAGCTTCAGACCAAAAGTAAAAGCTATCTCTAAAAATGGCGGATCCCCCGGGGAAGACGGTGAGCTTCCTTTTTTGTTCTCCTTTTTTCCCCAAATTGTCCTCTCTTGCTGATCATTATTTACCATCCAAGCCACCATGTATCTTTGTGAAGATGACGAAATTGACCTGGTAGAGGGATTCGAATGGCTGAGAAGAGTATTTGGATGCTAGGTTGATTTGTCTCTTTAATTTGAATAAGTCATTCGAATGTCATTCTTGCCCATTCGAATGAATTTTACTTCTCCTGTGTATTTCCTCTCTGAATTAGCTGGTCATTCGAATGCAACAGTGATGCATTCGAATGGATTTTGTTTTTTTTCTTCGTTCATTTCTCCCACAGATTCGAATGGCTATCGCATTGCTTGAGGTCCCACATTCGAATGGTCTGCACCTAATTCGAATGGCTTCTGCATCTATATGAAACTCTCTCATTCGAATGGTCCGCGATTAATCCGGATGGCCCATTCTTTACCGCACATTCGAATTGCTCTGACCCTATTCGAATGGCCATGTGTTTTAACCTTCATCAGCCTCTCTTCATTCGGATGGCCTTGACATGCCTTCTTATTCGAATGTCCTTCCTGGGCATTCGAATGTCCGTGAGACTTGGTCTTCTGTTGCATAAGCGAATCTCAATTCGAATGGCTCAGATGTGTCTTGTCATTCGAATGTCTGATTTTCTGCTTCTTGACCAGCTTATCCTCATTCGAATATATCTTGAAATTTCTTTGTTTCTCCATTATTTTCTCGCATTGGACCTGCAAACAATCATATATCAATTTTAGATCATTAAAATGGTTAAGAAGAAATAAGATATGACAATATTATGGTATTTTTGAGCACTAATCAAGCACGACCCTTTAACTCTTGACGCTATTCGTTCCAGGAAAATTGGAGTTTCCTCCAGTCTGACATTTGGACCTCTACTTGCTCACGATAGGCCCTGTCCCTAGCATTAAAGGCAACGATTCCTTGAATCCCTTGCACCAGGAGCTGCTCTGCTTCATCTCTAGTCTAGGCATAGTTACCGCCAATAAATCGTCGTTCCTCTCAAGGGAGGATGGTGGACTAAATGAGACGAGCACCAATCTCTGGTTCAGTAACGGAGTCTGCCTCTAATACCCCTGGGGAAACTTCAAAGTCCCAACCACTAAGTTTTGTACCATCTCCAAGAATCATAGTATGTCTCACATCGCCTGGAATGGGAAGTATAGGAGGTGGCCTCAACTATTTCTCGCCTTCAAGATGGCGACGATCCTTCCTATTGGGAATTACAGGATGGCGACACTCTTCCTCCACCCGGGCCATGTCACCAACAAACCGAGAAGATGAACTTCGCCCCCTCGAGAATTGGGAGCAGGAGATGGGATGTCAACGGCCTCTTCATGAGAGAGAGGAATTGATGATGGACTTTTCGTATGAGAAGGAGCTTCAGCACTCGAGTGGTCGCTTCTCGGACAATGTCGCCTTTCCACCCCAGTGGGAGAAACGCCAGCAGGCCTACGTGACCGAGGAGGGCGAGAGCTGGTAGATCCCTCAGCTCCATGTGTAGAAACCCCAGTCGCTGTCACAACATGTGCCTCCTCCTCATGGTGGCGTCTACGCAACTCCATCAGCCTACCCAATCCAGCCATTTCTGCAAAAATCAATACAAAGCATTTAATATGGAAAAATACTGCAATAATGGAGAAAGGAAAGCAATGGTGAAAGATATTCTACCCCCAGGAGTGTTTTCCTTCTAAGGATTGAAAGAAGGATGGGAAGATGATTCAGGCATTTCCATCTCCTCCCAACTGGGCGGAGGTTCTATCACCACCCATCGCTCTTCAAACCAATTGATCTTATTAGGAAGAGCGCTGAACAGCTCGAAACCCGACACCTTCTGGAGTGTATAAAGGGCATGGTCTTTGATATCTCTTCATAATCGATAGAAGCAATTGAAGAGCATCAAGGAAGGGACTACATCCCTCTAATGGCAAAGCACAGAGAAACCGACCATTTGGGCCCAACCATTAGGGTGAAGTTGAGCAGGAACGATCTTGTAGTGACGCAACCACGCCATGGCAAAGGGTGGGAGAGGAAAACGGAGTCCCACCTCAAATGAAGCAAAGTGAACTCCAAGGGAGCCTTCATCTACCTGGGAAGGGTCTGGCTCATCGAGATGAGGGTACCTCACCATAAATCCAGAAGGAGTGGCATCATAAACCAGCTCAAAATCCCCATATTGAAGCCGAGAGCTTGAAGTGGCATAAATGTGCGCGGGGCCCGGGGGTGATGCCGGTCTTCTCCTCGACATATTAGAAAGGCTCAAAGCCATTACCTTGTTACGTTAGGAAAGGTGGACGATCACAGCAAGCAAAATACCTGCACGTAAAGGCAAAGAATATCAGTACAAAGCAAAGAAGGAGCAACTGAAGGCTGAGTCAAGCGTTTGAAGGCATTTAAAGACATCGAGAGATTGGGACCACTCGGTTATGACCGAGTGGCCCAGTAAACACCCGACCAATGATGAAATGAGGATGTGGCCTGAAAAAGCGTCGAAACCTGAGAGAATTTGAGTTTTGAAGACACTACAGCTGATCCTTATGAGAATTGAATGAAGACTTGAAAGCCCTATTTATAGAGGCACAAAAAGAAAAAAGGTTGAAGCTATCGGACGAATACAGAAAATGAAAAGCAAATACGCATAAATGGTCTTCTGAAGATAAGAAAAATATGGCAAAAGCTACACCAAAATTTCTCAAGACCTTATACTCTTTTATCCGACCTCTCAGCTAAAAAAGCAGGGAACAATTGATGTACCCGGGAAGACGGAGCAGAGGGTCAAGGAAGACCCACTCAGTTGAGCCGAGTGCCCCCCCTCCCCACTCGGCATAACCTAGTGGGTGACCACTCGGTTGAGCCGAGTGGCACCTTCCCACTCGGTAATACCGAGTGCGGTACCACTCGGTTGCCCTAGTGGATGATCCCCCGCTCGATGCAACCGAGTGGGGGTCCACTCGGGGTAACCGAGTGACCGAGTGGAGAGGGCCACTCGATGGAGCCGAGTGGCCCCTCGTCCCAGCTCGGCCTAGCCGAGTGGGGTCCACTCGGTTTGGCCGAGGAACCCCACTCGGGAAGCAACTGAGTGGAGGTCACTCGGTCATGCCGAGTGACCCTCCAGGATTGCTATCTCTTCGACGATTCGCCAGATTCGACCGAGTGCCCCCCCTCGCGTTAGCCGCATGGGCCCCAAAATTCCTGGAATGGGCCACGAGATTGTCGCTGAAAATATCGCGAGGCCCTTCTCTCTCCTCCACTATAAATAAGAGACTCTGCCTTCATCACAAGGTACGCAATTTTGAGTAATTGAAGTACAATTTTCTCATTTTCTCTCGAGATCTGACTCAAGCATCGGAGGGTTTGTGCGGGGACCCCCACCCGCGTCCTAACGGTGCTCTCGTTTTGTAGGCCACTCGGTCACCAAGGTCACTCGTCACTAAGCCCACTCGTCACCAAGGCCACTCATCATCAAGGCCACTAGTCACCAAGGCCACTCGGTCACCAAGGCCACTCGTCACTAAGGCCACTCGGTCACCAAGGCCACTCGTCATCTTCAGGTCACTCGGTCACCAAGGCCACTCGTCACTAAGGCCACTCGGTCACCAAGGTCACTCGCCATCTTCAAGTCACTCATCATCAAGGCCACTCGTCACTAAGGCCACTCGGTCACCAAGGCCACTCGTCATCTTCAGGTCACTCGCCATCAAGGCCACTCGTCACCAAGGCCACTCGTTCATTTTAGGCCACCAGATCATCAACCCACCAGATCATCAGCTCTATCAGATTATCAGATCTGGACCTTTACCAGATCCAATTGCTTGTCAAGATTCTCATCAGCAAAGACACGACTCCCAAGACTCTTGCGTCTATCTGTAATTAAAAATAGATTGTTGTATTTTGGAAACAACAGCTAACTTTAAAGTTTTGCATCTTTAGTCTATGAAATCGTTGTTATACTTGTAACCCAAGGGTAGTACTTGTATTCCCAATGTTGTATTGTAAATAGTAGCTAAGATACTTAATGGTGTATGTGTGTCATTCCATGGTTGTATCACAAATTCTTATATTCGTGAGGCTGCTATAGTTCCTGGTATGTTGGTGCGTGATAGTTATTTAGCATGCTCAGGTTTGATCCTTACTTCCGTTGATAAAGGATTTCCAATAATGCTCGTGTGTTGTAAATAGCCTGATTAGCTTGTATTTAGCTTCATTGTATATTTGGAAAGTGGGGCGTTACATATCTCATTCGTGAACTCGTTGTATGCTGATATAAATACATATATATATATATATACCTATGCTTCTCTGCTAACTGATACAACTGAGGATGAACTAACATAGACTTGTAATGAAAGGGATTACAGGGAAGACTTGCCTTGATAATTTTGATTGACTTAAATAATTCAATAAGAATCTCTTATGCCAAAGCACTGCTACCTCTTTTTGGCTCTCTATTCTTCACAGCGTGAAGAAAGTTAAGGCTTATGAGACTTATATACACACATAAGAAGCCCTAGAAGCCCATCTCCTTCTCCTGCTATAACTTGGAGGCCTTATTCTTAATTAATTTGGATAATTTCCACTTAATCCTTCTCACACATGGATTCTCAATCTCCTTTAAATACTTAAGATCATATAAGTAAATAATTTCTATTAAAGGAAATTATTATTAAAACACTATAATTACTTTCATGCCCTTACATTTAATTTTCAAATAATTAAATTCCATTAAATGCTATCCTTCTCTTTTAAAAATCTCTAAATAGACACATTAAATAATTAATTGTCAAATTCTCTTGGCCAAAAATTAAATAAGAAATTAAATAATTTCTAAATAAATTCTAGACCCTCCGACGGGTCGTTACAATTTCTCCCCTCCTTACAAGAATTTGGTCCTCCAAATTCGTACCTGGTTACTCGAATAACGAGGGGTAATGACGCCTCATTTCTTCTTCTAATTTCCACTTTGCCTCTTCTAACGAGTGTCACTGCCATTGCACCTTTTCAAGAGGAATTAATCAATTCCTCAAAGTCTTTTCTTTTCACTCTAAAATACTGATAGGTATCTCTTTATACGACATCTTCTCTAACTTCAAGAGTCTAAAAATCAATTAAGTGCTGAGGATCTGTCACATACTTCCTCAACATCGAAATGTGAAACACATTATGAACATGGGACAACTAAGGTGGCAAAGCTAACTCATATGCCAAAGTCCCTATCCATTTCAAAATCTCAAATGGACCAATGTAACAAGGACTAAGCTTCCCCATTATGCCAAATCTTTGAACTCCTTTAATAGGCATGACTCTCAACCAAACATGGCCACCTACCTCAAACTCGAGGTCTCATCGTCGCTTGTCTGCATAACTTTTCTATTTGTCTTCGATTGTTTTCATTTTAGCTTTAATCACTCGGATCTTTTCTGTCATCTACTCAACAATTTCAGGACCTAATAAAGCTTTATCACCAATCTCTTCCCCAACATATTGGCGATTGACACGGTCTCCCATACAAAGCCTCATACAGTGACATTCCAATACTTGAATGGAAACTATTATTGTAGGAAAATTCTACCAAAGGTAGGTGCTCATCCCAATTACCTTGAAAGTCTATAACACAAGCTCTCAACATGTCCTCGAGAGTCCTGATAGTCCTTTCTAACTGGCCATCTGTCTGCGGATGAAACGTTGTACTAAACTTTAACTAGGATCCAAATGCATCATGTAATACTCCTAAAAAATAAGAAGTAAAATGAGGATCTCGATCTGATACAATGCTGGATGGAACACCGTGTAATTTCACAATCTGCTTAATATAAATTCTTGCAAATCTGATCAATGGGTAAGTCTTCTTAATAGGCAAAAAATGGGTATCATAGCCTCTCGTCGTCCTGGGTAAACCCATCACAAAATCCATAGCGACACTATCTCATTTCCACTCCATAATAGGTAATGAAAGTAATAAACCTACGGGTTTCTGATGTTCAGCTTTAACTTGATGGCATATTGAACACTGTGAAACATATTTAGCTACATCTTTCTTCATACCACTGCACCAATACTGTCGCTTTAGGTCGTGGTACATTTTCATAACACCTGGATGAATAGTGTAATGACTCTTATGTGCTTCATTCAAAATCTCTTGCTTAAGATTTGCTAATGGCTCATAATACCATGTAAGATCTACATTATGAGAACAAAGAGGTAAGAGGACAGTGGGTCCCCTTGCCTCAAACCCTAACCCCTGGGAAAGAAGCCATTTAACTACCCGTTAATCTTAACAGAATAATGGGGCGTTGGAACACATTCGCGGATCTAGCTACATAATTATGGAAGGAAATTCATCAACTTAAGCACCATCAGGAAGAAATCTCACTCCACAAAATCATAAGCCTTCACTAAATCCACCTTCATTGCACATCATGGGGGGCCCTTTATGAAGATGATATTCAGAAACCAACTCCTGGGCTAGCAAGACATTGTCCCTAATCGAATGCCCTAGCACAAAAGTCACTTGAGAATCATCCACCAAGCTAGATAGCACCGACTTTACCCTATTGGCTAAGACCTTGGTAATGGCTTTATACAAGACATTACAGTAAGAAATAGGTCTGAACTGGTATAACCCCTCAGCTTGGGGAACCTTAAGAATGAGATTGATTATGGTTGCATTCATTTTCCCCAAAAGATGGCCTGAGGAGAAGAAACTATGGATTGCCTCCACCACATCTAGACCTGTGATATCCCAGGCCTTTCATGGTGATTAAGATGATGTACATAACATAGAATGTCATTTCAGGGTGGTTACTTATCAATAACATGAGGGCAGTCATAAATCCCGGCTACCTCCTAATGAAGTTCCTAACTCCTGGTGGCATAGGACAAGTCTGAAGCGACTAGAAGAAGGCTCATCTTTTTTATGTCTCATCTACCAAGACGAAAAAGGTTAAAGAGGTTCTCGCTGCGCCTGTTGAGACCATGTCCATCTCTGAACAGGCATGGTTGAAATTGCAACCGATGGAAGCCCTAGAACCTGTCAGACTCTATGAGGACAACAAAGAAAAATTGGTTTATGTTGGGAGCCAATTACTACTGTAGGAGAAGTAGGAGATTATACAATGCTTACAAAATAATGCAGACATTTTGCATGGACGCCAGCAGATATGCCAAGACTTTACCCTCAAGTGATCTCCCACCAGTTAAACATAAAGCCAGGAGCCAAGCCTATTAAGCAAAAGAAGAGGGAACATTGCACTTGATAGGTTGTTAGCACGCGAAGAGGAATTTAACAAGCTCCTAAAAGCTAGATTCATTCATAAGGTCCACTATCTTAATTGGCTCACCAGCATCGTAATGGTAAGGAAGCCCAATTCCACATGGACTTCATCGACTTAAATAAGGCATGCCCGAAGGATTCTTATCCTCTTCCACGTATTGATTGTTCGATGGATGATACTTCAGGATACCATATGTTGAGTTTCTTGGATGCTTTTGCTAGGTATCACCAAATAAGCATGTTTCCGCCGAACGTTGAAAAGACCTCCTTCATCATTGAAACAAGGACCTACTATTACAAGGGCATGCTTTTCGAGTTAAAGAATGTTGGGGTGACTTATCAATAAATGATTAACAAGGTGTTTAAGGACTTTCTAGGAACCACCATGGAGGCTTTATGATGATGATTTGGTGGTCAATAGCCATTATGAAGAGCCACATGTGCAGAAATTAGCATATGTTTTTATAGTGTGCCGCCAATATAACATGTGGCTCAATCCAATAAAATGCAACTTCAGGATTCGATCAGGCAAGTTCCTTGGCCACCTCATTACATAGTGCATAATTGAGGCCAACCCAGAAAAGATCCAAGCTATATTAGATATGCAACCTCCTCACAATGAGAAAAGGTCTAACAACTAATTGGCCATCTTGTAGCCCTCAGCCATTTTCTCTTCAAGTCTACTCAAAAAAGCATGCCATTCTTCCAGGTATTAAAAGCAAGAAAAGATTTTCAATGGGATGACAACTGTGAACAGGTGTTCCAGGCCCTCAAAGATTACCTTCAAGAAATACCACTACTTACTAGGCCAAAGATGGGAGAAACGTTGTATCTTTACTTAGCGGTCAGCCAAGCAATGGTTAGTGAAATGCTATTAAATAAAACTAACTAGGTGGATCAACCCATGTACTATGTTAACCGAGTGCTTCATGGGGCTAAAACCCGCTACCCCTATGTAGAAAAAGGGACTTTTGCATTGATTATGGTAACGAGGAAATTCATTCCTTACTTCCAAGTGCACACCATCATAGCACTCACTAACCAACCCCTGTGTCAAATTCTCCAATGACCCGAGTGCTGGAAGACTCACCAAGTGGGCCATCAAGCTTAGTGAGTACGATTTCTAATTTGAGCCTCGCAGAGCTATTAAGGGTCAAGAGCTGGCAAATTTTATAGTGGAGTGTACTCATGTGCCGAAATTCGAGATAGGGTCTCCACCCAAGTGGATACTATTCATGGATGGAGTTTCGAATGTACAAGGTAGTGGAGCCCGCATTGTGTTGATTTCTCCCAATTGCACAGTTCTGGAGTACTCTTTGCGATTCACTTTTCCTAACTCGAACAATGTAGCAGAGTACAAAGCCCTCATCACCAGCTTGGCTATCACCAATAAATTAGAAGTGAAGAAGCTGCTAGTCCACAGTGACTCTTAGCTCATGGGACAATAGATTCAACGTACCTATGAAGCTAGAGATTTAATGCTTATTTGGTACTTGCAGAAGCTACGAGAGCTATCTCACTCCTTAATTTTCAGCTAGCTTGGATCAATCACCGCCCTCAATCAACATGTGGATGCCTTGTCCAAGCTAGAAGCGGTGAAAGATACTACTAGGTGCTTGATCCATATGGAGATCCCGCAAAGACGAAAATGAAATAGGCGAGGATAGTGTAGTTTGTTGAGACAGCCAATGATTGGAGGTCACCTATCATGTAATATTTACTCACTAGGGAGCTTCCTTCTAATCCTACAAAGGCCAAGGTACTAAAGGTTCGGGCAACTCGCTTTGTAATCATAGATGGTATTGTATACAAGCGAGCCTTCTCTATACCACTCTTGAAATGCCTTGGTCTGCAAGAAGCATAGCATGCGTTGATTGAGGTACCCAAAAGAGACTACGATGAACATCTTAGGGGAAGATCATTAGCTGCTAAGATCGTGAGGGCAGGATTCTTTTGGCTCACATTGCATAAGGAAACTTCTATAAAAGTTCAGACCTACGACAAATGCCAAAGGCACGCACCATTATCTTTCGCACCTATGGAGGACATCCAACAGATTTTCCAGCCCATTCCTTTTGCACAATAGGGGCTGGACATATTTGGTCATTTTCCCATCGCTCCTGGACAACCCAAATTTCTACTCATGGCTATCAACTATTTCACCAAGTAGATAGAGGCAAATCCCTTTGAGACTATCATGAAAAAAAAAGTGGAGAATGTTGTATGGAAGGATATCATTTTTCGCTTTGAAATCCCTAGGATCCTAAACACATATCATAACACGCAATTTGATTATGAAGCTTTCTGTGCCTTTTATAATAGATAAGGGATCCGCCTGCGTATGGCATCGGTTGCTTATCCACAAGAAAATGACCAAGCCAAAGCAAGAAACAAGATCATTCTCCACGGCCTAAAACTCTAGCTAGAAAAGGAAAATGGTGCTTGGGTAAAAGAGCTTCCAACCTCCTATGGGCCTACAGTACCACTAGTCAGGTATCCATCGGTGAAACCCAGTTCAATCTTATGTATGGGACTGAGGCCCTTTTCCCTGTTGAAGTTGGCATTTAGCCCCCACGAATGAGCATTTCAATCTGATTCTTCAATTCTCTGCAGTGATCAGTGGAATGCCCTCTGGTTCGATGGTATCTGCAATACTCTCCCTGATTTTTTCCCATGGGTCGGTCAACTATGTGGGGTAGTTTAAGGAGTCCTTCTCCCTCTACTGCGGCTAATATAGTTGATCAGGGTTGTAAAAGCCGAGTATAATGATTAAAATGAGGTTTTGGTACATCCGATCTTCTATTCCTTTCCTGTCGTCGAATAGACTCTTCTTCCCCTTCACGTTCCTCATAATCTCAGTGTGAAGGATATATCGGTTTGCTCTGACAAATAGATCGGCCAGGGATGCTGGAGGGTCTAAAGAAAGTGATTCTTGAAGAGAGGCGAGACATGTCCCTTGGAGCATAGCAGATACTGCCACTTGAGCCGGCAAGTCTGGGACTTCAAGAGTAGCATTGCAAAATCTATCCACAAATTGATGCAAGGATTCCTTATTCCCCTGTCGTATGCTGAGAAAATATGTGGCATCCTTTTTTCTTCGACTGTTAATCACAAAAGCCTTGGTAAATTCTGTTCTAAGCTGCCCAAATGATGAAATAGAGGCTTCTGGAAGGCTGTTAAACCATCTTCGAGCATGTCCTGATAGTGTTAAGGAAAATGCTCGGCACATCAGGTTACCGTCCCATCCGTGCAATATCATCAGCGACTCATAATTTTGAACATGATCATATGGGTCATCTTTGCCAGAATAGGGGGTGATTTGAGGCATCTTGAATTTTCGAGGCAGAGGTCTTTCCAATATATCTGCAGTAAAAGGACATTTTCTACGCTGGTGTTCTTCTGTTGCAGGGATTAATTTTTTCTTCTCAAGCACCTCTTCTACTACTCTTTTCATGTCATCACGCATACTAGCTGTCGTCTGGTTGTCATGTCTTGTTGGTGTACTGGCCACTGTTTCATGATACCTTCGCCGTTGAGGGCTTCTGGTCCTGTTTTCCATTCTTGGGTTTTCATTGTTCCGAGGCACGAAATGAGGGATCCTTCTTGGTGGTGGAGATCTGGGTCTACCCTCCCGTGGAGGCGTAGATCGGGAATGTGAATCGGGAGTAGCCTTTTGGTAAGAATCAGCTCCCGCCTCGGGTTGAGGTTCAAGAGGTGGCATAAACTTTTTCAGAGTATCCGGCAGCGTCCCTCCAGGTATCATATTTTGGAGTACACCAGCCATGTCTCGTAGTGCTTTCATGCCTTCAACATGTTGTTGTCTCAATGCCTCATACTCTTCCCACGGGACCGTACGTGGTGGCTGTCGTAAGGTCCCAACTTGATCAGTAGGGAGTGATCCTGAGCCGATCTTAGGTGGAGGTGGGACTGGTTGATTCCCATCTGTTGGTTTGGAGAAACGGAGCGATCACCTCCTTGCCTTTGAGCATTATGAGGGGGAGGAGGATGTTGTTGAGAATCGTGAATAGTGGGAGGCACTCCCTGTTGCTGAGAGTTTCGTGGTAGCAGGCATGTCTCTACGCCTTGAGAGAGAGTTCGTCGATGTCCACGGGTGTTTGCCATTCTTAACTTGACTTTTTGTCTTGCGTTTCCCACAGACGGTGCCAATTGTTGTTGCCAAAATACAACAATCTATTTTTAATTGAGGAGAGACGCAAGAGCCTTGGGAGTCGTGCTTTCACTGATGAGAATCTTGACGAGTAACTGGATCTGATAGAGGTCTAGATCTGGTGATCTTACAGAGTGGAGGGTCTGATAGATCTGATGGTCTGGTGGATCTGGTAGATCTGGTGGGCTGATGATCAGGTGGCCCAAGATGAACGAGTGACCTGAGGATGACGAGTGGCCTCGGATGAACGAGTGACTTGAGGATGATGAGTGGCCTCGGATGACGAGTGACCTGAGGGTGACGAGTGGCCATGACCGAGTGACCTGAGGGCAACGAGTGGACGTGACCGAGTGACCTCAGGGCGACGAGTGGCCTTGATGACAAGTGCCCTAGATGACCGAGTGGCCTCAGATGATGAGTGGCCTGAGGGCCACGAGTGGCTGTGACCGAGTGACTTGAGGGCGACGAGTGGCCTTGCTGACCGAGTGGCCTACAAAATGAGAGCACCGTTAGGACGCGGGTGGGGATCCCTGTGCAAACCCTCCGATGCTTGAGTCAGATCTCAAGAGAAAATGAGAAAAGTATGCTTCGATTACTCAAAATTACGTACCTTGAAATGAAGGTGGGGTCTCATATTTATAGTGGAGGAGAGAGAGAGGCCTCGCGATTTTCTCAGCGGAAATCTCGCGGCCCATTATGGAAATTTTGCAATGCTGATCGACTGGCGAGAGGGGGGGATTCGGCTGGATTTACAATCCCGAAGGGTCACTCGGTTAGGCAGAGTTTGGGGAAGGGACTACTCGGCATGACTGAGTGACACTTCACTCGGTCATGCCGAGTGGGCCCCCACTCGGTTGGGCCAAGTGGGGGGGGGGAAACCACTCGGCCCAACCAAGTGGTCTTAGCCACTCGGTTGTGCAGAGTGGGCTCCCACCCGGCCCAGCCGAGTGGGTCTTCCTTGGCCCTCGACTTTGATTTATCTCCTATTGGGGCCCACACTAGATCATAGATCCATTTCGCCTTCCCGGGTACATCACAAGCTCTAAGTGAACTAGGAAGGCCCTTACAGAATTCAAGAAATGTTAGGCCCAAACACCTGTGTCCTCCATACACTTCAAGGGAAGATGCTTGAAAAGACTTGGAACACAATGCACCTGAGAAGATATTTTACTTCTTTTTGCCGTGCGAATTTTATCGCATTATCTCTACATTGTAATCTCCCTCCATTAAAATGCATAAGATACCCCTTATATTCACGTTGATATAGGCCAAATGAGCCAAACCTCCTAAAAGCTACTGGTGTGTCTTATTATAAAATCACTAGGGGTATGTGTGTCTGTTTACCTATTATGTTCTGTATGGAGTGCCATCGAAGGAAAGCAGGCTATGCTCTCGTAAAAACACATTTGAAACGAGACTCATAAAACCAAAGTGGTTAGGTATACTACAATCACCATATTTACATATGATACACGCATATTACAAGCAACAAGGGAAAAACTTAACTCCTATGTTGGTGTTAGTCTAGGTGCTCTAGACCCAATCAGATTGGGCTTGTTGTACACTAACAATTGTAATCATGTTTATTGTTTGAATAAGGAGTTATTTAAATTCACAAGAAGTCATTCTATTAGTTTCTTGTTATTATTGTAATAACCGAATGAAACTAGATAGAAGTCCAGATGATGTATACTGTGATTAATCTATAAAGATGTGAGATGATGTATCACAGTTTCTAGACATCATTAAACGTCCCAAGTCGTAGCAATGTCAAGAATTGACATTGATAATTGCGGTAAGACTTGTATGTGCTATGTTTTTGTTATGTGATAGCAATGGGGGTCTCACACCCATAGGCATGGGGATGCCTAGACAAGTACATAGGTGACCAATATTGGAGAACATGTCACTGGACATGACTCGCCATGAGAATCCATTTTGGTTATATGTTGATTCAATTCTCATACGAGATGGGTGTAACTAATCCTTGGACCTGAGGTTGTCACGGTCATCTCATAAGAAGACCGGTATGCTTTGACATCGTTTCGATGGGCCTAGACAAAGGCTGCATGTGGGCGATCGTTGGGTATATCGTGAGGCTTATGGAGATGGGTGTATAACCAAGATGGGACTCGTCTATCCCTTGATAGAGGATGATGTATCTAAGGCACCTTCGGTGGATATTCACTTTAAATCCATGGCCATGGTGAAGGAGATCAATAAGGAGTTATTGATTTACTTTCTATTAAGTGAAGATATCCAGAAGACCGAAGAAAACTCATGTGATCATTATCAAGCAACATATCGCCATACTTGAGATCACATAAGATACATTGACGAGAGGATCAAATTACATGGTAACCATGCTCATGAAAGATTATTTGCAGATTATGAATCCTTCTGAATAATTGGAAAGGCATGATGCCTTGCTAGAGGCCAATCTTGTCTTATGTGTTCGTACCGACACATTGTCAATATATTCGGAAGCCTAATGAGTCATACGTAATAGGGACGGTCCCTGGCTTAAACCAGGAGAGTGGACATATGGTTAAGTGGGACACTTCGGCAAGAAGTTGTGCCGTCGTAGGTTCTCACGAAAAAAGAACAAATAGACGTAATGACGTCGATATGACAAGGAGTCGTCATAATGAAAAGAGTTTCTTAAAAATGACAATTGATTAAATTAGGAAGGAGTTTCTAATTTAATAATTTTCTATTTGTTGGAGTGGAAAATAAAAAATAAAATATTTTTGGGCTTAAGTTAATATTTGGACTAAATTGGATTTGGGCCAAATATTAAATTAAATATTATATTTGGACTAAATTAGATTTGGGCCAAATATTAAAATAAATATTATATTTGGACTAAATTAGATTTGGGCCAAATATTAAATATTATATTTGGACCAAATTAGATTTGGGCCAAATATTAAATAAAATATATTTGGTCTTGAATTAGATTTGGGCCATGATATTTTATTTAACCTATAAAAGGATTGGACAATTTAATTATATTTCTAGTTGGACTAGAATAAGCCCATTTAAGATTCTAATTAAATTAGAATTAATGGGCTAGCCCAATCCATTAGGGTTTTAGAAACCCTAGGATATTTCACTATAAATATCCCTTTATGGGTTGCCCAAAATTTAATGTGATTTTTGGTGTTGTTTTTCAAGAGTTGAAAAACGTATTGCCATTCACTCTTCCAGTTTCTTTTTGGCATCGATTTGAAACGTGGGCATTCTTTTACCGTCCATACTCAAGCCGCACAAAGGGGAAGGAGCTAGCAGTCCTATTCCGCTCTCCTTGCCAACGGACGCGTGCCGCGTATCACAAGTTAGAGGCCGGACGCTTGGACGGTTCGAATCCGCGAACGACTCGATAATCTAAAGGTTAGATTTATTTATTTGTTTGTGAATGATTTAATTTCGATATTGATCCAATCGCCGGGATCAGGGTAAGTTCAAAATTTTGAACTACACTGCTTTATTTTCAGTTGGGACACGTAATAGGCACTGTCGTACTTTCTCGGGACTAGCATTTTCTTAAAGAAACTTTACAGGTTTCGATGTCCTCCATCCCACATTCCATGAGGGAAAATACTAGATGAACAAATTCCCAGACTCCTCAACGATGAATGAGCCTAGGAGTAGTAGCGACAACCATCAAACCCCATCAATATCTGCAAGTCCAAGGCAACTTGGAAAGGCGGAGCATGACCAATCCCTCCAATTGTGACTAAAACAATACTACCCCCCTAGCCTCAAAGCTTTAATAGGACGCCTCATCTTATAACATGACATCATTTTCACATTTATCTCTTATTCATATGCAATTGCCTTACGCTCCACAAGTTGGGATGAACCGACATTCCCAGAGCAGTCACACTGGGGAGCTAGGTTTTTCTTGTATGTGCTCACATGTGTGCAAGTGCTCGTAAAGAATGTAACTCCCATCAAGGGAAATTACAATCCTACGCACAACCATCAACGAAGCGGTACCCCACTCATATACCCTCACTAAGGCACCAAACAGATGTTATCACAGCAATCCGAAGTCAGACTTTCTCAGAGAAACTTTACGGTTTTGTTGTCCTCCTTCCCGAATTTCGCTAGGGCACACGCTAAATGTATAAATTCCCAAGCTCCTGTAGTGATGAAAAAGTCAAGGCATGTGGCGACAACCCTCAAAACCCGATAATATCTATGAGTCTAAGGCCATCTCAGAGGTCAGGATATCTCTGTCCCCCTAGCTGTAGTAGTGGCAGTGGAACCACCCGCTAGCTACAAAATGCATAGGTATCCATGGCGCAAACAAGACAACTAAGCCCTATGCACACAGGCAACCATTGGTAATCAAGTATCACTTCTAAACACTTAATTCCTTATTGCATATCTAGTATCAATTCATGTCAACCGACATTGATGAGGAGTTAATTTTTTATAAATCTTAATGAATCATATTTTTATCTTATATTAATGTTTAAATTGAATAATTATACACATTATGTACTATTGTCAGGTTGATATGAAGAAATTGACATTTGTCACGTAATTAAAGATGCTAAAGAGTCAATCGGATGGCTAACGTTACTACTCAAATTCAAGTGCAATTGGATCAACTATTAAATAGAGTCCAACACAAGGAAGGCCCAAGAATTTTAAGCACAAGGAAGGCCCAAGCATTTTAAACACAAGGAAGGCCCAAGCATTTTAATCACATGGAAGGCCCAAGCATTTTAAACACAAGGAAGGCCCAAGCATTTTAATCACAAGGAAGGCCCAAGCATTTTAATCACACGGAAGGGCCAAATCCAACATAAAGAAAACCAAAAACCCAACTTGTGAAAATCTATTTTTATTTTTATTTTTTTTAAATATATGTTTTATGAGTGCTTCTTTAGGTGTATCTTTTAGTTAAAATCTATTTAACTTTAGGTGTGTCTTTTAGGTAATTTTCTTCCACTAGTTAGGTGGATGTTTTGTGAGTGTCCAATAGATATAATTATGTCTAGTTGTATAATTTTTAAACTGTATGGTTTATATTACATCTTGTGGGCTATAAATAGCTCACTTGGTTGCATTTGTAGAATGCCATTATTCTTGAATAAAAACAAAGTTGTGTTCTTAGAATTTCTCTCTCAATTCTTCAACTTTAGTTTATATATATAATTGTGTTCTATTATTTTTTTGTCATCTTTATTATCTACGACCTGATTATGGCTAGTTAATTTCTGCTATTTAATTTCTGCAATTTTAATTCCCATCTCTTTATTATCCACCGCCTGAATATGGCCGGTTAATTTCTGTTTTCTATTCCTCTTATTTTAAGCGGTGTAGTACAGTTTGCTTCTGAGTTTTATTTTATGTTATGTTATTTTTTATCTTTATTATCCACCGCCTGAGTATAACCAGTTAAATCCAATATTAGATTAAGGCAATAACAGTGTCCAACGCCAATGGTTCTGAAAGAAAGTTACGCTTTAAATGAGTGACATTAATCTAAATTTCAGTGTGAGTATGTATTAATTATTGAGAAATCACTAGGTTTGGATTGGAGCGTAAGCCTAACTTAGAGCTTTCATGCCACGTATAAAAGTTACTAGAACTGGAAATGCTATCATACCCAAACTTAGATGATTAATTTAGTTGTTTTGCATATTAATTGCAATCAGATTTATGGTAATTGCTTAAACTAGAATCCCGTATACCATGTATGGGGATTGCTTAAACTAGATATATTATTATCTCTAATTACATTTAATAGCAGACCTTCATATCTGAAATTAAATTAATATTGCTAATTTTTTCTACTAAAAATTGGAGATCAGTGGGTTGGTGCTGAAATTGTCTTAAATCAAGTGTTATCTAATTCTATATTCTCAAATTCAGTGTCTATTTTAATTTCAGCCTTGTTTTATTTCCTAGCATTTTTTATCTGAAAATTCATAAACAAAATCGTGTTACCAATTCATCCAGATGTGTGTGTGTGGGTGACATTTTTTTTCTTTTTCCATAAATAAATCTCTCAGTGGACAATTTGGACTCATCCAAAAAATAAATTAAATTTGGACTACAACTACACTCATACACTTGCGAGTATAAACCTCTCACCAAAATAAAAGAAAAAAAAATCTAATATAAATTTTGTTGTGTTTTAATTACAGGGTGAGAGTGTAACCATGCATCCCAATCTTTGGGCCATCAAGCACCAAAAACCATTTTACTCTTACCTTTGCCTTGTAGCCAAAGGCAAGAATGGGGAGCCATTGTTATGGGGTGCCCTATGAAAATCAAATCCAAGAACCCCAAAATCCTAGAAGTATAACAAGAAAACCAAATACCCGAATGACCCCAAAGAGTCTTCCAGGCAAGAGTCTTCTGGAGACTCCAGAAAGTCTCTAGGGTAACCTAGCCCTTAGCATTCCTAAAGCCCAGGACTCATCCGAAGAGTCTTCCTAGCTCCAGCCATCCAATGACTTTAAGGAGTCATCAGGACCCATCTGGAGGATACTCATCAGGGTACCCTGTCTCTGAAGATACCTCCTGGCCCTCTGGCCGCATCCGTTGCATTTTCCTTCGAAGAGTCGGGACACACATCAGCATGCCACATGTCACATGAACCCCACCACCAATGTCTATAAATACCCACCTGCTATACGACAAAGGGATTCACACACACACGGATCCAGACTAGTAGACTTTTACCCCAATTGTAATACTCGAGATTTTTGTAAAGTTCATATATTTTAGGGAATAGGAATTTCCCTATGATTTAGGGGCAAAATCGTAATTTTAAAGATCAGGTAAAAGTGCAGTTTCTAAAAAGTTTAAGGTAAGAGTGCAATCTTTGAAAGGTTCAGGTTAAGGTGCAATAACAGAAAGGCCAAAGTATAACAGTGCAAAACTTCGAGCCATGGTATAATTGTTGAAAACCAGTAACTAGGTCATTAAATAAACAAACCAACGTAATGGGCTGTTGGGAGTAATGATGAGGCACACAAACCAAGGCTTAAGGTGGCGGAGCAAGTGGCAAGTAACCATTGGCCACTTGGAAGTCATGATGATGCCTCATAAATGACCCCGAAGTGGCAACACGTGATTGGCCTAGGATTTCTATAAATAGAACCAAAGCTACCCAAGCCATTTCAAGAGAGTTCAAGGCCAAATTGAGAGGGTTTGAGAAGAGAAATATATTCTTGAGAGAGATGAGGAAATCCTGTAAAAAAAAAAAAATGAGTGAAATTGGTGAAGAAACTAGGGATAAATAGGCCTTGCTAAACTTTTTAAAGCTTCACCGGAATCTAAGTCGAACCTACTGGAAAACAACAAGGTAAGTTCGACTAAAGTTTATATTCTGGTAAAAGGGAGATAGAGAAGCACTACAACAGATTTTGCTATTAGTGACAATTTTTTAGTGGCGCTATGAATTTTGGTCACAAAAAATACTCTTTTTGTGACGATATAAGCATTTCGTCACCAAAATTGGTGAACTATTATTTTTTGGTGATGATTTTGAGATTTCGTCACAAAAAAACATCATGCATAAGTTGGCACCAACTTTTAGTGCCAACACCCGATTGTAGAAAATGATTTCGTGACACTTTGTATGTGTAGGTGACGATATATTTGTGTCACAAATGAATGAATGATCATCTGTGACGCATTGGATATCGTCACAACTATAAATAGTATTAGGTGATGTTAACTTTGGTCACCCATTTATAGTAATATTTTAGTTTGTAACATAAGATGACGACTTTAGGAATGTCACTAATGAGTGTTATATTTCAGGACGATATGATATGCGTCAAGTATACAAGAATAACCTATTTGTGATGCATTACATATTGTCACATTTGTGAATAATATTAGGTGACATTCAGTTTTGACACCCATTGTTAGTATATTGTATTTTGATGCATAAGGTGACGACTTTTGAAATGTCTATAATGAGTACTACAGTCGGTGACGATTTTCTTTCCGTCATGTATGCAGGAATACCTATTTGTGACAGATTACATATTGTCATATGTGTGAATAGTATTAGGTGACATTACGTTTCGTCACCCCTTGTTAGTAATATTTTAATTTGATGCATATGGTGACAATCTTAGAAATGTCACTAATTAGTATTACATTTGGTGATGATTTATTGCGTCACGTATTCAAAAATAACTATTTGTGACACATTACAAATCGTCATATTTGTGAATAATATTAGGTGACAGTGAGTTTCGTCACCCATTGTTAAGTAATTTTTTAGATTGATATATAAGGTGAAGACATTGGGTGACGATTTATTTGCGTCAGAAATGGAAGAATACCTATTTATGACACATTACAAATAGTCACATTTGTGAGTATCATTGGGTGATATTCAGTTTCGTCACCAATAGTTATTGATAATTTGTGTGTTGTACACAAGTTAACAAAACATTAATTGTCACTATTACATATCATATAGGGTGACGAAAAAATGCATCATGTGTGGTTATTCGTCAAATAATGAGTAATTAATTACTTGTTAATAAATAATTATTAATAATTTTTTGACTATTAATACTAAATTTTAAAAGAAATATTAAAATTTATTCTAAATAGCATTTATATAATTTATTATTTTATTTAATCTTAATATCTTTTAAATTTATTAGTATTCATGTTAAAGTTCTTATCATTTGTCTAAAATAGAAACAATTGAGACGAATAAACAATGACGTATTGATAATAATGTAATTTTATTTTAGAAAAGAAACTTTAAGTTGAATGACTAGTGAAATGCTTAAGTATAGATAAATGTTTTTTTTTTTTTTTTGTTAGATTATATGCATTTATTGTATTTTATTTTTAAAATTGAAATAATTTTCACTACAAGAAATTCGGGATTTAGCGATGAATTTTTAGTGACAAAAAGGAGTCTAGGGGCTACCTTGTCAGTCTCTTTCACTTTATAAATATGAAAACTTTCTTCTAAACTAAGATATGCTTACAATCTTAGTGAAATTATAATTTTACTTCAAACATAAGACTGACTTATGTATCAAAAGGTTTGCAGGTGATCTCATTAGCGTCTTAAACTTTTTTTTCTCTTTGCAAACCTCTTGGATACTCCGAGAGACACTCTTTTGTATCTTGATCGAGACATTTTCTCCCATAAAAAAAAAATTCATTATTATATCTAGACAATAATAGTGTAAACTTAGCACATAATAATGATTCTTAAAACTTAACTCGAACAACTAATTTTTATTGGAAAGAAATTGTTTTTAAAATAAATTCACAAAATATCTCCTTATTTTTTATAGAAGTATTATCAAAACCATTTCTAAATTCTCTCAATGTTCGTTTTCGTGCATTAGGCTCTTCGTTGTTTTGTTAATCATCGCTTGATCTCTTCATATAATAATCGTATATCGCAAGTTTTGAAAATTTATTCTCTTTCTAGTGTTTAGTTTTACTTTCATTGTTTACAAATTTTACCTCATTATTTTTTTGTGAGACTCGAGATCTACTTTGATAATCTGTAGATGTTTTGCGATCTTCGTTTAATGTAATTCTTATTTATAAAAAAATAATTATTTGAGATAAAAAAAAACTAATAATAAATAATTCAATATATCAAACTAATTTATTATAATTATTAGATTTATAATATAATTATATTTTTAAATAAATATTAATTTAAAATGTAATAATTTAAATTATTTTGTTATCACATTTTAGATCATTACAATAAATTATTATTTAAATTATTTAATAATTTTCATAATTTAAATTATTTTATCATCTATCATAATTTTAAATTATATTATTTTTATTAATTAAATAATTATTAATATTATTTTTTTATAAATTATATTATTTTTATTTAATTATTAAATATAAAAAAACTCAATTAAAAAGGCGGGAATCATACCGCCTCTTTCCTTGGCCAATTCCCCCCTCCCCCAGTCACAATTAATCCCTTATGCAACTTCCCTTCTCCCTCTCTGCCTCTCTATGGCTCTCTCACCCTTGCTCTCGCTCTCACCCTCACCCTCACCCTCGCTCTCGCTCGCTACCTCACCCTCGCCTCAGGCTTGCTCACTCTCTCACTCTCGCTCGCGGCTCGCCCTTGCATCTCGGTCAGTGGCTAGGGAGGTTCTCTCATCTCGGTCTCGCATGGACACAGTCGGGTATGATGCATCAATGCATTTGATTTGAGATTCTGATTCTGAGCATGATTCCTATGGCTTAACTTTGTTTTTGTTCATAGGATGAATCCGATTTAATTGGGGCTAGAGCAAACCCTAGATGTTCCCTGTAACTCTCTCTCACGCGTGAGTATGTTTGTATGTAAATGGTTTTGTGGATAGATCTAGGGTTAATTTGAAGAATTTTGTTTGGGTTCAAGGTATTGCAGAAGGTAAGTGAAGCAAAAATGGCGGTGCCTCTGTTGTTAAAGAAGATTGTGAAGAAATTCAAGAGGCCTCAAATTATGACAAGGAACGTTACTTTCTGCAATACCTTGCTGAAGGTACGTTACCCATTGCTGGCCTGAACATGATTTCAATATTATCTATGATCGTTTCATGGCTGAGATTGCCAAGACATTATTATATTGTATATGTTCTATTTTGTTTGCCAAATTGTGAAACGCTGAAAGAATTTAATTTCGCGGTTGAATCTGTCGTTCATTTTATGCTCTGTTTGGGTTTCTGTTTGAGAGGGTTCTTTTCCCATGGTATATGATGTCCAGACTTACATTTCTGTTGCTTGGGTTCTCTATTTTATTTTCTATTTTATTATACAAGGCTTGCAAGAAAATCAGAATATCATTTAAAGTAAGTAGGTATAAAATATCCTTTCTTTGATTGTGATATTGATTTTCATTTTGATTTCAGGTTCAAATGAATTTCACACACAATGAATTGAAGAGTTGGAGTGAAGAGGTTGAAGTATATTGTGGTGGTACTTGCATTGTCACATTTGAACAAGATTTGTGAAATCTACTTCCTTAATTCAAAACTTTTACTGATATACTAATTAGATGTTAATTACTTTTATATTTTTTGATGTGTCATGTTGGGATTTATTTTTTGTGACAGATTTGTTCATCATATATCAATCCATTTTGTGTGTGTAATATGATTTTAGTATTTTTAATTTCAAATTTTGGATCAATTGATAATGAGTATAATATTTGTTCAAGAAAAAAAATTACAGGTTTATACAGTTTGTTACAAAAATAATTGTCACTTATTAGATTGTGCAATTTTGGGTAACGATTTGTTTTTGTTACCAAATTAACAAGTTTAATTTATGAATTTATAACAATAAAACTTTGGCCACCTATCTATACATACAATGTTGAGTGACATTTTGTTTTGTTGTCACTAAAGATAATATATAATTGTATTAATTTAAGACGCTTTTAAATTCTCACCAATTGGTTATCTAATTCTTTGAAAATTTTATTAACGTTACAAAAGTCATGTCTATAGTGACGAAAATGTCTATATGTGACAATTTTTTTATTTTTTGTGATAAAAAAATTTGTAAAAAAATATATTTGATAGATGACGATATTTATGCATCATCAATTAGCATATAAACCCAATTTATTAGTGACGAAATCAAAATTTGTGACGAAAATAATTACATGATGTTTTGTGACATTTTAGTTTGTATCACCAAATCGAACTTTGATCAAATTATTCAGTGACGATTTGATCTTATAATGACGAAATATAAAAAGACTATAGTAATGATATTAACGTCACTGTTGTCATAGTATTTAGTGACGATAGAAATTTTTTCACTATATGAAACCCCATCACAGTAATTTTGTGATGCAATTTTATTAGTTTTTGTGACAAAAATTATGCTTCACTAAAAGAGATTCTTTCGGTGATGACAAAAATTTCGTCACCTTTCCTTTATGCATTTGTGACGAAATATAAAAAACGTCACTAATTACTTTTCCCTACGGACTTAACGTGGCGATGGTTGTGATGCTATAAAATCGTCACCAATACAGTTTTGTGACTAAATTCTAATCATATGTGACGATTTTGTGTTGCCACTAATGTCCAAATTTCTTGTAGTGGCATGTAGGAAAAAATGGAGGTCAAATTAAATGAGGGAGATATGTTCGAAAAACTGAGAGGTTGTCGCGTCATCAATGGAGAAGATGGTAGCACGTGTAGTACAAGCACTGGAAAAGGGCTACGCATGTAAGCATGTGGTCGATCTTCTCCCGGCACATGAGGGTGTGTGACAGCTCCATTTAACCTATAATTTCACCCCAAAAAAATAATATAAAAAGGTTATAACAAATTTATGTAAAAATATTTGAAGTTTGGTTTACAAAAACTCATGTTTTCTGTAGAAAACCAAACCCTGTAAAGCGTGAACAGTACTGCAAAGGGTAAGACAACAAGGTGAGTGGTTCTTGTATGCTTCTTGCTTCATCTTGTTCATTCTTGGTTTCATTTGTGTGTGGTATGTGGCTTGCATAACATGTGTTTCTTTGAAATTGCATTGTATCTCTATTTGTCATGCATCTCCGCATTTGTGGCTAGCTAATGGGTTGTCATGTGTGAACTATCACGTGGGCCTTTGTAAAGGGGCTGACCGCATGGCCTGTGTAAGGGGGCTACCTCATGCCTGTGTAAAGGGGGCCGAGGGGTTCGAACATGACAACATCCTGGCATGGTTTCCTCTAAGGGTAAGGATTTCATGACATTGGACATTTTAACATACACACGCATTTATTTTCTTTCTAGAACCATCTCACTTAAATGTAATTATCTAACTTGGGTGTTTCATACCCCTGGGATATTCAATGTCTCAGGAATATCAAATGTGCCAAGTACCCCGAAGACAAATAAGAGGAAGGGCAAAGCGGTAGTCAAAGTTTATTTTGATTTCTATTGTTCTTGTACAATGATTCCTTGCATAAAGAAGTGTTATTGTAACCTTTGGGATTTTTGGTCGTTTCCATTAATTATAGATGGATATGGGTTCATTATGTATATATCTCGAATGATGCACTACAAATGTTGTATAAGAAATTGCCATGATTGTAATATCCCAGATTTTCAAAAAGGCTCAAGAGTAATTTTAACGTGGGTCATAGGTGAAATTATCAAAAGATTTGGGACTTAAGTATAATTTCTTATAGTTATCAATACCAAATCGACTGTAGGGAATACCCCGGAGCGTAGATGTCCAAGGAAATTGATATGATATTGTTAAACATCCCGAGATAAGATTTATGGTATTAAAAGAAATCGAAATCGAGACTATTTTAGGTACAACTAAAATACAACTATGATCTGGGCTGAAAAATCGAATCAACATAGGGGACTTTCGAGAAGTCAACGAAACCTTGACGGGGCTCCCTAAAGTGGTTTCAGGACCAAACAAGGGTCCCGTGAAGGTGTAGGGACGAAATTGTCCTTATCGAGTATGCCAAGTTATTAATTTTGCATTTTTAGTATCGCAATGCAAATTAATTTGAATGATAGAGGGTTTATTTGCAATTAGAGAAGTTCCCAAATGAAATAAGGATTAAATATAGGAATTAAGTTTGTATTTTCCCATAATTATATTAGTGTAATATATATAAATATATACATATATGCATGCATGATGGCAAGGAATGGCAGACAGTGGGTGATAGATATGCATGCGTGATGGGGGAAAATTTGCAGCATTTGAGGGACATACTTACGGCATTTAAGGGCATTGGGATAAGAGATTGTAGAAAATTTGGGAGAAATGTTGGGAGAGAGAGAGTGGTGGCTAAGGCTTCTGCAAGTGGGTGTATATATATATACATTCGTCAATGGCTGCCCATAAATAGGAAAACATGTTGGGCCGAGAGAAGCAAGAGAGAGATCGAGATAGTGAGAAGCAAGAGAGAGAGATCAAGAAAGAGAGAGTGGGCCGGAGTGGTGGTCGAGATAGTGGCCAAAATTAGCAAGCGGAAGTGGGCAGTGGCCATGGACGTGAGCAGCAAGCTCGATCGACCGTGGCAGCAGCTTGAAGCCGTCGTGATGGAGGCTGGTAGCGGAGCACTGGCCGGCTATCGAACCACTCCAGAATTAGAGATCTATGTTTGCATCTCTTCTCTAGTTTGCAGCAAAGTGCACCCTAGGTCATCTCTCACAAGGAGCCTCACTTTCTTCTACCAACAAAGGAGAACCAACATAACCAACAGTTTGTTTAGGGGGGGGGTTTTCTTTGACAGAAAACTAATTAACAAAACAGAAAGATAAAGATGGATGAAAAATCAGTAAAAGATATGCAACCGGCTGTGTATTTGTCTCCTATGTGAAATCTTCCTCGTCCAACCTATATACCTTGGCTTGCTAGATGTTTTGATGTCCGGATAACAAACTCAAAGCATCCCCAACAACCGTCCAAGGATTAGACTGATTGGAACAACAAAATGAATACAGAAATCTCTTGTAAACAAAATGCAGCCATTCACTCTCTATTCAACCTATCCGAACCTATGCAAGAACAACCGTTCAAGCACATAATATTCATTTCCTAGATGTTATACCAACCGGCTATAACATTCTGCTCTCTTAAGCATTTAACAGAAAATGAAACCATGCAAATTCACACAAACCTGCCATGAACTCCATGCATTCATAAATCTGCCCAAACTAAACCAAATAGAAATGAATAAGAAACAAACAACAAACCAGATTCTTGTAGCTCATCCGGGACCCAAATTCCACATGGATTCAAGACACACAACCGGTTACAAATGCTCTAGCCTATCATTACAGCAAGGAAAACAAAATGAAACAAAAGATGTTGAAAACAGAAAAATGCTACAACAACAAAAACGGGCAGAATCCTCTCTATTTTCTCCTCCCTTTCTATCTCATGATATTTTGAAAATTAATGCTAAGAGGCCTTAAATACATGGCCAAGAAAGGAAAGGCTAGGGAGGCTAGGGTTAGGCCTAGCCCAACAGAAAACAAGTGAGCCCAAAACAGCACAATGAGTAGCCCAAGTCTGCTCCTTGAAAGTAGGCCCAAGCTCCTTGAAAGTAGGCCCAAGCTCATCCAATATTCCCTAAAGCCTGGATCCATAGAGTAGAGGTAAGATAGAAAATAGTGCAAGGACAATTTGAAGCATAATAAAATAGAAACAATGAAATATCAGCAAAAATTGCTTCAAATGACCTAATAAGAATGAGGTGAAATGCCAAAATATGGTATAAATATGCATGCTATCAAGCACCTGCTGTAACGACCCGCTCCCACTTACGGGCGCCACCGGTAAATAATCGACCGGATTACTCACCCGACAACCACCACTGAAGGGTTGGACTATGTTTCAACAGGAAACGCCCTAGGTGGGAACTAGGCTTCGTCCTTCCTTTCGCTCCACTCAGGAATCGGTCCCAACTCAAATAAGAAAAATCCAGCGGACCAAGACCCGAAACCCAAGTGAGCTTCACCTCTCTTCAGCTCACCCCATAGCAAGCCAGAGGTGACCCAGGCACAAGGCTAGCATACAAACACTTCGCTGAGTATTGGGGGTTTATGAGAACATACCTTGCTGATCTTGACTCGGTCCGAACCTTGGCTTTTCCAACTAAGCCGTGTACCACGAACGATCTCACAATCAATTATCACACTACGATGATTTCAACAATTAAATACATCTAGTGCTCAACATCGTTTACATTCAATTACATGAATACATATAAAAAATTATAGGAGGTTACACAACAACACATCTCAGGCAACAAGCTAATTGCCACAACAGCCTCCCGTCACCATCCATGCTTGCATATGGTCTTGCATCATCTACAACACGAGGTAAAACCTCATGAGTCATAAAGACTCAGTAAGGGTGCAATGCATGTAAATATGAATATAACATGTTTATGTATGCCAATGCATGCAAATGAGGCTAGGCTCACACATCCTCACAACCCTCTAAGGATTGAGGCATCAACCTATCAACCCCTACCACACTAGTCCTCCATATGGCCATAGGTCCACTAGGTCTTGCATCACACAAGATATAACCACTACATGCCAATGCAACATAACAACATTATCAAGCATATTTATCGACATGCAAAGCCACCTCCACATGGGGCCATCCCTTACCTGGCTCGAAGCTTCATCTCTGCCTCGACACGAATTCCAGCCTGAATTTCAAGTTCTTCTAGGATCATCGCCTTCCCGGTCGAACCTCAATTAATTCTGGAGCAGACATCGGGAAAAACGCTCACCCGGCATTGCTTCCTGGGCTTCAAATCTTGTGCCCAAATCCCATTCTCGGCCTCCAGCACGCTCCTCGGGCCCCAAATTAATTTCCAAAACTTTCCCCAATCTTTCTGGAATTTTTCGGGATTTTCCATATTTTCTCATTTATTTCCCTTTTCTTTTATTTCTTTTTTTTTTTTATTCTTCTCCTCCCTTCTTCTCTCCCGCGCCCCCAGCTCCTGTTCCATCTTCTTCACTGCGCGTGCGCAGGGCTGCCGGGCATGGCCGCTGCCCGCTGCCGCCTGGTTCGCCGGTTGACGCCGCTACTGCCAGCCCCGTTTCTGCCGCCATCGGCCGCCATCATCTCAGCCAGCATCATCGCGTGCCATCGCCTGCGCGCGGCCAGCCGCTGCTGTAACCAGCGGCCATTAACGGCAGCTAGAGCTTCCAATGCCCCAACTGACGCCTCTTGAAGCTGTTGGCACCGCCGATCCATGCCCCTGCCGGTCACTATAGCCGATCGCACAGCCACCATTAACGGCTGCCACTCCACGAGCCCGGCCTCACGAGCACAGCCGCACCAACGCGCTACCAGCAGCCATGGCCAACGCTTCCACCGCGAGCTGCTGCAACCGCACCTCAGCCTTCATCGGCCACCACCGCAAGCACCGCCTCAGCCGCAATGACCTCGCGCGCACCACCATTGATCCACCGCTGCTGCTCCTCTGCTTCGCGTCAGCCATGGCAGTTCTGCTCCTCGGCCATGGAAGCTTCCTCATCGAGCAGCCATGGATGCTGCCTTTGGTCGGCCACCGCTACCTCTCTCGATCACCTTTCTCCCTCTCGGGAGCTCTCTCTCAATCTCCAATGCTCAATCAAGCTCCCTCTCTTGCACTCGGCTCTCGGTTCCCTCGCAATCTCTCTTCTCCCTCTCTATTTTTAATTTCGAATTTTGAATGCTCACAGCACTCACACACGATATATATATATACACATATATAAATATATATATTACATATTAACCCCCATAAATCTCATTAATTCACTTAAGCAATTAATAATTGCTCTTGAAGATCTTTATAATTACACTTGGGACTTTTAATAATAACACTTTGACCCTCCAAGGCTTAATTAAATTATCATCAAGCCACACCACGTCTCGATTTATCAAAAATTAATAGCCGACCGATACTCGGGAATACCTACTTCGTCCTTGCGCCTGCACGGAACCTTTATTCGACCCGAAAACACTTAAGGGTTGCATTACTCAAAAAACCGAACCACCCCTAGGGTCCCCTCAGCTTCCAGGAGGTCCCCTCTGACTATTCGGTATTGGCACCCACTCGGGTTTATACAGAGTTTATTCCAAAAATTATTTCTGGTCGGACCGCTTTCAGCGCCATTAATCTCATCTCGAGACGCTCATCAATCTCTTGCCCTTTTCCCTGGACATCCTAGTCCCGAGGCACTCCCAGCCGCCAATTCGACAAATTTGTTAATAAATTACTCGAAATTAACTTTTGGCCTTCCCGGACCACCCGAGGCCCTGCCGAACTAGTCAAAACTCATTTATTTACAATACTATGTAATACCGGGTATTACACCTGCGGTGGGAGGCGACCAGCGGTGAGGTCGCGGCTAGAAAGTGCACGGTGGTGATTGGTGGTGGCTAGCTATGGCCGTAATGCATCAGCCGCAAAATAGGAGCAGGGGTAGACGGCGAAACAGCACTAGGCAGCAGCCGCAGTGCCGTTGATGCGTGTGACGGCAACCAGCGAGGTCGGGGACTGCCGTAGTGGCTGGCGGAAGTGCGAAGCTAGGCTGGAGGAGCAGGTGATGTGCGCATAGTGGTCGTGCGCTGGAGAAGATGAAGTGAGGAAGAAGAAGGGAGAAGAAGATAAGAAAGAAAAAGAAAAAAGAAAGGAAAAGAAAATAGAAAAAAGACAAATGTGAAAAAAAGGAAAAAATCTCCAAAAATTCTAGGAAATAATTTGGTGTTAGAGGAGCATGTTTAGAGCCATGAATTTGATCGGGTACGTGTTTCGAGGTCAAGACATGCATACCGAGGTAGCCTGAGAGGCTAAGTTAAGGTGAATAAAATTTCTTAGAAAATTCTAGAAAATCAAGAAAGTTATTTTATGAATTTTATAGAGAAATATTTGAGAAAATATTTGCGAAATATTTAGTTTGGATTTATCAATAAAAAATAAGAAGAAATGGAGGAAATTAGGAAAAAATAGAATATTGATTTTCTTGAATAAATATGATGGTCAGGATATGTTAAGGTTCTGAATTGAGTACGTTAGAAGCCTGGCACGAGAATCAAGATATTTTAAGATGCGTTCGAGGTAAGTGGTTTGACCCAAAACCCAATTTTATGTAAATGATTTTATCATGTGTTGATGTGAATATGTCATGTAGATTGCATTTACATGCTATGATGAAATGTGCATATATTCACGATGATATTATTAGTCATGCATTGCATAGGGTTTGGGATTATAGACTGGCACCGCTGCTCTACTAAGGGTGCACCCATACACCTCGGCCTAGTAAGGAGGCTATAAAAATGGGGAGCAGCAGTTGGGTGCGGTCGACTCAAATTAAAGGAATGGTGACATTTTACATATTGCATCCATGCATAAATATGTTTATTGTACCCTTACTTAGATGATTCATCATCTAACTTGAGCTTTGCCCCTAGAATATTCAAACATTTCAAATGAAGATTGTAACAGAAACGAGGATGAATAAGGCATGAAATGGCAGTTAGCAAAGTGCAAGATGTATTAATTGAATGTTATGTATCCCATGTATTTAAGTTCTGCTATTTTGAATTCTGAACGTTTTGAGGAATGATGATGTATAACCTTATTTATGGTTAATGATAAAGTTAAGGTTCGATTCTAGCTTCCACATTTGATGATATGATGATTTTCATTTGAGATAAATGAATGAAAATTTTTTGATGGATATGAAAAATGGTATGGTTTTGTGTTAATATTGAAAGAAAAAAATTATTATCCCAAAATTATCATAAGTTATAACACGTCAAAGAAAGTGGGGTATTACAATGATGATAAGGGATTATTTGTTGGCTTCGGGGACGTATGTTACCATTATACTTGTTCTAAAGATTTTATAGTGGAAATCCCTATTATTTAGGTTTAGCTAGCTTCCAGGTTCGATCATTCGCTTCCGTTGGTAAGGATTTTCATAACGCCCGTGTGGGATATTAGCTTATATTTAGTTTCATTGTATATTTGAAAAGTGGGGCGTTACACCAATCCATCCTGAACCCATCGGGAGACTCCCATCCAAAGCATATCGTATACAAACATACATTCATATTTCTACTCCATGGCATCATTATCTAACTTAGGCATCGAAGGGCCTACGTAGAGAAGCTCATCGCATGCATTCTAACTATTTCTTTGTTGTAGGCCCATTCGATGCCACCCATCCGAAAACCCTTCAGACCCTGCAGAAGACTAGTCAGCCAAAAACCCATCAGGAGCAAGGTTCCCGAAGACTCTTAGAAGTCATTGAAAGACTCCATGCATCTTCCTAGCTCTCCCAGACAGCGAATAGAGCTCGTCGACCCCTTTTTAGTGCCACAGAGCTTAACCTCTTACCTAGACTCTGTCAAGTTGTTTCCTAAGATAAATAAATTTAATTGTTGTAATTCGGAAACAACACAAGCAATGGTGTAGAACATAATTTTTCCTTAATCAAATCAAATGCATGTTATTGCTCTTGATCCCATTTGAATCCCACATTTTTCTTAATAACCTTAATCAATGGTGTAGTTAATGTGCTGAAATTTTTAACAAATCTCCTATAGAAACTTGCTAACCCATAGAAACTACACACCTCACTAATATTCTCAGGTGTAGGCCACTCTCTAATAGCCTTAACCTTTTCCTTATCAACTTCAATTCCCTTTGATGTTATCACATAACCCAAAAAAATAATTTGTCCCGTGCAAAAGGAGCACTTTTTCAAATTAGCATACAACTTTTCTTTTCTTAAACACATCGAGCACATAATGCAAATGTCTAACATGTTCTTCTAAACTCTTGTTGTACATTAGTAAACCAAAAGGCATTACTAGCCACTCGTATAAACCATGTTTAGTTTTAAATGCGATTTTCCATTCATCACCCTCTTTCATTCTAATTTGATGATATTCACTTTTTAAATCAATTTTAGAAAACACACAAGATCCATGCAATTCATCCAACATATCATTTGTTGCTTTAGTTTTCCTCGTATACTTAACACTGATCATGGGGAACAATTTGATTCTGAAGCATTTTGGTCCTTCTATCAAAGGTGGAGAATTTGACTCAAAATAACCTTTGTTGCATATCCTCAAGCGAATGATTAAGCCAAAGGTAGTAACAAAACTATTCTCCCCAAGACTCAACTTGAGAAAGACAAAAGTGCCTAGGTAGATGAACTTCCTACTATTCTATAGGCATACTGCCCTACCAGTCGAGTATCTACTTGGGAACTTCCCTTCAACTTAGTGTATGATACTAAAGCACTCATTCCAATTGAAGTGGACATCCCCTGAGTGATTGCATTCCAGGACCAATCCAACTCGAAGCTATTGTGAAACAACTAGGATTTAATTGACGAACTAGAGGACAAAGCTTTTATTTGGCTAGTGGCATATCAAAAAAGGATTTTTAGTTATTATAACTCTCGTATTCAAAACAAGCCATTGTAGAAAGGAGATTTAGTCCTCATGAAGTCAACAATTACTAATATGCTCTAAGATGAGAGAAAGTCACCATCCAATTATGAAGGTCCATACAAAATTCAACAAAAGATGGGGCTAAACACTTCAAGAAGAAACACTCGACAAAACATGAAACACAATGCATTTAAAGAAATATTGGCCATCTTCTTCTTCTATGTAATTTCCATGTCTTTACTTTTACAAGCATTGAATGTACTCCCTGAATGTAATGATAACTTGCACATCCCCCTATATCCCCATGGACGTAGGCAAAATAAGTCGAACCATGTAAAAACTCATGTATAGTGGATGGTGATATGTGTATGGTGTATGATGCATGCTACTCCTATGTTGTTTTTTGTATCCCATCATATGTACGTTTTGCATTAGGACAACATGGCATGGAAAGCATACAAGAAACTCAAAGGGCTAATAGTTGGTATTTTTTGAAAATCCAATGCTCACAGTTCCAACAACATGTACTTACACAGTACTAGAGAGTCAAGTCATGCAGTGTCCTTATGCTTGACCTTATCTCACCTACGAATCCACCTTGAAGCAATCTGGCATATACCTTCTCACCATGAACTTACTCCATGGTTAAAGTCGAGGTCTGCTCAGCCTAAGTTCCATTTCTTTTAACGGTCTAGCTTCATGAGCCCCTCGCTTGGATTCCACAAGGCTAGTCTATCTAGTGTTAACTAAACATGGATTCTACATGGTGGTCAAGTTACAGGATAATGGTTGGCATAACACCAAACATTAGATGTCACGCCTAGTGGAGGTATGGCTTACTAAAGTGATTCTAAATTTGTCTATCTTTGATTTGAGATATGATCTGAAGAAAATTAAATTTACACTTTCATGCTTTTGGCGTGTAGTTATCTTTTATATATAGAGATTACTAACATATTTTTGTTTGAAAGTTCAACACCCCCTATTTTAAGACTTGGGAGCCGTGGATTTGTTCAAAATGACAAAATGATGATATGTTTTGTATAGAATAATCATTTCTACATAACAATCTATTTATCAAATGAAGGTATGGTACTTCTTTGACACTGTCTTTCCATATTAATTTTAGGGCTATTAGAACGAAAAATCCAAATCTTTTCTCATTTTTGCAATTTTATCCAAAAGTTTCAATTTTTGGCAATAATGTCCCGATTTGATCAATTGGTTGCAATTTTATCCACAACTGGATCCTATTCATCAGCATCCAAGACCCACTGACGTGGCATGCCACCTAGCATTTTAAAATATTTTGAGTGGGCCCCACATGCACATGTAAAAAAAATAAAAAAATGAAAATAATTTGAAATATATGTTATGTGTATGTGCATGTGTGTGTTATAGATATATTTACAAAGGAAGGAAGATAGAGGACGGCGACGATGCTAGGCTGGAGGCGGTGACCGATCTAGATGCTAAAGGTGGCGATAGACGCTGATCTAGAAGAAGGCCGAATCTGGGAACTTGATGGCCGATCATTGACGTCAATGGGGCCGGCTTAGCGATCGACGGCTAGGGCGAGGCAACCGACAAAGGACATCATCAGCCGGCAAGAGTAGAGGGTCGTCGGTCACTTTCTGTGAGGTGGCCCTAAGCAGGAGGAAGCCTAGATAAGTGGTTGGTGCAGCTTCCAGATCAGTCGTCGTTGTTATATCATATTTTTTTATATATGAGAAAATGTGTTTGATGAAAAACCAACCTTAGAATGAAAAATCTCTATGAAAATATCATATTTCGAAATAAGTTTTTCATATTTTGAAACATGTATGATTAGTGTTTTGGCGCGAAAGCTCAAATGTTTGAAAAATCCAAAATTCATGTATCATGTTTCGAAACCATGTTTCAATGTTTCGAAACATAGTTTTGTTGTGTTTCTATACATGTTTCGAAATATATATTGATAAGGTTTCAAGTTTTGCTAAGTTTATATGTTGTATTTCGAAACCTGTTTGAAAACTAAGCATATGTTTTGAAACCTATATAGTATGTTTCAAAACTTTTGTCATCTCTAACAGCAGTATATTTAAAATCTTTGTTTAACATGTGTTTGAAACATGTTTCTGAAGTATGTTTCGAAACCTTCATATCATGTTTCGAAACATCTGACTCTATCAGAAGAATATTTGAAATCCTACCATGCTTTGGCACTTTATTTAAAAGTTATTTGAAAAGCTTATTTTTTGAAATAATCTCCATACTCTAATGTTTTAATTTCATATATGTTATAAGTAGAGAATAAAATAAAATCATTTTGTTTTTTTAAAAAAAAAAAAGATGTTTCCCACTCATTCTGTCTCTTAGTGCATATCCAACTGTAAAGGTTGTATGTTTTGAAACATGTTATGTATGTTTCGAAACCTCTGTGTAAAAATGTGTTGTTTCAAAACCTACAATGTGTGTTTCGAAACCTACTTTATTATCTTGTCTGTAACGGTTATAATTAGCCAAAACTCTATCTCTTTGATATATATATCAGTTCTTTGAAGACAATAAGTACCTCTTACAAGCATACACAAGTTTACACATCTACAAGAGATTTTTTGGCACAAGCACAAGCAAACAAAGCTCTTTAAACAAGCTCTCAAAGAAGATCATTTCAATCATTCCTTGGTGTGCATTGTGGTGTGAAAAATGAGAAGCAAACTGAAACCTAAGCCATCATCCTTTCAAGCTCTCCTCACTCCATACCAATAGGTTTGCAATAACTAATTGGTAAGGTATTCAATTACATTTAATCTGTTGGGTTGTAAAAGATAAGTGTTATTTATCTTGTTGTAAGGTTTAAGTTGAGCCTGTAAAAACTCATTGTGTAAGGTTTTAGGGTGAACCGTGGTAAAAATCCTTGGTGTCGTTGATCGCTAGTGAAAGTGATTGTGTTTGCAAATCCTTCAAGTGGGTAAGCTTGAAGGTAGTGGAGTAGGCGGGTGCCGAACCACTATAAATCTCATGTGTACTTGATTTCTTGTTCTTACTTATTGTTATCTTTGTTCATGCTTTCAAAAGAATCGTTTTTGAAAAACTAAAGGAGTTTCAAAATCAGTAATCAGAGAGTAATGTTTCGAAGCATACTATAGTAGGTTTCAAAACATACCTGACAGTAAGTTTGATTTCGAAACATACTCATCTATATTTCGAAACATACTTAACAGAAAAGTTAGTTTCGAAACATACTTCCTCAGGTTTCGCAACATAGTGTCTTACAAGCAAAAGTTTTTAAGTTTTAAGAAATTTACACAAATCCCAATTCACCCCCCCCCTTTTCTTGGGATATATTTGCCATTTTATAAAACTAACATTCGTCACCGTGAGTAAGAGCAAGCCTAGATCGATCGTCACCTCCAGCTTCTAGATCGATCAATGTCGTCATCGTTCGCCGTTGTAGCTGTCGTCGTCACTATCCTCCTTCGTCGCCATCACCGTCTCCACCTGCTTCTTTTTCTTTGTGCATATATATATGTATATATATATATATATCTGTGTGTGTGTTAAATATATATATATTTAATATCATTTTATTTTTTATTTTTTTACACATGCATGTGGGGCCCACTCAAAATATTTTAAAATGTCATGTGGCATGCCATGTCAGTAGGTCGTGGATGTCTCTAGAATCGAATTTGAGTCGTGAATAAAATTATAACCAATTAATCAAATCGGGACTTTATTGTTAAAATTGAAACTTTTAGATAAAATTACAAAAACACGAAAAAGTTTGAATTTTTCGTATTAATAGGCCTATTTTTTTACACGTGTGCATGTGGGGACCACTCAAAATGTTTTAAAATGCCATGTGACATGCCACATCAGCGAGTCTTGAACGCCAACGAATCGGATCCGAGTCGTGGATAAAATTATAACCAATTGATTAAATTAAAATTTTATTGTCAAAATTAAAACTTTTAAATAAAATCACAAAAACGTGAAAAGATTTAAATTTTTCGTGTTAATAGGCCTTAATTTTATAACATATGTTGTTGATAGGTCTTAAGGAATGATTGCTAGAATTGCGAGATACGCTTACCTCATATTGTGTTTATTAGCTTGCAAATGTATTATTTGTTTTCTTGTTCATTTATACTTATTTTCATTTAAACATATGTGATAACATATTGGAGATGCATCAAACAAGCATAGTAATACGCAACAAACACAATAGTTGAAATGTTCAATAAATTCTCGTTTCATTCATATCTAAAGTGCTTACATAGAGATACATACTTGAAAAGAGAACACAAAACATACAAATAAAAGAAAATAAAAGTTACAAAATAAAAGAAACCTGTTCTACTAGGAGCTGAGGAAGAAGGTTAGGTCGCTTGGGTAGCAGAATGGGAGATCTGGATTGGCCCCCCACAAGGCCTTCCTCCTTGAGAGGTTCTAAAAAGTTAGTATCTAAGTCTTGCAAAGCCTCAATCATCTCTTAATCAGCATCAGCTTCATGCACGTATGGACTCCATGGCCCGAAAAGATTGGCCATGTCGTCCACAAGTGTAGAGTCTAAATACTCCTCAGGATCCCGAGGGTCTGGATCATACTTTCGCCAATCTGGGACCTCAAGAGATGTGACCTCAGGAGTATAAACCAACTCGGGGTAAGTCTCTCCAGGGCGCTTCATTTCTAGAAAATGACGTGCTAGGTAAAACCCGTATTTGATAAATCCACTTGCGTATGCTTGCTTACGCTGGAAACAATCCTTAGACAGTCTATACTCCCTTACGGCCCTTGAGCGTATTGCAGTGATATCACTTTCTCTTTCCTTATGCTCGCGGTCCATGTCTTGTATTTGTCGTTGCAATTTTAACTCATGGGCGCGTGCGCTTGTTAGCTCCTCAACTGTTCGGCTGTGGTCTTGGAGCAAAGCAGCATATGATGTTTTTGTCTCACTAAACTCCTGCTGTTGTTCCTCGGCCATGCCTCTCATTTGTTGGTGCTCCTCCACTAATGATTGATTTTTTATGGACATTAATGTCCATTTGCGCTTTCAACTCCTCTACCGCTGACTCTAGGTTTCGAATATGGCCTCGGAAATGCTGACTTTCGTGCTGCCAGCGTTCAGCCTCATCCCTCCACTTAGCCACGTCAGAGTTAGCTTGTGCCAAGAGGGCACGATTCCGAGCATTCGCTACAACCATTCCTTGAAGGCCCTGTAAATTGAAAAAGATATTAGCATTAAAATTCAAGTGATAAAAAAAAACTCCAAAAAACAAGCAAAAATAAAGTACCTACCTGAATCAACAGACGTTCAGAACTGTCCATGAGATCCAAAATATGTTTATCACTGTTCGTGTCATCCAAAAGACGTTCAGCATTGTACGTGTCATCCAGAAGACGTTCGGCAGTATCCATGTCATCCAGAGAATTCTTGAAATACTTTTGCCGATCACGAGGCAAGATTGTAGAATATATCAACCTTGCCCCAACCCCGGGATCTTCCACTGTGTCAGTATCAAGCACTCCGGGGCACACACTAAAGTTCTCACCCTTAAGTATTTGACCCCCAGGTAATCTAATCTCATGATTCGCTGGGGGCAACTCGGGAAACACCAGGTCGAGTCCTGCCGTCTTTTCAGCATCTGAAATCCTCCTTTCATGACGTTCTGGGACGATAGGGCGTTGGCATTCTGCCCTGTTGCCCATGTGATGAGCATCCTGGGCCTCCACAT
Source organism: Diospyros lotus (assembly GCF_014633365.1). Lineage (NCBI taxonomy): Eukaryota > Viridiplantae > Streptophyta > Magnoliopsida > Ericales > Ebenaceae > Diospyros > Diospyros lotus. Next base: position 26,003,467 of record NC_068350.1, read on the forward strand.
CCAACTTAGACGTTTTTTCTTCTTTTAGCGCGAGATGCACGTCCTGTGAAGGCGCAGCAACAGAGGATGGAGGAGGAATTTCTCTTAACCCTGATCCATTTGATTGGCTGGAAAGGACAGATGATGGCGGCAATGGAGGAAGGGTTGATGGTAGTGGCACCGAAGGGCCTTCTCCACTTTGCCTTGCCCTCTTTATCCTCACCAAGGGAACTTTAGTTTCCTCTTGGGCTTCCTTGGCTTGAGGTTGAGGCTGTGGCAATTGCGACTGTCTCAATTGGTCACGAGCAGCTCTCCTTTGCATTGCCTGGGTAAAACGCCTCATTTCTGTAAAAATGAAGGTACAAAGTTAGAAAGCATGTTGCAAGTATAAATAATATACTAGAATTTATAAAACAAAAACAAGATAAAAAAGGGATAAGTAGGCAACCTCAGGAGTCGCCTACTCCTGTGGAGGAATAGAGGGCTGGCCTAAAGAACCCTCAATCTCTCAACATCAGAGACAAATGAAACCCTCAATCCCTAAACATCAGTGACAAATGAAATCCTCAATCTCTCAACATCAGTCATTCGAAGAGAATCGTGTGCTGGCCTAAAGAAAGAGTTGCTTCTTCTCCCCTTTCTTCTTGATCCACAATAAGAAGTGCTTGTTTGGTTATCAACAGTGTTCTAAAAAATACTAGGCGCTAGTCGGGCGCCAATCCCCTAGCGCCTAGGGCACCTAGGCGGAGCCTAGGAAACTGTTATTTTTTTTTATTTTTTAAAGTTTGTGATGTAATTTGATGTTATTTTCAATTAAATCAAAGTTGAAAAGTGTAACGCCCCATTCCCACTCGCGGGTGTTACCGACGATAATCTCCTAGATTCCTCGCCCCAAGCCCGAATTTGAAGGGTAGACCATGTTTTGTGACGAAATGCCCTAGGTGGGAACTGGGCTTCGTCTGGCCCTTCGCTTACCCAGGATCCATAAACACCCTAGGACCTTGTGAGTTTTTTATGAACGAAGAAATAACCCGCTACACCTCCTAAGGGCCTCAAGATGCTTCTTAACACCGGGCTAGACTAAGGGGAAACTCAAACTCAAAAAATCCTCCAAATTTCCAACATTTCATCACTCGGGGACTCCATCGGGGAATTTTATAAATTTTTCTATAGCCCAAAATCTCCCAAAATTGGGCCCTATTATTCCCTCTTTTATTCTCCTAATTTTAGATTTTTTTTTTCTCTCCGCGGGGGCCCCACGGCCGGCTGGGCCCTCCCTGGGCTCGGCCGCGCGCTGCCTGGGGCGACCGTAGCCCGCGGCCGCGCGGGCTAGCCCCAGCAGCGGCCACGCGGGCCGGCCGCGCGGGCTGACCGCGCACGCTGGCCGCGCGCCTGCGCGGGCCTGGCCGCAAGCACCCGCGCGGCCGCGCGCCCGTGCGCCCCCCTACTGCCACCCCGGCCTGCCTGCTCCAGAAAGTCTAGCAACCTCCTTTTTTTAGAATTTCCAATTTTCCAACACCCTAAAAATGCCCAAATTCTCCAGATTTTTATTTCCATATATACACATCAAAATGTACCATTTGGGCTTAAAGAAACCCTTACAAAGGCATATACAAATTAGGCAAAAATTTATACCATTTGGAAAAATATACAAGATTCTTCATGCTCAAGCCTCTTTCTCTTGCCAAACCCTTCCATAGCATGCTTCAATACCTACAAGAGGTCAAAATAAACCTCATGAGCTCCAAGAGCTCAGTAAGGGTGCAATGACATAAAGTATGAAAATTAACAATATAGATGCCAATGCCATATGCAAGTGCCTAGGGTTCCAATACCTCAACCATTAAGATTAAAGGCTTCAACATACCCACCCCAACACACAACTTCATGGCCATGAGTCTCATACACACAAGCATATGCAAAGCAACCACAAAAATGTTAAAATGCATACAAGGGTCTTGCTAGCCACCATCCACTTGGGGCTTTCCCCTTACCTCAATACTCCATGGATCTTCAAGTTTCCAACAACTTCAAGCCTCCAAAATCACTTCCCTTAATTTCCTCAAACTCCTTCATGAAAAACAAGCCTAGGATCATAAAGAGATCCTTTAAAAAATGAGAAATACAAGAAGATTATATAACTTTTACCTCTAGGCTTCTTGGACTTCTTCTTCTTCTCCTTTTTCTTCTTCTTCCTCTCTTCTTCTTTCACTTGAATGGGAGAACTCTCCCATCCCTATACCTCTCTCATATATATATATCTTACACCTTTCTCCCAACCTCCAAGGTTTAATATGAACCTTTGGATCTCTCTTGAGATGGGAGAATTAATCCCCACCTCTCATTAAAATCCTTATTCTTCCATTTACATAACACACCACATATATATATATATGCATATATATCTTGAAAGTCAAGCCTCCCAACACCATCATCACACTCTTTAATGGCTTGAGTGACTAAAATCACATAATATCTCTTTAAATTAATCCCTCATTTTCACTCATAAATGCTTGACCATTTTCTTTTCTTTTTGCATTTTTCTTTTAGGCAACATAATGATTGCCCTTAATAAATGCTTGAAAGACCACTTTACTTTCCTTTTTGAATTATCTTAATTCACTTTATCTTCTCCCAACATCCACATATATATGATCATGTATGGCTCCACCCATGCACATACACATACATACATGATCTTTCTTCCCAAGACTATGCCAAGTGTCATCACTAGACACCTACTTGACCTCCAATCCTTAATCTTGGCCATTGGATCATGTCTTCCATCTCAAGACACAATTTTTCTTTTCCAATTAATTTTATTTTCTCTTCCAACATCATAAAGGCCTTCATTAATGGTGAGAGACATAAATATTTTCTTTTGGAATTAAAGAAAAGCCACCATCATTGCCTCATTAAATGCTTGAGTAACTAATAATCTTTTTCCTTTAAAATTTCTTTAATCACTCATATATTCTCAAAATATCTACACAATACTCATGCCCGTAGATACACTTATGCACAACCCTTTACACATGCACATATATACATGCATGTCTCCCATGACCAAAACCTTGTCAAAATCACCATTAAGACTCCCTTGCTTGATTTATTTACCAAAATTAATTTCTAACCTTTCACTTCAAGGTCAGATTCATCCCGGCACCTAGCTGGGACTTCTGTCCATACCAGAGCCGCTTCCATCATGCTAGCCTCACAACACCTGACCACCCTTCAGGCTCCAGCACTTTGTCGGAGGCTATCGGCAAAACCTGCGGCCCATTCGGTATTTTTCGCTGTATTATAGCGATACCGAAAACTGTCTCTAGTCCAACTTCTCTTGACACCAAAAATCATATCTTGGGATGCTCACTCGTCCCATGCCTTTATTCCCGGTCATCCGAGTCCCGGGGCCTTTCCTGCAGTCGATTCGGCCATTTTTTTATTGCTACCCCGCTGCTCACAACCACCCTTGGCTTCTCACACCATTCAAGGGCCTATTAAATGTAGCTAAAATTCTTACTCCCAGTACTAGGCAATACCCAAGGTCTATACCCAACCTCTTATCGGGTCTCACTGCCCAAATTACCAAAATACCCCTGCCTCGGTATTATGATACCGGCCTAAGCCCTTCCATCTCAAGGGCCTTCTTGGGCTTTCCTTTCATTTTTCTAACACTGGTAACACGGGGTGTTACGAAAAGCATTAATAATGCAACATAAACCAATAATAAAAACATCAATATACTATAAGCAACCAGCAGATCTTTTGCAAATATTATAGAATATATATAATTAATAATATAAATCTAATAATTATATATAAATAGAAAAGAAAATGAAATAAAATAAAAAATAGAAAATATAAAAAAGAAACCAGAAACGCAGCAAACGCACAACCCACAGAGAGAGAGAGGGGGGAGAGAGAGAGGTTACGAATCGACGGAGATGGAGCTTGTCGCGGCGGAGATGGAGCTCAACGGCGAGGACGGGGGCAGGGGAGATGACGCTAAGGCAACGAGGACGAGGAGGACGCGACAGATAAGAGGCGGTTATGATGAAGCTTGGCAGTGAGGATGGAGCTGGACGCAGCAACGGCGGTGAGCTACTAGCGGGCTGATGAAGCTTGGTGACGTTGAGGCAGCAGCATTAAGGTGAGAAAAGAGTGAACAGGGGGAGACGCTAACAGATTCGATTTATGATTTAGCAAAAAAAACCCTAAAAATCCCTAGGCGTGCTGGTTGACTAGGCGCCGCCTGGGAGCCCAAGCCGTCCGATTACTCGAGCCGACGCCTAGGAGGCCCGACTAGGGCAATTTTGGGGCGGCCAGCGGCCGCCTAGCCCGATTTTTAGAACACTGGTTATCACCATCTTAGGAAAAAGCTTACCTAGGATGAAACTTGCTCTTGGACAGTGGCATAGCATCCTCTAGGACATCCCTAAGGCAATTCTCGAGGACAAATGAAACTTGTTCTTTGAGATAAATGAAACTCGTCTGAGGCAACACGAAATGCTCAAATGCTATTAAAAGTGTGAAATGAAGGTAAAGTCCACAATTGGTTGACACCCTTTTTATACCTTTAATTTCTTGGGAGGCCAGTCGTAGCGCATGCTCATGAAATTATTGAGACTTCTGACGAATGTATGCTAACATTAAATGCAATGATTTAGTCACCACCCTACCAAACTCGAGGACAATATTCAGAATAATTCTCTTGGACAACTCCATCTCGATTAAAGAACGTCACTCTTCTCTTCGATTTCCAATCCAAGGAAAGAGTGGGAAGCCATTGTTGTAGTGTAACCTCTGGGAGAAGATGTTGTTCTCTCGGAAAAGGCTTTTTGTTATGTAATCTCCTTGGGAAGATGTCGTCCTCCTAGAAAAGGCTTTTTCTCCCAAATGGGGGCAATGTTTCCATGTAAGTTGTTTAAAGGGATCAAGTAGTACATTCTCCCAATTAAGTACTTCTCTTGTAGGACTCCAAGGGAGATGTTCTCCTAAACAAATCACGTGTAGTAAATGACCTATTAATTGCCCAAAGAAATGGCAACCTACCTTACCACAATCTTTCTCCTGAAGGACTCGTTAGGGTTATACTCCTTTGTCCGGCGAACGGGGGGTTCCTCCTAGGCGTAATACATGCTTAATTCGAGATAACTTCACCCACAATTTGTGCATGTGTGCCATATGCCCCACCATCAACTTCTAGGGGCATAAATACCCCTACCCCTCATTTTTTGAGGGAGGGGAACACATAACATATCACCTAAAGTCTAAAACTATTATTAACCTTCTTATTTATTTAGAGTAGTACCTACTTCTTCTCCCATACTACTTTAGCTGACTTAGATAGCAGAGTGCGCAAGTGGGAGGAATCCCTATGTGCCTTCTTACCGTGCTTTTCTTGCAACTTTGCAATTACTCTCTCCCAAACAATGAAAAGTACCCCCAAACAACTTCTGTAACAACCCGTTAGAAGGCCTAGGATTTTATTGAGATTTAATTTTGAATTTTTGGGTTAAAAAGAATTTTGCCAAGTAAATATTTAATGTGAAAATATAAGGGCAAAATGGTAAATTCAAGAATTTAAATAGGAAGGGCACGTAAGAAATAATAAGTTGAGGATAACTAGAAAAATAGGGAGGATTTGAAGATAATTTGCGTGAGGATTAGATAACGAGTTTGAAATTTGTCAAGTTATTAAAGGACTAGAACTTGTGGGCATCCAAGGTTTTACCTCTATATATACCCATATAACTTATAGTTTTTTCTCACACCGCAAGAATAAGAGAATTCAAGAGTTGCAGCCACTGTGAGGATTTTCGTATGAGAGTTGCGTTGTAATTGTTGAGTCCAATCAAGAAATACCAGGCAAGTTTCTCTCCTTGTAATCCTTTTCGTTACAAATTTCATGTTTAGCACAATGATCTTTGTAAACAGCAAGTTCTTCGATATCAGATTTCAACACAGTCGATATATATATATATGTATATGTCTAGTGGGTTATCTCTCTCAGTCTTTGATTTTTACAAGTTATGTATCGTTTCTTGTTTAGCGATTTTGTTCAGTATGATTCTTATATCGTTCCAGATATTATTTCATATCAGTTTAGTTTTGATCGCCCAAATTTCTTTCGAAATGGTGCAGCAATGGTAGGTTTGTACCAGAACATGAATACTGTTATCGTATGTTTTATTTCATAAGATGGTTCAGGTATCCGGACGAAATCCCCCACATCTAGATGGTTTTGTTTGATGTTTGTGAGTGACATCCGAATGGCCTGGGAGACATCTAGATGAGTGCAAAAGACATCCGAATGGCCATTGTGACATCCGAATGCATCTCACATTCTTTATAAGCCTCTCATCTGAATAGCCTACGTCACATCCGAATGCTGATCATGACATCCGAATAGCACCCACATACAAAGCCTTCCTACATCCGAATGCCTTGAATCATATCCGAATATGTGAGCCATACATTCGAATGCTAGCATATGATATTTGAATACCCTTGTATCTAAAAGCCTCATATCCGAATGCTTTATATGATATTCGAATGTGGATCTAAGTATATCCGAATGCAAGTTAATATTTGAATGAAGGGTTAAGTAATCATAATCTGATAAATCTAACTTTCCATACCATAAATCATAACTCATAAATTTGTTGTAATCCAATATGTTGATGGCGATTATATGTTGTGCCTAGCATCGTTATGTGATATGTTACGATATTATGTGCACACATCCTAGTATGAGCATGGAGCATGACCTTATATGGAGCACTTCATATTGTGTGCGAGCATGTATGTGTGCATTACACTACATTATGTGCGCGAGGTGGCTTAGTCCGTAAGGATCCCATATGTTTCAGTCTCATAGGACACAAGGGTGCAAGGCCCACAATTACAGTTCAATTTCAGTTTCGCTCGCTTTGTGACAACCAGGGGGCTAGGGGTGCAAGGCCCATAGTATGTGCTTACAGTTTTTATGGTTGCAGGGTTTAGTTCAACTAGGTATGTATTTCAGATTATATGAGCCTATGGGCCGAAGTTGCTTACCTGCGTTATATAGTTTATGTGCATTGATACCTATTATATATGTGCAACCGTATAGTGGATCAATAATCCCTCAATGCAAGAACAGTTAATACTTGATGAGTATCGATGTTCCTTGATTCAACTACTATTTTATTTCATGTTATTACTTACTAAGCCTTGTGGCTTACCTTGTATTCTTCACCATTCCAGGTCCTACGAGGGAGTTCCAGACATTGGACCTAGCAGTATCAGGCAATAGAGTGTGTACGGGAAGCCGCTCAAAATCAAAAGATTTATGGGAGTTGTTTGTGTCTTGAGACTCTTAGAGTGTTTTATATTTTCAGTTGAGGGATTTCCTTAGTCAATAGTATCAGTTAGATGTATGTCCCTCGAGGACCCGTGATTATTGTTTTAGTTTATATTGAACCCTCACAGTGCAGTTGAGGTGTTTTTTAGTTATAATGTGATCAGTTTAGCAAATTTTTGATGACTACAGATTTTTAGATTTATTGTGAGTTTTTATTTTATCTCTTTTCTAGTAACACCTCTTCATTGGCTATTCTAGGAGAAGAGGTGTTACAACTTCTTACTTCTCTCCTGTGGATAGCCTATTGCTTATTCGAGCCTATAATTGCTTCTTCAAAGCATATCAACTTGCAAGGATGACATCTCTTTTCCAAGACTAGTGGTCACCTGACTGTCCTCTAGTCTACTCTACCTTGGTCTAATCATTCTCGCATTATAAATTTTGATTGTTGCATTTCAATAACAACAAATATAATAGTTTTACGATCTATTATATTTTTTGTTTTCCTTTTAACCACTCAATTAGAGGTTGAGAGAAGCACCATTTATCAATTGCTTAACCCTAGTTGAGACACACCTTTACTAGTTTACTATTTAAATAAATAGGAAGACAAGCTATAACCGTGATAGCATCAAATGTTAATCAATTAAACTCATTATCAATACCACATAATTTTTTCCACAATCAACAAATAGAAAACAACTATGATCAATATATTTAACAAAGTCACCATTTATCTTAACCATCATTGTCTATAACTTACGTACAACTCAAGAAATTCAGAGGTCCCACAAACTGTCTATCCCATGAATTTAACTTTATACATAAGATTACATACAAGAGCTAAAATATTTGTTATATTACAATCTATTTGATATGTCAAATGATGTCAAAAACACATCCCATTATACCAAAGGCAAAACAATAAACATGTTCACTACAACAAAGTTGGCTTTTCTCTACAAAATTTTTGTGTAGCCCAAAGTTCATTTTTTATAGCAAAAACCAATTGGCTACGAAAATTTATTTGTTGCAGGGATGGTAGCGAAAACATCACAGCTAATAGTATTTCACTACAATCTAAGATTTTGCACTAGATACCACACTTCTTCTACAACCCCTAATTGTATAGAGAAAACATTGATTTTCTACTATAATACATATTCCACTATAAATGCCAAATTGCAGAGAAAACACTTATTTTTCACTGCAACAAATGCTAATTTTTGTAGCCAAATAATGCTAATTTTCATAACAATTAACAATGTTTTCATTATGAATGCCAAATCATAGACAATACACTTGTTTTTCACTATAACAAATCATAGTTGGATTATGCCCTTTTTTTGTAGCAAAGTGATTATTTCTTTGTGAAATTCTTTTATAATAAATAGACAAATTTTCATAGTTAAGTATATAACTAGCAAACCAATATGATAACAACAACGTAAATTTCATAGATAAAAAAATTAATTGGAGTAGCCAAACAACCCCTTAGTTGGAGAAGCTAAAAAGACAGTTCAACGACAAATAGTTGTTGCCACTTGCTGCCAATCGCCACCAGTGATGGCTCTGGTGATTGGAGCCCATTGCAAGATTTCCCTAATGGTGAACCACATATCAAAAACTTAAACGATCCAATGGTCCGATTTTGATAGATCTAAGAATTAATTTTTGGGCATACCATTGTTATCACCCACTGTTGGCAAGCAATTTTGATGATCGGGACTGGTCATCAAATTCCTCCGACCATGATGATTCACATATCAAAAAATGAGAATGATCCAATGACTAGATTTTAGTAGATCTTAAAATTAGATTTTTGGTCAAAAATCACTCTTTTGGAAAAGCAACGTTGTCCACCGTTCACGGCAGATTCGGATGATCGGAACTAACCATCAAACTGGCATTGGCTCAATGACCCACATACCCAAAAATCAAAAGATAATGGTCAGATTTTAATACATCTACGTTTTAAGTTGACAGTTACCTCAAACTTGCATAGCAGTTTAGTGGTCACAATCACGATCGTTTTTTGGCGACCTTATTGTGGAGACAAATGAAGAGGCAAAGTAGTGTCGACAATAGTGGTTAAGGCAGTGGCCGAGTGACTTTCCAATGGTGGTGAGGAGGGAAAAAGAGGAGGGAGAGGCGGTGGATAGGGAAGACGGTGGTGATCGGTGCCTGCAACGATGGCAAAGAGCAATTCTCGGTGGAGAAGAGGCTAAGCGCCCCTATTCTTATACCAGAACTAGAGGGAACCCCAGGGTTCCTTCTATTATACTCTGTCCGCCACTCCATTTGGTGTTTTCTTTTCCACGTCTTTTTGTTTTCTTAATAAAATATTAAAAAAGTTTCCTTCAAATAAATAAATATATAAATATTTTTTTCTTTAAATATAAAAAAAATATAGCATTAATTAATGTTCGTGATTGGTGTGATTGGTGTTGTGGGTGCCTTAGGGAAATCCCAAAACATCATAAAATTATGAAAGTATCTTGATAAGTCTAGATGAACTTGAAGACTCTCTCAAAATGAGAATCTCCTGAAACTTTCTGAGAGTCTTTGGGATGATCGAACCTCAGCATTGCATAACCCAAAGACTCACCCCAGTATCTCCCAGGCCCAAGTCACCCGATTGTTTCGAAGAGTTTTTGAACTACCCAAAGGATACGCATCGAGGCATTTTCACCCCGAGAATACCTCCAGGCTCTCCAGTCTCACTCGATGCATCTTCCCCAAAGAGTCACAAGACTCTCATATCGCGTGTTGTGGACCCCACCATCAGATGTCTATAAATACTCACATATTCCATAACAAACAGATCTTTTTGGGACCTTTTCAGGGGGCCCGCATGGGGAAGATCCCCTTGTCCTTCTAATTGTCTTTGTGTTACAGACCTTGCCGGTGCCATGTCCTCGAAGACTCTCCCAAGTCATCCGGAGCCAGTCCCCCAAAGACTTTCTAGGACGTCCCTAAGCATAGCCTCTCAAAAACCCTCCTAGGGCATCTTCCCTGAAGATTTAGAGTGTGCATCTGTTGTACCCCAATAATCAAAAAGAAGATAAAGAAAGAAAGAGGTGAGAAAACAAAGTTCCTTCGGAAGAAAGCTTCAGAAGTAAACCTCGGAAAGAGTCTTCGGAAGCGCACTTCCGAAGTTCCCTCGCGGGTTGCTTCCAAGCTTCTCCAAGAATGCGATGCGAGAGTTTCCTTTGGAATGAGCCTTCTAAGGGGAACTTCTTGTCCTTCCGAAGCAAAGAACTTCAAGGACACGTGTCACCTTGGATCAGCGACATGCGTCCCCACAACCATCCTCGAGACTTGAGCCCTATAAAAGCCAAGCTATAATTCTTAAAAGGGATCTAAACATCAATACACCACTTCCACTTTTCTTCCAAAATTTAGCCTATTTTTATTTTCGTAAGATTATTTTCCTTCCGTTGCTGATTTAAGCATCGAATGGTCTTCACGGGAGAAAAATCCTGCGAACCTTCTAACCCTTGTTTGTCGTCTACAGTTCCTCGAGAAGCACCGCACCTATTCCTTCGAGAGGATAGCTTGCGGAGAGGATCCTCCCCCTTGGAAACCAAGTTCCTTTAGAAGACGTGCCAAGCCAAGTTCCTTCAGAAAGGCCTCCTCATTCCTTCAAAAACACTAGCCTTTCGGAAGTTCCTTCGAAAGACTCTTTCGGAAGCATTCTTCGAAAGAACCACTTTACTTTGGCCATATCAAGATATCTCTAGCTACCACGAAATCACCCTTCGAAAGGGATCTTCGAGAGAACCCTTCAGAAGGACCCTCTTAGCCACTTCGGGAGCACTCCTTCGGAAAACCCCTTCAGGAATGTCCCTTCAGAAGGCGCTAATAGTTCACCAGCCTAGCATCAATTACATCTATTGTCAGCATCCCACTCAGAAAAATTCTAATTGTTGTATTTTGGCAACAACAATTTGGCGCCGTTTGTGGGAAATGCAACTAAAAGCCAAATCTTAGCGTAAGATGTTGAGAGGGACAAGATCAACTGGTTTGGAAAACCCACCAAACCCTACTAGAATAAGCGCTCGTACTAGGATGAGAGACCCTAGCCAGGTCCACCCTACGGTACCTGGACTTTTAGAAGATCACCTAAACAATGAGGTACACTCGGGAAACATTCCAATGCTTGAAGGAAATCCAACTACTAGATTGGAGAGGTATGGAGCACTCGGAACAAGGGGAGGTACGCATCGTCGGATTGAGGAGACAAGCGGTAAGGCAAGGGAGGCAGGTCCCACCCCTAATACTGGAAAATCAAGAACAACATTCCCTGGGATAGTCTTCGATTCCTAGAAAGAACCCTGCAGTGACTTCAGTGCCTCCAGAACCCTTTGGGGTAGCTCCATTCATGGTCCCCTTATCAAATTATGAATAGCTATAGAGGAATTGAAGAGCTGAAGCACTAAAATGATGAGCTTAGAATGAACAACGGAGAAAGCATGTGAAGACTGCAGGGAATTACTGCTCTTTTGCATGAATTGATTCCTAACATCCACATTCCCCACATAGGGCAAATAGGTGTGGGGGAGAACACTGGAGATCCCAAGAAAACCCTCTAAGGGCCCCACGACGAGGGGTAAGGATTGGGACTCCCATGCTTAATGACCAAGTCCCAGAAATGGCGAACCCGATGGGGGATTATGACAAGAGGCCAGGAAAAGCCCTTATGTATGAAGAGATGACAGAAAGCACCCACTCAAGAGCTCTTTTCATCCCATCTCCTTGCAAAAACAAAGTGGAGAAAGAAACGCTCAAGGCGTTTGACATCAAATGCCTTATAGAGGAAGTGCTGGAGCAGAAGCAAGTTATGATGACGCTAAGGGAAGCGCTCACGAAGGGGTTTTCATTGTCCAAAGAACTCCAAAGGCAGCCAGTGCATATGTATGTACGTAGTTATATCAGTATCCAATAAGTTTGATAAGTGATGCATAATCCTTACAGTGTTTTCTTTTACTATCCTTGAATCATCCTTATGGTTGTTCAAATTGATTTGGATTGTACTCCCAAGATTTCTTTCGAAATGGTGTAGAAATGTTAAGTTCGATTCAAGAAGCAGTCTCTATTATCGTGAGTTTTATTCTTATGATGTTTTAGACATTCGAATAAGTTTTGTGTCATTCGAATGAGTCCTGTGTTATTCGAATGAGGTCTTTAATAGCCTTTAAAAATTAGTGAGTAGTATCTGAATGACCCTCCATCTATTCGAATGCTAGCCCTTCCATTCGAATGCTTTCCCTTTCATCTAAATGAATTTGATCAACTTTCAAAAGTTGTGAGTAGCATTCGAATACTACAGTAGTGTCATCTGCTACAAGAAAAATCAAATTTAGTGACGGAAAAATCCGTCACTAAAATAAGAATATTCGTCACTAAACAATTTAGTGACGGATTTAGTGACAGACAAATTCCATCACTAAAACTCGCGTCGTTGAAATTTAGTCGACGGAATATTTTAGTGACGGAATTAGTGACGGAAACCCCGTCGCTGATCTATGACGGGGCATCCGTCGCTGATCTGTGACGGGCTTTCTCGTCACGGATAAGCGACGGGGCTTCCCGTCACTAATTATTTTTTAAAATAAAAAAATAAAAAATATATATTAAAATTTTAATAAAATAAATTAAAATTAAATTATTTTTTTGAAAATCTGTGACGGGCGGTACCCGTCGCTGATCAGCGACGGGAATTCCCGTCACTAAATTAATTTTTAAATTAAAAAAATAAAAATATATATTAAAATTTAAATAAAAATTAAATTATTTTTTGAAAATTTGTGACGGGAATTACCGTCACTGATCAGTGATGGAAACTCCCGTCACTAAATAATTTTTTTAAATAAAAAATATATATATTAAAATTTAAATAAAATTAAATAAAAATTAAATTATATTTCAAAAATCTATGACGGACATACCCGTCGCTGATCAGTGACAGTTATGCCCGTCACTAAATTAATTTTTAAATTAAAAAAATAAAAATATATATTAAAATTTAAATAAAAATTAAATTATTTTTTGAAAATCTGTATTTTAAAAAAATATATATTAAAATTTGAATTAAATTAAATAAATATTATATTATATTTCAAAAATCTGTGATGGGCATACCCGTCGCTGATCAGCGATGGGTATGCCCGTCACTAAATTAATTTTTAAATTAAAAAAATAAAAAAAATATTAAAATTTAAATAAAATTAAATTATTTTAAATTATTTAAAAAATTAAAAATTAAAAAATAAATAATTACAAAATAAAAAGTATATATTAAAATTAAATTAAATTAAAATAATAGTAATAATAAAATTAAAATTAAATTATTTTAAATCATGTAAGAATGTAAAAATTAAAAAAATAATTTGCTTAATTAAATTAAATTAAATACAACTGAAATATAAATAAAATTATATAAATTAATTTTTATATAAAAATAAATATTTTCATAAATATTACTATTTACGAATGTTCACAATTAAAGTTTTTAATTTATATATTTTTATAATTATATTAAGAAATCTTTTAAATAAAAATACAAATTAAAATTAAAATTTTTATACAAAATTTGTTAATTAAAATTTTAATTATTTAATTGAATAGAAAACAAATTGTGAGATAACAAATATGGACAGAAAATTCAAATTCATAAATTCCATTACTACAATCATAAATAGTTCGCAATAGAATTAATAATCATCATCATTTTCATTATTCTCATTTTCTTCATCTTCACCCTCATTACCCTCATCATTACAAAACGAATTTTCACCTAGTGAATTTCTCGATGGTTCAGGAGGTGTTAAATTACTGAATACTCTGGACATCATTTGATTCATCTGATCCCTCCATGTCAGCATATCCTGCATCTGTTGCCGTAGCTGTTTATTCTCAATATTCATTTGGGACATCGTCTGCCTCATTTGCTGATTCTCCTCATTTATCTGGGTGAATTGTAGTTTTATTTGTTCAAAATCTTGTGTCACGAATCCACATGAACTATTAGAGGTGCTACCGGATGGAGATGGGTAAGATTGATTCCCTTGAGAGCCGAGACCGTAGATACGACCTTTCTTATTTCTACCAAAGACAGCTTGATAAAAAATGTGGTGCTCATTGACTGCAGGTGAAGAGGTCGAATCGCTCTCAGCTAATTGTAAAGATGCCTCAATGTTTAATCTCTCGAACGCTTCCTATATAAATTAAAATTAATATTGGCATTTATAATTAAATTAAAAAATCATCAAATAACATACATATAAGTAAATGTAATTACCGCGACAATTTGTGATCTATGATCCACTTATACTTCTTGTCCTTGATCATTTTTTCGAGTGTGGGTTTTCTTGAAAATTTCAAATTCGTTAGGCTCGCGATTTAATTCCTTTGCCTGTATGACAAATATATATGAAGTAAATAAGATAAAATACAAACCACTATATAAGTTATTAAAATTCTGAAACATTGATATAGAAAAAATAATTACTAGTCTTCTTTGAGTCTCGGTGAAAGGAATGGATCCACCTGTGTGCACTGACCCGCCGATCTCAGATGTGCGATTCTTTTTATTTTGTTCAGATTTTTTCTTGTATTCATCCTCATTCCACTTTGCTTGTAATGACCTTCGCACGGACGGATCCATCCAATCACCCTTATCAGCACCGCTTTTAACTTTATTCAAATTACTCCTAAAACTTCGTTAACCTGACTTATTCCAAGTAATCCATATACGATTACTTTCTTCAGCTTGCCACTTGAACATTTTCTATAACAAGTTAAATAAAAAAGAATAAATATATAAAAAATATTAAACTGATAATTAAAAATTAGAATTACACTAACGCTAAACTCTTCGAGCCACATTCGTCGTGTTATTTCTGGAACATCATTCCACTGAAGCCAAGGTTCATTGTAGCGTCTCTTCCAAATTTTTGAAAGAATAGCTAGTGGGCCAACTTCAGGGATAAAACTATAAAATCGATATGAAATTAATCAAAACATGAATTTATGTGTGTAACAAAATAGATCAATGAATTTTGACATTATATTAATATACTCACTAATCACAGTTCTGATTACAAGATAATTATGTTCGATGATCAGCTTGGTCTGCATCTGTTGGTTCAGGTTGAGTTGGACTAACATTCTGTGGTAGTGGAGATGACGAAAGGTATGGATGCGATGTCGGCATAAATATGTATGGATAAGGGGTAAATTGTGGTGTAGGCTCAGGTGGGTGGGTTGTGGGTATAATAGGAGTATATCTCACCGAAAATGACATCCCACCAAAAGGCTGTGAAAACTAAGTCATGGGAATAAAAGCCTGTAGGTGCGTTGATTGGGGAAAGAAGGGAGTAGAAGGGACAACATGTGTTGAAACAGAATGAGAAGAGTGTGAGACAGCAGTAGAAGGATCTGGAGAAGATGTATCCCTATGGCATCAACGGCTACCCCTACCCTTACTACCCCTACCTCTACTTGCTCTGAGAGGTGAATATCCTGACATCTATTTTAAGAATTACATTGAAAATAAAAAATAATAAAAGTACAATATCACATACATTGAAAAAAAACTAATGTCCTTAATTATAACATTAAATCTAAATGTTTTTATAACATCAATTGTATTTAATGTTATAGCAATATTTTAATAAATTTAGATTTTTATTATAATAAATCTAAATATTTCTAAAACATTACATTTTTATAACATTAAATATGATTATTTTAATAACATTAATTTAATTATTATTTTAACATTTTTAAATTCGTATATTTATTAAAAAAAATTATATAATCAATATTTTATATTTCATATTTCATTTACAAAGTAATTTTAAATTTTTTATTATATTTTATAACATTATATTTGTATTTCTAATTTTAAAGCTTGTATTTAATAAATACCTAACTAACCAACAATATTTATAACATTATTTTGTAAATTTAATTTTAAAATACAAATGTTAAGCATTTTATTTAAAATTATTATAATATATTTAATAAATAACTACTAAATAAAACACTGTTTTTACCCCAAAAAATTGTATATTTATTAAATTTTTTATATATAATTAATATTTCTTTTAAAAAAATGTATATTTTAAATTTTTTATTAAATTTTATAACATTATATTTATATTTCTAATTTTAAAACTTGAATTTAATAAATACCTAACTAACCAATGATATTTATAACATTATGTTTGTATTTTTAAATTTAAAATACAAATAAGAACTAAATTTCAATAAAAAAAATTTAACTTTTTCTTTAAAATTATTATAATATATTTAATGAATAACTATTTAAAGCACTGTTTTTACAAATAAATTGTATATTTATTAAATTTTTTATATATAATTAATAAAATTTTTAAAATATATATTTTAAATTTTTATTAAATTTTATAACATTATATTTGTATTTTCAAATTTAAAATTTATATTGTTAGAACGGGAGGTGCTATGGCACACACCAAGAGGGGGTGAATTGGTTATTTTAAAAACTTAATTGAACTTGAAAAGCTTTTTAACACAAATTGAGGTTTTATGAAATAAAACGTGAA
Source organism: Diospyros lotus (assembly GCF_014633365.1). NCBI lineage: Eukaryota > Viridiplantae > Streptophyta > Magnoliopsida > Ericales > Ebenaceae > Diospyros > Diospyros lotus. The sequence goes on from NC_068350.1 coordinate 26,020,387, forward strand.
GTATATAAAAGTGACAGATGGAAGTTTACAAAAAATAAATATGTGAACCAAGTGAGGAAAAACAAAATGCTTGGAAACATAAATAGATCAAAGAGCACAAGCACAAGAAACACAAGGATTTATAATGGTTCGGTTTAACCCAAACCTAATCCACTACCTTAGTTACTCACTAAGGATTTTGCACAGTCCACTAAAACCCTCTACTTAAACCAAGTAGATCCTCTAGTCCAAGACTAGGAATTACAACCTTTTACTTATACAAGCAAGCCCTCTAGCACCTAGCTAGGAATTACAGCCCCTTGCTTTAACGAGCAAGTCCTCTAGCACAAAATTAGGAAAATAAAAGTGAAACAAATGTAAACGAGATGCTAAGAGTTGACACTCTTAGTTACAAGTTCTCTCACAAAGAAAACAAGGCTTGAATGAATTAATACAAGTTAAAATCAAAGCCTTGAAGAGAGAAAAAATTGAAGCCCAATCACTGTAAATACAAACGAGAATAACAGTAAGCTCAAATTATTTCATTCTCGTCCATTAGCCGTCTCTTGATCTCCTTGATATGTATATATAAGCATCCCAAAAGTCTTGCACAAAACTAGCCGTTATTGAGCCGTTGGAGAATAAGAAATTAGCCGTTGGAGATTGAAAAACTAGCCGTTGTAAGATTCTGTGAAACACATAGTCGACAGATCAAATGGGTTAGTCGACTATTTCTTCAAATAAAACTAAGCATAGTCAACAGACAAGAAAGCATAGTCGACTATTGCTCAACCAAAACTTCTCATAATCGACAGATCGTTTTACATAGTCGACAGATCAAATATTACAAAGAAAATTTTGAATATCATATACAAACATAGTCGACAGAATAAATAGCATAGTCGACTATCCTTACACAATAGTTGACAGAATGAAATATAGTCGACAGAGGCCATATATAGTCGACAGATTAAACAAGCATAGTCGACTATCCTTATGCATAGTCGACAGTACTAAACAACATAGTCGACTATCTTCTTGGAAAATCTGGAAACTTAACAGATAACATGTAGAAGCACACTTGATTAATACAAAACATCACCACATATTTACATTTCTTTAGTTTAAGTAAATGTCCTCATTTTGTTTAATTTATATTTTACCTTCCATTTACTTTAATACATAAATGTAAATAAGAAAGTACCCCCCATTTGAATTCAATAAAAATATCTAAAAAATCAAAATCCATAAGAATAAAAAAGTAGAATTTGAGTTTTAATAGGTGTTAGAGCGGGAGATGCTATGGCACACACCAAGAGGGGGGTGAATTGGATATTTAAAAAAATCTTGATAAAACTTGAAAAACTTTCTAACCCAATTGAGGTTTTAGTGATTTAAAATATAGAACATATGAAATGACAAATGTAAAGCAAGAAGAATAAAAGACACAAAGGATTTATAGTGGTTCGGCTTAAACCAAGCCTAATCCACTACCTTAGCTCCCACTAAGGATTTTAAACCAATTCACTAAAACCTCCTACTTACACAAGTAGGCCCTCTAGCTACACAAGCTAGGAAATACAACCTCCCAATTTAATGGGCCCTCTAGCTACACAAGCTAGGAAAATGGAAACAATACAAATGAAAGAGATAAGCTAAGAGTTAACACTCTTAGTTACAAGTTCTCTCACAATGAAAAACAAGGCTTAACAATAAATTTACAATGATAGAATAGCAAAGCCTTGGAGAGAAAAATAAAACAATGAAAGCCCAAACACTGTAAGCTCGAATAAAATTGTTTGCAATTGCTAGATCATCTCATTTCAGTCCATTAGCCTCTCCTTGATCATCCATGAGTTGAATATATAAGCATCCATAAATATTGAAGAAAAAACTAGCCGTTTTTGTGACCGTTGGAGTTGAAAAACTAGCCGTTATAAAATCTGTGAAACATAATAGTCGACAGAAGAAAAGATTAGTCAACTATTTTTACAAGTAAAACTAAGAATAGTCGACAGACATATACTGATAGTCGACTATTTTTAATACAAAAATCCAATAGTCGACAGTTGCTGAAATGAGAAGAAATTTTTGAATTTTATGAACAAAAATAGTCGACAGATCAGAATGCATAGTCGACTATTTTTACTCGATAGTCGACAGTTGCTGAAATAGTCGACAGATGCTTAAATAGTCGACAGAACATTAAAAACAGTCGACTATTTTGAAGCATAGTCGACAGAAAGATCCTGATAGTCGACTATTCTTTAGAAAAACTTGAATTTTCAAAACAACCTTATTCGATTCTTTAAAAACTCATTTTGATTATCTTTAAAGCAAGTTGAGATTATCAAAAGTATATTTTGAAACAAATCACACTCAACCTTACTCAATATTTCTTCTATAGGTTTTCATACCTTGCTTCAAAACTCATATATTAAAAATTCATTTTCTCATTCACAAAATCCATATAGATTGATTTTCATATATTGATTTTCATATAGACATTCATCAAAACCATTTCATTACTCAAGAGTAAAATATCAGTAGGAACTTAGGATTTTGCGATTTTACCACTTCTAAGATATACACTTTCTATACTTTGAAAAATTCATTAAAAATCATCTTATCACTAATGAATATTAACTATTGAATTACCGGGAGTTAGTTTTCTAAAACTAAAACATTTTCATATATGTCTCCTTATAAGGTGTTAGTCTTCCAGACTTCGAAAAAATATTGAAACGTTATCAAAACAAGTTTCAAGACATGATGCATGAACTAAAGGATTTTTCATACGATTAAGTTTCAAGCCAAAACCTTTTATGTACATTTCAAAATATGAAAGCTTATTCTGAAATATAAGATTAACATAAATGATTTTTCATATTTAAGATTGGATTTTCATCAAACACATTTATGTTTAAGTAGGTCTTTTCCCTTAGAACAATTTTAGCTCTATGTTGACCAACGACTTCAAAACTAATTTGAAAAACATTTTAAGAGATTCTTTTAAGACTAAATACTTGACTTTGCAAATCTCCAATTAATATAGGAAATCATAAATCTTTTTGGTTTTCATTTTAACAAATCACTTGAAATTGATTTTTGTAGAAAACTATAGACTTGACTCATGACTTAGGGATAAAACAAGGTATTGTTTTTCATCACAAAACTAAACACAAGGGTAGAACATCATATATTTAATAAATACCTAACTAACCAACAATATTTATAACATTATATTTGTATCTTTAATTTTAAAATACAAATAAGAACTAATTAAAATACAAATATTAAGGTTTTTATTTAAAATCATTATAATATATTCAATAAATAATTACTTAAAAAACTGTTTTTACAAAAAAAAATTATATATTTATTAAAAATTTTATATATAATTAATATTTATTTGACAAAAAAATATTATTTAAATTTTTTATTAAATTTTATAACATTATAATTTTATTTCCAATTTTAAAGTTTGTATTTAATAAATACCTAACTAACCAACAATATTTATAACATCATATTTGTATTTTTAATTTTAAAATATAAATAAAAAGTAGTTAAAATATAAATATTAATCTTTTATTTAAAATTATTATAATTTATTTAATAAATAACTACGTACAGCACTATTTTAAAAAAAATGTATATTTATTTTATTTTTTATAATTAATTAATATTTTATTTACAAATATTGATTGACATATTAATTTTTTTACAAATTTTTTAATATTTTTTTATATAAATCATCAATAATAAATACACAATAATATATACAAAATATACAATTATATAAACATAAAATAAACAATAACATACATACAATAAATATAAATAACAAAGATATTAAAATGAAATTGAAATATCAGCAAAAAAAGAAACAATCAATAACTAAGATAATGAAATTGGCATATGAATTAAAAGGAAACAATCTATAACTAACATAAATATTTGTTATCCTAGAAACATTTAAAATATACCTAACAATTAAAATGATATAAATAAAATATAAAGATAAAAGAAAAAAAAATACCTTACTGTAAACGAAAATCAGAGCTCAACTATACTACAAAATATAAATTTATCGTAAGAGCAAGGGAGGAAGGGAGAGACGTAGAAAGGAAGTGCAGAGGAGGGGGGAAAGAGAAAGGGAGGTGGGGATTTAAAGAGGGGTGGAGGGGGGGATGCGTGGCATGCCAGAGAAAGGGGAGGGGGCACGGGCAGGAAATTAAAATAATTTTGGGGGGGGGGGGGAGATGGGTTAGGTGCAGGGGGAGGGGAGGTTGGAAGGGGGACACGTGGGGATGGGGGGAGGTGGGGGGCGGTGGCAGGGAAATGGGAGATGGGTTGAGTGCAAGGGGGACGGGAGGGAGGGGGACGCGTGGGGGTGGGGGGGAGGGTGGGGGCGGGCCAGGGAAAGGGACACGTGGGTTGTATTTTTATTTCTGGTTGTATTTTTAAACAATTTTATAACATTATGTTTTTATTTTTAATTTTAAAATTTGTATTTAATAAATACCTAACTGACTAACAATATTTATAATATTATATTTGTATTTTTAATATTAAAATATAAATAAAAACTAGTTAAAATATAAATATTAATCTTTTTATTTAAAATTATTATAGTATATTTAATAAATAACTACGTACGACATGTTTAAAAAATTGTATATTCATTTTATTTTTTATAATTACTTAATATTTCATTTACAAATGTTGATTGACATAATAATTTTTTACACGTTTTTTAATAATTTTTTATATAAATCATTAATAATATATACACAATACATAATAATATATACAAAATATATAATTATATAAACATAAAATAAACAATAACATACATGCAATAAATATAAATAACAAAGACATTAAAATAAAATTGACATATCAATTAAAAGGAACAATCTATAACTAAGATAATGAAATTGACATATCAGTTAAAAAAAAACAATCTATAACTAACATAAATATTTTTTATCATATAAACATTCCAAATATACCTAACAATTAAAATGATATAAATAAAATATAAAAAAAAATACCTCACTGCAAAAGAAAAGCAGAGCTCAACTGTACTGCTTTATCGTGAGAGGGAGAGATGTAGAGAGGGAGTGCAGAGGACGAGGAGGGAAAAGAGGTGGGGATTTAAAGAGGAGAGGGGAATTTCAATTTCGTGCGAGGGAAAGGCGGGGCGGCTGGGGGGGGGGAAATTTCAATTTAATGCGAGGGAAATGGGGGACACGTGGCGTGCCAGGGAAAGGGGAGGGGGTGGGCGAGCACAAGGGAGGGAGGGGGGACACGTGGGGGCGGGCCAGGGAGAGGGACGGGGGACACGGGGGGTGGGGGCGGGCCAGGGAGGGGGATGGGGGACACGTGGGGTAGTAGGGGTATTTATTTTAATATTTAATTTTAAAATATTAAAATATACTATTTTATTTTTAAAAATTCAAACATAAAACAATATAAATACTAATAAAAATAAATATTTTATTTATAAAATATAAATATAGAAATCATAAAATATAAATTAATTTTAAAAAATAATAAAATATAAATACACAAATAAATCAAATAAAAAATTAAATATTATACTCTCATTGATCAAGATATATAGTGCCCCTTTATTTATGTTTTTGAATTTACACTATAAATATTGAATGCACTTAATATTAATTGTTAGATTTTTTATTTCATTTTTACTTGATACGACATGTCAAGTATTATAAACTATACAATCTCTGGTTGTGCTAATATTAGGGTTCTTCGCAAATCTTGGTCGATTGATTCATACATATAGAATTATAGAATATTATAAATAAAAATAATCTTAATATGGGCATTACTCAAAAAACAGGTACATCAATTCCAATTATAAAATAAATTTCTTCTAAGAATTTCTATATATTTTTTTAGAAGTGCTTCTTGATTTGTATAGAGAGCATATATCAAAATTACTTAAGTAATATTATGTCATTTTGGATGAATTTGTCCATATATATATGATCATTGACCAATATATTAATTTAATTTTTTTTCATGTTTATGTATATATTTTCTCTCTAGAATGTGAATGATCCCACTGATCTCTCCAATCTCATTTAAATTTTAAAATAATAAAAAAAATATTTTCAGAGAATGATATGATCCAAATGTTTTATGATAAATTTTTTGTATTCAATCTTTATTTATAAAATTATTGTAATGTTTATTGTTTAGGTGAAAGAGAATTTATTCTTATTTCAAAAAAAAATGTTTACTTGTAATTGATAGCAATTTTTCGCAAGTGTACGGATCGCACAAGTAATACAATAGTGAGTAGAATATCGTTCTCACGAGGATCGGATAATAATTACCAAAATTATATTAACCCAAATGTTATTTAAACAATTGATGAAGGGTGATTAATTAACAAAATAAAATAATAACGCAAAAATTAATTATGGAGAGTTCTAAGTTTTGGAGAGCACTAGGGTATTTCGATTTCACCTAATTAATCTAATTTAATTTAAATGGTTGATAATCCAAATTTAATTATTCATGCAATGATAATTAACCACACAAGTCAAATTTTTACTTCCGTTCCAATTATATTCTTGTGATGTTTATTATCTAGATCAAGTTATAGATTTTTCCTTTCGGCCTAAATCTATATCAACATATCAATCAAATATTGGCCAAGTATTTGATAGCATTAAGCATAATAATAAACACTTGCATGAATAAAGAAAATCAATCCATGAAAATCAAATTAACATAATTAAACTACATCAAAATACCCTAGTTATAAAGTTTAGTTCATATTACAAATGATAAAATTCATAACATAATAAATGAACATAAACATAGGATTTAAAAGAAATAGAAGAAGAGAATAAAAACTCTTTTGATGTGCAGAAATTTCTTCTCCAAAATGTTGTCACCAATCTTTGAAGAAATCCTCCACCAAGAATGCTCCAATTCTTCACTTCTTCAAGCTTCAAGCTCTCTCACGTTGGTTTCCTTCTCCGCAAATCAGCCCACTTATTTCTTTTCTTCTCATATTTATTCTCATCCTCTTTTCTTCTTTTCCCCAATTTCCTCCATAAGAAAATGGTCAACCATGCCCTACCTCCATAAATTCCTCCACCATGTTTCATACTTTTCTCCTCCATGTTTCATGCCAACCATGTCTCATACTTTTCTCCTCCATGTTTCATGCCAACCATGTCCCCTCAAAAGTCAAGATCCCATAATACAAAATAATCCCTCAACATACCAAGAATTACAATTTAGGGATTCTTGGAAGACATGGGCTTAAATTGATTAGGCTTTTGGGCTAGGCTTCTTTGGTCCAATTGGGCCAAAATCTTAATGAAATAAATAGCTCTACTAACCCTTGGAAAGGTCTCTTAATTGATCCACAATTCAGCCCAACTTGGAGAAAATAGAAGATAAATTCGTAGGTGTTGCTGATTTTTTTGGCAGCTCCGACCTTCTTTCACTCCAACAACCATAACTTTTTGTAGAAAAATCGGATTTGCAAACCGTTTGAAGCGTAGAAAACTAGACATACAGAGCTCTCACATATATTTTTTTCAGAATTTTTCGACATTCCAATTGATACAGTTTTTATTTTCAATTAGACCCTTGAACAGCAAAAATTCATGATTTTTACTCTTCTTTCTCAGTTTTCCTTCAAATCCTGCCAAAATGATAAATTACACAAACTTAATATAAAAAACATATAAAAGCATGAGAATTAAGTATAATATTAAGTAAGAATGGTATAGAAAATATGTAGGAAATATTAGCACATCAGTAATGCTTGTTGGATCTATGATTGAATTTACCTGAACCAATAAAAAAGATGGCAATAAAATCAATAAGAAGAAGAACTACATAAGATATATAGTGTGTAGCATGCATGCTTATATTAAATTAAAAAAGTGTCATATGCTATTAATCACCAGATGAGTGAGAAAATTGGTATTATCAAATATTAATTTATTATCAAAAAAATTAATGATACATCAACAGATGAGTGGAAATTTTCTATAAGATGCATGGTTTCATTTGGACCATAAAACCATTCAATAAAAAATTGTTATATGAAAACTTGTATTCAATCATATATAATCTTTTTATTACATAATAATATTTTGATTAGATGGCGAGCCCAGCTCACATAAATAATATAGTGAAAATTTCCTTCACGTTGCAAGTTGTCTATATCTTCTTCTACACTTGTTTTATTTAGAGTGTGTTGAAATGTTGTCTCGAGTATATCCTAGAAGATCGGTGAAGGCATGCAGTGATATAATTGGCTATTAGAGGCTTAGAAAGATAGTTGTATCCCATGTGTAATTAGTAATAGTTGTGGGGTGAAACTGTAATTATCCAATTCTTGTCATTGTCATGTCAACCCTATCATTCTATAAATAGGGCAAGGGGTAGCCAGTTAAGTCAGATTCTATTCTTCTGTTTCTATGTAACGAGTGCACTGTTTTGAGAGAAAAGTTGGGTGTTTCCTTCCGTTAAAGCTTTGTAATCTTAGAAAGTTGTTGGGGTGTACTTGGGATAGTTAGAAGGAGGGATTCTACTGCTGTATTGATCGTTCTCCTTCTTAATAAGACTGCTAGGTGGGCTCTTTGAAGGCTGGATGTAGCTTTCCTCAAAGAAAACCGAACCAAGATAAATCTTTGCGTTGTGTGGTTTGCCTTCTGTTTCTTGTTCTTATTTTCATTCTGTTTTATTGCTTATATTTTCTGTTTTCAATTCCTATAATTGCTGGGTGGATTTGAGAGTGTTGAGAGAGGCATATTCCATCTAAGGGTCATTCCGCATAGTCCTAGGATAACAGAGTGGATAAGATTTTGAATCATATAACTCATCGAATTGAAAAATTATTTTTTATTTTCTAATCCATTATTTTATACCAATTTGTTAAGTGGCCCTGATTTATATATACTCAACTTAACTTGGTGGAAAGATTTATATATATTCAGTAAAAAAATTTAATAAAATTTTTAATTTGATTTAGTTTTTTATTTTTTAGCTACGAAAATATTTTGTTGCTAAATAATTTATAGCCTTGTAGCATATGAAAAAAAAAAAAAGCGTGGAGAGTAAAGTTGTAGCCTTATAACATTGCTTAAAATTAATATAGTTTTGACCATTTTTCAATTAAATATTATTAGTAATTTGTTTTGATATTTAAGTTTAGGCTTAAGCATGGGCTGATAATCCAAATGACACTCTTGAGACTTTTTTGTGTATTATAGAAGTTATATTTATATTTGTTTAAATAATTTAAAATTTAAAATTTCTTAAATAGTTTAATTTTTTATAATTATTTAGCAGGGAAATATTTCATTACTAAATAATTTTAATTTATTTTTATTTTTTAATTATTTAGTGATGAAATATCCATCACTAAATAAATATTATTTTATTTTTATTTTTTAAATTATTTAGCAATGGATTAACCCGTCGCTAAATAAATTTAATTTTAATTTTAATTTTTTAAATAATTTAGCGATGGGTCTACTGGTTGCTAAATAAATTTTATTTTATTTTTTATTTTTTAATTATTTAGCGATGGGTAATCCCATCTCTAAATAATTTTATTTTATTTTTTTTAAATAATTTAGTGACTGGTTTACTCAGTTGCTAAATAAATTTTATTTTATTTTTATTATTTTAAATATTTATCTGTAGTTAAATAATTTTATTTTTTTATTTTGTATAATTATTTGGCAACGGGTTACCCCGTCGTTAAATAATTTCATTTTATTTTTAATTTATTTAATTATTACTAAATAAATTTTATTTTATTTTTTTAAATATTTAGTGACGTGTTATTCCGTCGCTAAATAATTTTTTTTATTATTTAATTATTTTTAAATAAATTTTATTTTATTTTTATTTTATTTAATTATTTAGCAACGAGTACTCCCGTCGCTAAATAAATTTTATTTTATTTTTTAATTTTTTTAATTATAGGTAAATAAATTTTATTTTATTTTTATTTAATTTATTTATTTAGCAACGGGTGCTGCCGTCGCTAAATAATTTTATTTTATTTTTTAAATTATTTAGTGATAGAATATTCTGTCACTAAATAAATTTTATTTTGTTAATTATTTAGCGACAGGAATTTTCGTGGCTAAATAATTTTATTTTATTTTTTATTTTTAAATTATTTAGTGACGGATATTCCCGTCACTACATAAATTTCATTTTACTTTTTATTTTTTAAATTATTTAGTGACGGGTATTCCCGTCACTACATGAATTTTATTTTAATTTTTATTTTTTTAATTATCATTAAATAAATTTTATTTTATTTTATTTTTTATTTAATTTAATTATTTAGCAACGGAAACTCCCATCGCTAAATAATTTATTTTATTTTTTATTTTTTAAATTATTTAGTGACTGGTTTTCCTGTCACTAAATAAATTTCATTTTATTTTTTATTTTTCTAATTATGGCTAAATAAATTTTATTTTATTTTTTATTTAATTTAATTATTTAGCGACGGGTACTCCTATCGCTAAATAATTTTATTTTATTTTAAATTTTTTAAATTATTTAGTGACGGGTTGTTCTGTCACTAAATAAATTTTATTTTATTTTTATTTTGTTTAATTATTTAGCGACGAGCATTCCCGTCACTAAATAATTTCATTTTATTTTTTATTTTTAAATTAGTTAGTGACAGGTATTCCCGTCACTACATAAATTTTATTTTACTTTTTATTTCTTAAATTAAATTTTATTTTATTTTTTATTTAATTTAATTATTTAGCGACAGGTACTCCCGTCGCTAAATAATTTTATTTTATTTTAAATTTTTTAAATTATTTAGTGACGGGTTGTTCTGTCACTAAATAAATTTTATTTTATTTTATTTTTATTTTGTTTAATTATTTAGCGACAGACATTCTTGTCACTAAATAAATTCATTTTATTTTTTATTTTTAAATTAGTTAATGACGGGTGTTCCCGTCACTACATAAATTTCATTTTACTTTTTATTTTTTAAATTATTTAGTGACGGGTTCTCCCATCACTAAATAAATTTCATTTTATTTTTTAATTTTTTAAATTATCTCTAAATAAATGTTATTTTATTTTTTATTTTATAAATTAGTTAGTAACAGGTTTACCCATCACTAAAGAAATTTCATTTTATTTTTATTTTATTTAATTATTTAGCGACGGTTTATCCTGTCCCTAATTTTAACATTTTAATAAAAAATATTAAAAATATTTAGTGACGGAATTTTCTGTCGCCAGTTCCGTCACTAAACATAAAAAAATATTTAAAAATTTGGTCACGAAATTTCCGTCACAAATCTGTCACTAAAATTTAGCGACAGAATTTTCGTCGCAAATCCGTCTCTAAATAGTGACAGAAAAATTCCATCACTAATTAATGGATTTTTTGTAGTGCGAGGAAATTTCTAATAACATCCGAATGTCTTCCCTTTCATTCGAATGCATCTCCCAGGTACTGAGTTCATATCTGAATACCTCGATAGCATCCGAATGCTCATGTTAATAGCATCATATGTCATCCGAATGACCCATGCCCCATTCAAATGGATTTCAAGTATTACACCTTATATCCGAATGCTTTGATTAGCATCTGGATGACCTTTCTTGCATCCGAATGACTTCCAGTGAATTCTTAATGAAAGTTATTAATTTAATAAAAATATTCAATACTTCAAATATTGAATTTTATGCTAAGATATGATAAATCCAATATACCATGTCCATACTTAGAAATTACCGAATCTTTGTATTTCAATATAAATGATGAAGATCATATATCATGTTTAGAAGTTATTATGACATGTTCAACATTATTTTGTAAGATTATGTGCATACATTTTGGTATGAGTATTGAGCATGATTTTCTATAGAGCACTATGTATCGTGTGCTAGCATGTATGTGAGCATTGCATTATGAGCGCCAGGCGACTAGTTCGCGGGGATCCCACTAGTTTCAGTTTGTGTGTGTTGCTCGCCAGGTGACGACCAAGGGACTAAGGGCTTATTGCCCACAATATATGCTTACAGTTTCTATGTATACAGTATTCAAATCAATCAGGTATATATTACAGATTGTGTGGGCCTATGAGCCAAAGTCGCATACCTGCATTTAGTTTACACTTTATGTGTATTACATTTCTATGAATGCAAATAGACAGTGATTATACTCAATACAAGTTCAGTAAGTAATTTATTAGTATCGATATTCTTCGATTAAGTTTCAGTTATTCTTTCCACCTTATTATTTGCTGAGCTTTGTAGCTTACATTGTACTCTTCACCATTCTAGGTCCTAGTAAGGGAGTACCAGATGAGGGGCCTAACAGTAGTGTTCAATAGTGTGTGTACGTGGAGCCACTCAAGACAAAAGATGTCTAGGAGTTTGTTAGTTTTATAGTATCTTGTCAATTTAGGATTATTTTATATTTCAGTTGAGGGATTGTCCCTTAGTTTGAGTTTATGGTTTTCAGTTTATATTGACTCAAAGTATTTATTTCAGTTGATTGAGATGTTCAGTTATGGTATCAGATTTCAGTTTATCAGTTAGTTTTATTTTATTTCCTCGTAGCACCTCTTCTCAGGCAATTCTAAGAGAAGGGGGTGTTACATTCTTGAAGTTAACAAACCCCAACCAATGGAAACACTCGAAGCCATCTCTCTAATCCCTGGTGATGACAAAAGATAGGTGCGTGTAGGCAGCCAATTGGAGGGCCTAGAAAAAGAGGAGATTGTCAAATGCCTACGATCTTATGCTGATATATTTGCCTGGACACCAACTGACATGCCAAGGATTAACCTAGAGATCATATCCCACCGACTGAATGTCTACTCGGAGGCCTGATCGGTCAAGCAGAAGAAAAAGCACATCGCCCCAGAGAGATTGAGGTGCCTAGAAGAAAAAGTAGATAAACTTCTTGAAGCGAGATTCATTAGGGAGGTCTAATATCCCAAATGGTTAGAGAATGTCGTGGTGGTGCCTAAGGCCAATAGGAAATGATGAGTATGCATCGATTTTACCAACCTGAACAAGGTTTGCCCAAAAGACCCCTACCCACTCCCTCGACTAGACACGCTAGTTGATGATACCTCTGGATATGTTGTGTTAAGCTTCTTGGATGCATTCTCGGGTTACCACCCGATGCTGAGAAAATGGCCTTTATCATAGAAAATGGGAGGTACTGCTACCAGATAATGCCTTTTGGCTTAAAGAACATAGGGGTTACATATTAGAGGATGGTTAACAAGGTATTCAAAAACTTACTTGGGGAGGTAATTGAGGCTTATGTGGATGACATGATAGTAAAAAGAAAACAAGGTGAGTCGCATGCCATACAACTTCAAAAATTCTTTGTTGTGTTTAGAAAGAATAATATGCGCTTGAATCCTGACAAGTGCGCATTCGGGGTGAAATCAAGAAAATTTTTGGGATACATGATTACCCACAAGGGGACAGAGGCTACCTGGAAAAGGTGCAAGAAGTAATCGACATGCAATCCCCTTCTTTAGTAAACGAGGTTCAGAGGTTGATAGGTTGCCTGATGTCCTTGGGCAAATTCCTCTCGAAATATGCCAAATGTAGCCTTTCCTTCTTCAAGGCCTTCAAGGGGGTAGAAATTTTCAGTGGACTCCTGAGTATGAGAAGGCCTTTCAAGAATTGAAAGAAAACTTAAAGAAGATTCCCCTATTGACTCGACAAGAAACTAGAAAAAAGCTATGTCTATATTTGGGAATCAACCATCACGCAATAAGTGCAGAGCTTGTTAGACAAGGGGAGTAAGCCGAAAGGCCATTCTATTACGTAAGTAAAGTGTTGCAGGGGGCTGAATCATGATACCCTTACTCTGAAAAAATAGCTCTGGCATTCGTGACAAGAGCAAGGAAATTGAGACCCTATTTCCAAGCGCACACTGCAAGAGTATTGACAGATCAACCATTAAAGCAGGTCTTGCAAAATCCTAAATGCTCGGGGAGGCTAACCAACTGGGCTATCGAACTCAGTGAGTATGATATCAACTTTGAGCCTAGAAAGGCGATAAAAGGGAAAGCGTTAGCAAACTTCATAGTCGAGTGCACTCACCCGCCCACGATAGAAGAAGCCCGCAATAACGGGTGGATGTTGTTTGTCGATGGGGCCTCAAATGAAAAAAGGAGCGAGGTAGGGGTAGTGTTGATTTCCCCGGAATAGGAGATCTTGGAGTATTCACTCCGCTTCACCTTCCCCAGTACAAACAGCGTAGCAGAATATGAGCTTTTGCTGGCTGAAATGAAGTTGGCAGAAAAATTAAAAGTAAAAAGCTTGAAAACCCACAACGATTCTCAGTTGGTAGTACAGTAGTTCCAAGGTACTTACAAAGTGAGGGAGCCGGTGTTAGCCTGCTATCTGCAGAAGGTGAAAGAGCTCGCCTATAGGTTTGGGCATTTTGAACTGATTCAGATTAATAGGTCCCTTAATTAGCACGTGGATGCACTATCAAAATTGGCCTCTACCCAAGACACTCTCGGACACCCAATTCACATGGAAGTCCTCCAACAACCCAGCATAGGAGAAGAAGATGCCATAGTGCATTGTGTTATGGGGACCGAAGATTAGAGAAGCCCGATACTGAAGTATTTGCTAGAATAAGAACTTCTAGAAACCCCAATAGAAATAAGGAGATTAAAAACCAACGCAACTCGTTTCACAATAATCGGTTCGGAATTGTATAAAAGAAGGTACTCCATACCACTACTAAAATGTCTAAGGCCCAGGGAAGCACAACAAGCCTTGGAGGAAATGCATAATGAAGACTATGGTGAACACCTTGGGGGAAGGGCATTGGCCTGGAAGATCTTGGGAGCTAATTTTTTTGGGCCCACATTGATGCAAGATGTGGCCAAAAAAGGTTCGAACCTGTGACAAGTGCCAGAAACACGCTCCTCTGAAGATAAGGCCTCCCACCCCCATCCAACCAATATTCCAACCTCTACTATTCTTGCAATGGGGGCTAGATATACTGGGCCCATTCCCAATGGCGTCTGCTCAATGGAAATTCTTGCCAGTAGCTTCGAATTATTCACAAAGTGGGTGGAAGCTGAACCTTTGGCAACCATAACTGAAAAGAAAGTGGAAGGGAAGGTATGAAAGGATATCATTTTTCATTTTAGTGTGCCCCGTATACTCAACACGGATCATGGAACATAGTTCGACTCGGATGCATTCAGATCTTTTTGTCATCGATGGGGAATTAGTTTGAGGATGGCATCCGTCGCATACCCACAGGCAAATGGACAAGCCGATGCAAGCAACAAGAGCATATTGCATGGGATGAAGACCTAGTTGGAAGAGGCGAAAGGCAGATGGGTCGATGAACTCCCCAGCATATTGTGGGTATATAGCACTACCAATCAGGTACCTAATGGGGAAACACCTTTCAGCTTGGTATACAGGACAGACGCTTTTATCCCTGTGGAAGTGGATCTTGGCTCACCTCAGGTCATGGCCTTTATGAAGGAAAGAAATTCAAATCACCTAAGAGAGAATCTGGACCTGCTGAAAGAATTAAGGGGAAAAGCGACGGTATAGTTAGCAGCTTATCAAAAGAGGATCTCAAGTTATTATAAGTAAAAAGGTTCACCCTCGTAAATTCGAAAAAGGGGATCTGGAACTTAAAAAGACAGTCATCACCAATGCACTCAAGGGAGAAGGGAAGCTCAGACTGAATTGGGAAGGGCCCTATAGAATACGAAGGATGAGTGATCCGAGGCACAAGATATAGTGATGTATTCGTTGTAAGAGGCACTGCCCAACTCCATTATGAGCCGGAATTCTTTTTAGTTTTTCCATGTAATAGTTCCCCCATGAATAAAAAAATACACGCCCCTGTATTCTCGTGGAGTAGGCGAAGCTATAAGCTAAACAATGTAAAATCCCTTGTGTCTTAAGCATTTGTATGTGTAGTAAAATGTAATGTAGGTATAGCAGCTCAGAGATGGTCCCCGAAGAAGTTAAGGTCACCCAGTGGTAATCAGGCGCATATGACCATAGCCCGAGATGGGATTACCGAGCGATCCAACGCTTATGCCCGCAGACTCACCCGGATCCCTCGATTGAGTTCAGTGTTATGCCCCTAAGCCAAACCCGACTCCTTGGTTGATCTGGCGCCTAGGTCTCCCGGCAAACTCGGACACCCGAAAGAAATCCCGAACCGGACTATCGAATGAACCTAGATTTATCGAGATCAGACTAACTCTCTGAAGGGATGGGAGACGATGAAGCCGTTATATGGTAAGTCGAAAGACACCTTCACTACGCGAGGCTTAAGTCGCCCAGTTGAGATCTGGCACCTATAACCTAAGACCGGGTCGAGATCATTGGAAGCTCTGACGCTTATGCCAGCAAACTCACCTAGATCCCTCAATTGAGTTCGGTGTTATGCCCCTAAGCTAGACCTAACTCCATGGTTGATTTGGCGCCTAAGTCTCTCGGAAAACTCGGACGCCTAGAAGGAATCCTGAACCGAATCGCTGGCCAAATCCAGATCCCCTGAGGTAGATTGAACCTCAAAATGGTGGGCAAGAAAGTGAAAGACAGGATTCTACGCTCGAAGGTCTAGTCGCCTAGCCTTAATCTAGCGCCTATAACCATAGACCAACTCGGGATCATCGGATGCTTCTACGCCTATGCCTACAGACTTACCTAGATCCCTCGATTGAGTCTAGTGCTATACCCCTGAGCCAGACTTGACTCCTTCGTTGATCTGGCTCTTAGGTCTCCCGGTAAAATCGATGCCCAAGGCGAATCCCGTCTTGGATCTTTGACCCAACCTAGATTTCCTATGGCAAAGGAACCTGAAGGAAAATAACGAGCACCATTGAAAGGTGTCCCCTCTTAAAAGCCACACCTGCCTACCCAAGAAACATTCGTGAAGATCCGATAATGAGGCCATCCCCAAATTTGACCAAAGCTGAGAGCTCGATGAATGTTGCATGAATCTCATAATCACGTCGAGAGTGCGAGGTGGATCTCGAATTTTCTAAGCCAAAAGGGCCTCGAAAAGAGAATGCAAATATAAATTGACAAAAATTAAACCTTTGAGACAAATAAATAAAAGCTCAAAGGGGCATGAACACAAGTCACATAACTAACAAGCTAATGAAAGAAGTAGAGTAAGATTACGCAGTTATGAAAATAAAGCAATAACATGAGGTGCTTTGAAACGGCCACAAAAACTCCATTCAAAAGTTGATAAAAATAAAACGCAAAAACCAAAGAAATATATGGTCGTTCCTTACAATCCAGTTAAAAATAATACAAATCATAAAGTTTACACTAATCTTCAGCTGTAGGATGACCCACATGTCCTGAACCCTCTCCTGGGGACAGACTCTGAGAAGCATCAACAGCAAGATCCATCTCCAAGCCCTTCTCAATCATCTGGACGGTGCTAGTCATGTTGGCACCTATTTCACCTAGGGGCTCCACGAACCTTGCAGGTTATTGAGGTCATCCTCCAAAGCCTGTCTTATGCATTCCTCAACCCTAGGATCGTTCGGCTTGTACTTTCTCCAATCGGGAAGAGTTCCGATCGACAAAGCATTGTCAGAAGTCATCTCTGGGAAGGAGTCCCCCAGACGCCTAGACTCTAAGAAGCTGTGGCCAAGGTAAAATCCAAACTTTGAGAAGCAATTGGCACAGTTATCCTTGTGGCAATAACAATCCTTGGAAATACGATATTGTTTCACCACATCTTTCATCACTTCTTTAATCTCTTACCGCCTATTCTCCCGCATCTTCTCCATCTCTAATTGAGCATGAGCAATCGTTTTGGAGCAATGCAGCTACCCGTTCCTCGACGTTGGCTGATTAGTGGTTAATTTTGTAAAAATTTTGTTATAATTATACCCTTCTTTCGATCTTAAATATGGTTTAAATTAGATATTAATATATATTTTATGGTTATATGTAAATTTAAATTGAAAGATGAATGAAATGAAGTTCTAAAGTAAATAATAATAATATATAAAATTATATATAATACATATATATCATTATATGCATGCATGTAATATATATATAATATAATCTAATATATATATGTGCCATGTGTAATACATATATATAATATATAATTTATTAATAATATTAAATTATTTTTATTTTTTTAGGCATGAAGAATTCAAGCCCATGAAGACTTAAAGTCCATGAAGAATTCAAGTCCATGAAGAAATCAAACCCATGGAGAAATCAAGTCCATGAAGAATTCAAATCCATGAAGAAATCAAACCCATGAAAAATTAAAGTCCATGAAGAATTCAAGCCCATGAAGAATTAAGGCCCAATTTGAGCAACCCATGGAAAATATTATTTGGAGAAGGCCCAAGGATTATTTTTAATCCTAATGAAGATTAAAAACCAATTTATAGAAATCTATTTTTATTTTTTATGTGAGAGCTTTATTAGGTGTGTTTTTTTAGCTAAAATTCATTTAACTATTAGGTGGATATTATAGCTAAAATCCATTTAACTTTATGAATGCTTTATTAGGTATGTATTTTAGCTAAAATCCATTTAATATTAGGTGTGTATTATAGCTAAAATCCATTTAACTTTAAGTGTGTGAGTGCCCATTAGATATAATTATGTCTAATTGAATAATTGAAATTGTGTGGTTTGTATTGCATCTTGTGGCCTATAAATAGCTCACTTGATTGCATTTGTAAGTGTGATTATTATTCTTGAATAAAAGTTTAGTTGTTTCCTTATAATTCTCTCTTTGAGAATTGTTCTTGTTCTTTCTCATTTTCTTTAGTACTTTCTCTTATAATCTTACTTTTTTCTTTCTTTTTTTAAATTCTTATGTCATTTATTATTACTTTATTATTCACCGCCTAAATGGCCGGTTAATTTGTGCCTTTAAATTTCTGCAATTTTAATTCTTGTCATTTAATTATTCACCGCCTAAATGGCCGGTTAGTTTATGCCTTTAAATTTCTGCAATTTTAATTCTTGTCATTTAATTATCCACCGCCTAAATGGCCGGTTAGTTTATGCCTTTAAATTTCTTGTCATTTAAATTCTGTTATTTAAATTACGTCATTTAAATTTATGTCAATTAACTTTCAAATAAAAATGAGTAGTTAAATCTAATCTTGGGTTAAGGCAAGGACAGTGTCCAACGCCAATGATTCCCAAAGAAAGCTACGCTTTAAATAAGTAACATTAATTTAAATTTCAGTATGAGTGTGTATTAATTATTAAAAAATCACTAGGTTTGGATTGGAGCGTAAGCCTAACTTAGAGCTTTCATGCCATGTATGAGAGTTACTAGAACTGGAAACGCTATCATACCCAAATCCGGATGATTAATTTAGTTGTTTTGTATATTAATTGTAATTGAATTTATGGTAGTTGCTTAAATTAGAATCCCGCATATCATGTATGGGGATTGCTTAACCTAGAACTATCATCATCTCTAATTGCATTTAATAACAAATCCTCATATCTGAAATTAAATTAATGTTGCTAATCTTTTATGCTAAAATTTGGGAATCAACGGGTTGGTACTGAAATTGTCTTAACTCAAGCACTATCCAAATTCATATTTTTACGTTTAATGTTTATTTCAATTTTTGCCTTACTTTATTTTCTAGTATCTGTTGTCTAAAAACAAAACCATAAAAAATCTTGTTGTCAATTTGTCCAAATGCGTGTGCGTGTGTGTGACATTCTTTTTCTTTTGCCATAAATAAATCTCTCAGTGGACGACCTAGATTCATCCAGAAAATATAAATATAAATTTGGACTACAACTGCACTCGTACACTGGCGAGTATAAACCTCTTAATAAAATAAAAAAAATATAAAAGTTTTATTATGATTTGTTTTTATTGTGTTTTAATTGCAGGGTGAGAGTGCAGTCATTGGCCAAGTCACCTTTCAAGCGTGACACATCTCCTTGGGCCTCCGCTAGAAAAGATGCTTTTTCTTCGTAAGTGTTGAGCCAACTTGCTCATATTAATTAAGTTTTGATGATTAACGAAAATATTTTTATGATATAAATGTTTTCTTTTATTCATGCAAAAAGTAAATTTATTTTGAATTAAAAGAGAATTATTTTTAGATATGTTTTATTGTTTTAATCATTTATGTCTCAAAAGCTTATATTTAAATTTTCAAATTTTGAATTAAGGGAGAAATATTTTAAGACATGTTTTCTCTTACTCATACAAAAAGTAATTTTATTTTGAATTAAAGGAGATTTCTTTTAGACATGTTTTCTTGTTTTAATCATTTATGTCTCAAAAGCTTATATTTGAATTTTCAAATCTTGATTTCTCATGCAAAAAATAAATTTATTTTGAATTAAAGGTGAGACATGTTTTCTTATTGTTTGAGAAAGTCTAAATATTTTTTGAATTTCAATCTTCATATTAACCTTTTTCTTTAGTGGATAAAATGCTTATAAATAACCCCAAACTCATTTTTTGAGAATCCAAGTACTTCCATTGCATATCTAAAGCACCCGAAAACTCTCAAACGCTCTCAAGCAAAGCATCCAAGCAATCCAAGACTCTCGAAATATTATTGCACATCCACCGAAGAGCCACAATACAAGAGGAGAAAAATTCTTCAAGTCTTCTACGACAAATCTGAACTTCTCCATTTGAGATTAAAAATTTATTTATTTATTTAAATATTATTGTCTTGTATAATTTGTTCTTAATTGTTTATTTGTGTCCAAGTGTGGAAAAATTATTTGTAAACATTTAAATTATTATTGAGGATTGTATAGGTTTTTTAGATCCGTTAAATCTAGGTGAATTTAGTTTCCAATGTAAGCTAGGAAGAAAACCTTGGTGCAGTAGTTGCTTAGAATCCATTATAATCTAGGTGTGTATCTAGTTTCCAAGGTGAGCTAGTGTGGAAACCTTGGTGATTTTGATTTAGTGGAACCCCAATGGTGGTTAGACCTTGGGAAAGTGGATTAGGTGTGTGTGGAAACACCGAACCACCATAAATTGTGTTGTGCTTCATATTATTTATTTTTCTTATATATTGTGGCTTACATTTATTATTAATCTTAAACATAATTTATTATACTTATCAAATATATTTTTCAATAAAATCTTTAATCAATAATATTTATTAAAATTGAAAAAAATTTTAATCACTCAATTCACCTTCTCTTGACTGGCCACACCCTAAGGGACCAATAGTAAGCGCAGTTTCAAGCCTTCAACTCTTCCTTCCATTTGCGAGCGTCGTCCTCTACTACCTAGCAGTTAATGGAGAGATCTTGAAGTTGTGATTGAAGCCTGACCTTATCCTATTCTAAATGGCGGATTGTCATATTTAGGACCTGCTTATCCTCCTTCCACTGGAAAGAATTTTGCATCAAGTCATAAATCTGTGCCACCTGACAAGCCAGGAATGCACAGTTCATGGCATTAGTCACTATCGTGCCTTGAGCACCCTATGAGAGAAGAAATTGAGAAGGTTAGTAGGTTAAAATTTTGGGGAAAAAGAAAGCAAGGGATGTAACATCCAAGATTTTCAACTCAAATATGATATAATACCTGAGGTTATTAGGTTCTAATACTTGAGGAAATAGGTCTTTTCAAGGGATTATAGAAGTCTTAAGAAAAATGTTCAGTTTCTGAACTAGTGGCAAACTCGTAAATACTAAAGTTCAGGTAAAAGTGTAATTTACCTAGAATCTTGGGGTGCTAAGTGTAATTTATTCATTTTTCAGAGACCAAAAAGTGCAATTAAAAATGGCCCGGGGACCAAGTTGCAAGGGTCTAAGTGCAAATTATCCGAAAAGTTTGGGCCAATGTGTAGTTCTTGAAACCTTAAAAATATCTCTTCAAGGTATCATGGATTTCAAATTCAAATCAAATAGAACTTTCGATTCCAAACTCTATTAAATTCAATTAAGAGATGAGTGGTGCATTTGGGTTGGATGCACATAGGAGAAATGATGGAGCCTTATCTTTAATGACACATGGCAATCAACTATTGGCCACTTGGAAGATAAGATAAGGTCACATGATGGTTCATAATGACCATTTGAGGTGGCATTGCGTGATTGGCTAAGGAAAAGCTTACTTAGCTTCCAAGTTTGCAAAAGTCTCCAAACCTTATCCCTAAGGACATGTGGCAAGCATTCATTGGCCACTTGGAGATAGGATTTGAAGTGTAATGATGAGAAATGTGAAAAATATAATTAACCATGTGGGATGTAGTTGTAATGATGGGAAATGTAGAAAATGTAATTTACCATGTGGGATGTAATGATGGGGAATCTTAAAAATTTAATTAAACATGTGGAGGCACAAATCCCTAGAGACACATGGCATATTTTAATTGGATGCTCATGGATGGAATGATGACGCGACACGTGGCGCGATTTGGTTTGCCGAAGTTTCCTATAAATAAGAGCTTTAGGGTTATTCATTTTGGGGCACCAAGTAAGGAGGAAAAGGAAGGGAGTTTGAGAGAGAAAATGTTGTTGAAAAGAAGGGAGAAAGTCAAGGGAGAATAAGCCTTAACAGAATTTTTGGGCCTTTCTCAAAGTTCGTGCCAAGCAGTAAGAAAAACTGCGAGAAAACCCATTCCGCTCGTTGTAAAGTGTGCTTCCTAAGGTAACCGATCAAGGTGAGTGATTCCTGCATGTTTTGTGACATTTTGAGCATTTGTTGCTTCACTTGTGTGTGGATGTTGCTTGCATATCATGCCTTCGTGGCTTACATGTCATATTTTCCCTTGGCTATGCATATTCCTTCTACTTTGTCATATATCATGTTTGTGTTGGTGATTGTGGCTAGTTGTTGGGCCATCATGGAAGAACTCGTGCTCTTAAGGTGAGCCAGGGGTGACTATGATGATCGCGGGGGTGATTACAACACCTTCGTATTGCTACCACATGGGTGGATTTCATAATAGCATTATTGCATTTGCACGCATCTACTCTCATTTTCTAAGTCACTCACTTAGATGTCATTATCTAACTTGGGGTGTTTCATACCCCTGGGACATTCAACGTCCCAGGTATATTAGCATGCCAGGTACCCCGGAGACAAGCAGGAGAAAAGGCTACGAGAAGGCTGATGTTTAGTTTAACTTCATGTTATTCATGTGTTATGGATCTTATGTAACCTTTGAATTTATTTGAGACTTGTGTATCACAATTGTATAAACAGGGGTTATGTAAGGCTTGGATTCACCTTATATGTTGTTGAGGGTGTAAGTCGAGGTTACTATGTATTAAACATGGTAAGAGTTGTTTGTTGGATTTTGGAAGTTTTCGAATGATGCATTGTGAATAGCAGTTATGATTACTCAAGGTTGTAAGAAGTGTGTGTGTGGGTGTCCTGCAATTGTACCTTCAGTGATGTATTGTCTTTTGGAATATTGGAGGTCGCGAGCATTTCTCATACCCGTAAACGAACTTTAGTGGAAACCCCTTTTATTTAGCTTTGGTTAAGCTTTCAGGTTCGATTCAACACTTCCGTTGGTAAGGGTTTCCATAACGCCCATAGGTGATGTCTGCTTATATTCCATGTTGTTGTGTATTTGGAAAAGTGGGGCGTTACAAGGGAGACTTACGATTGCGAGATAATGCTCAAACTTGTCCATGTCCTGTGGAGAATTTTGAAAGTACTAACCCTCATCATATGGAATGATGGAAGAATAAAGAAGATAAGCACCGACGCTAGGCATGTCTCTTGTGTTTGTATCTGTAACATCCCGCATCGAGCGATAGGAATGACCGGAACAACATAACCTGATAGGCCTACGCGAACTTCCCAGGGGATCACCCATCTTTAAGCTTTCCCAGCTTAAGCATGCTTAACCCGGGAGTTCTTTGCCTACATTCAGCCCAAAAGGTATCTAGCTGATGTTGCTTCCTTCCTTACTATCCTTGATATACATACTAGCTTCTCTAGAGTCCCTTCTTCTTGGATTTGACCTTGGGCTCTCGAGGTATTATATTCTCCCCCCTTTGAGCACATGACGTCCTCGTCATGTGATCTTACAACTGGTTTCAGATCTTCTCCCCTTTAAGCGCTACCATCCTAGAAGCCTGCCAGAAGCCGCTCCTTATTCAGGCCATCACGCCCTGGCACCACTCCCCGCCCTTTTTGGACTGCCTTCTCCAAGGGTCAGCTCTTATATCACTTGTAACATCCCATATCGAGCGATAGGAAGGACCAGAACAACTTACCCTGATGGGCCTACGTGAACTTCCTAGGGGTTCACCCATCCTTAAGTTTCCCCAGCTTAAGCACGCTTAACCCGAGAGTTCTTTACCTACATTCAACCCAAAAAATATTCAGCCGATGTTGCTTCCTTCCTTACATATCCTCGATATACATACTAGCTTCTCTAGAGTCCCTTCTTGGACCTGACCTTGGGCTCTCAGGGTATTACAGTATCCAAGACCCCGAGCCGCATGTCGAAGCACTCCTCGTAAACCCAACTGTTGTCATCCAGTTGTATTTCCCCCTAGTGGGAGTAGGTTACAAGGGCAGAATGGGAGTTAGACCTCTAAAAGCGATTATTTTCTCCGTATGTAGGATGTGACGATTATCGTGCTATGGGTTAACTACAGCACGGCGATTCAACCCCCGGCTGCTCTCCTAGACTGCATCAACAGCTGCCTAGTCAAAGCAAGAAGTAACCTCACCTTTTGGGACGTCGCAAAAGCTCACTCCCACCCCGTGTCCAGCTACCTCATAAGTTGCACGATGGGGAGTCCTATTGTCACGACCCATTCTCCCCAGATTAGCCTTGCTCATCGCCGTTAATGCATCCATCTTGAATGATAAGTGGAGTGCTGGATGAGCTCTCTCCGCCAGGGGAAAGTCAGGGAAAGGCTTCGCTGGTGGAACAGGAGGAAAGAGATCATCAGCAGGCTGAAAAGTAGTGGGGTCCACCTTTACCTCTTAGTGACGACTCCTCTTCTTCCTTGGATTTTGATGAAGTGGAAGAGCAGCAGTCTCCCCCACTCCCTCGTCCTACTCGACATTCTAAGCATTAGGGCAAGGGGTATCGTTATGGGGGTCAAGAGGGGGTGGCACTTCGGCCTGAGCGGCTCCAAGGGCGACCCTTCGATGAGCAAACCTCATTAAGTGATGCATGGCTGCAAGGAAAAGATATGATGTGGTTAAATACCAAAAAATAACTTGAATGCAAAAATTTGAACAAAGCAGGGCTAGCAAAAAATGAAGGATTGCAAGTAGCTAGGGGATCCACACCCTCAGGAGAAGGCCGCTCTTGTTGAGGGATGTCCCTTCCTCTTATTGTAGCAACATGCATTGGGTTAACTGGAGGGTCTGGATGTGGAGCCCTGGGCACCCTACGACGAGATGATTTGCCAAGCTCAAGGACCTAGCCCAGCCTCATTAATCTGTCCATAGTTAAGAGGTTAAGAAGATGCTTGGGACGACCATAACTAATGACATGACGGCTATCCTCGTACTGCTTCCTAAGCTCAAAAATTGACACGCTTAATCTCAATTTCGCTACTCTCTCAGGGTTAGTGTGTCACTCGTGTAGAGTATTCCACACGTTGTTTGGAGGTTTGACCAAAAACCACCGAGAGTCAAACGAAGCCTCTCTAGGAGGGGATTCAAAGAAAAGACAATCCTCTCGGGTCAGCTAAAGAGTGTACATATGATAACAATCCTTTACCAAACGTAAATGCAAGAGACAGTAAAGAAAGTCTACAGTGGGGTCTATGTCATTTTCGCGAAAGATGACGTAAAAGTCAATTAATTGTGCCCATCCATTGGGATGTAATTGGCCTGGAGCTAACTGTAATACCTGGTATTACATAGTATTGAAAATAAATAATTTTCGATTATTTTGAAAGGATCTCGGGTGGTCTGGGAAGCCCAAGAGTTAATTTCGAGAAATTAATCAATAAAAATTGTCGAATTGACGACAGGGAGTGCCTCGGGACTTGGATGTCAAGGAAAGAGGGCAAGAGATTGATGAGCGTCTCGAAACGAGGTTAATGACGCTGGAAGGGGTCTGACCGGGAATAATTTTTGGAATAAAATTTGTATAAGCTCGAGTGGGTGCCAATACCGAATTATGGTAAGGGACCTCCAGGAAGTAGAGGGGACCCTAGGGGTGGTCCGGTTTTGCGAGCGAGGCAACCCTAAAGTATTTTTGGGTCGAATTGAGATCCCGTGCAGGAGCAGAGAAGAAATTAAAATTGCTGAGTAGATGTCGGTAATTAATTTTTAGAAAATCAAGAAATTATGTGGCTTAATGGAATTTAAATTAAAGTTTGAAGGGTCCAAGTGCAATTATAGAAATCCCCAAGTGTAATTATAAATTTCTAAATGGAATTATGGAATAATTGAGGGATTAATGTGTGTAATATATATATATATGTATATTTATATACGTGTGTGTATGTGAGAAGCTTTCGGGAAGCTTCCTTTATCTCTGTAATTTTGAAATGAGAGAGTAGGGCCAAGAGAGAGCTCGTGGGAGGCTGAAATCACGAGAGGCCGAGAGAGAACTATAGCCGAGAGAAAGCTCGTGGGAGGCTGAAATCGCGAGAGGCCGAGAGAGAACTATAGTCGAGAGAGAGCAATGTGGGAAAAAGAGAGTGATCAAGAAAGAGGGTTGGGCTAGCTGGATTTGCAGCGTCGCTGGTTGCAGCAACCATGGCTGGAGTAGAGGCAGCCCTCGGTGGCGCTGTGTGTGGGCTGTAGTGGCGTGATGGAGGCTGCCGATGGTGGTCGACAATGGCATGAGCAGCAGTGGCCGGTAGCGTCGTCAATGGGAGCCAGGGGCAGCAGCGGCGGAGCTGGGCCAGCAGTGGCCATGGCAGCTCGCTGGTGCGACTGTGCGTGCGGTTGATGACGGTAGTGGAGAGGCGATCGAGGGCAACCGACGAGCATGGCGCCGGCAACAGCAGCGACTCACATGGTGGTGGCCGATGGACAGCGCGCAGGTGCGCTGTGCGCAAGCAGGAGGTAGGAGACAATGAATAGTGGAGGAAAGAAAAAGAAAAAGAAAAGAAAAGAAAATAATGAAAAATGAGAAAAATAAAGGAAAAATAGCTAAAAAATCCCAGAAATTTTGGAAATTATTCGAGGCTTGAGGAGCGTGTTGGAAGCTCGAAAATGAGATTTTGGGCACAAGTGGCAGCTCGAGAGCTAATGCCAGTGTGGGCATCTGATCGGTTTTCTCCTCCAGATTAGTTGAGGTAAATAAATTTAATTATTTTCTAGTTATTTTCATTATGTGAGATAATGAATTGTGCAGTGTTGGTTGGATTGAACCCTTGGGTGGGGTTGATTGGGAAATTGTTAATGGATGGTTCTAGTGGTGTGTGGCGAAGTTGAGGGCATTGGTTTAATGCCGGATGTTAATAGAGTTGGGTTTTTGTGTGTTTGCCTCTAGGTTCGACCAGGAAGGCAGTGATCCTAGAAGAGCTCGGAGTTCGGGCTGGTGTTCTCGCTGAGACAGAGATGAGGCTTTGAGCCAGGTAAGGGATGGCCCTATGTGGAGGTGGCCTTGCAAGTTGGTAAATATGTTTGATAATGTTTTTATGTTGCATTGGCATGTATGGTTATATCTTATGTGATGCAAGATCTAGTGTACCTATGGCCATACGGAGGACTAGTGTTGTGGGGGCTGATAGGTTGATGCCTCAAACCCTGGTGAGTTGTGAGGATAAGTGGGCCTAGCCTCATTTGCATGCATTTAGTATACATAAACATGGTTATATTCATATTTACATGCATTGCACCCTTACTGAGTCTTTGTGACTCATGAGATTTTACCTCATGTGTAGATGTTGCAAGTCCAGATGCAAACAGGGATGGCACCGGGAGGCTGTTGTGGCAACTAGCGGTGTTGCCCGAGTTATGTATTTTATTATCTCTTATATGTAGCCATATGGTGTTGTGTATGTATACCCTTGTGAGTAAATGTATATGTTGTTGAGCATTAGATGTATCTAATTGTTGTAATTATCAGTGTGATAGATGATTGAGAGTCTGCGTGATTTATATGTGGCTTGAGTTGTTGAAGCCAAGTTCAGACCGAGTAAAGATCAGCGAGGTATGTTCTCATAAATCCCCAATACTCAGCGAAGTGTTTGTTATGCTAGCTTTGTGCCTGGGTTACCTCTGGTTTGCTATGAGGCGAGCTGAAGAGAGGTGAAGCTCACTCGGGTTTCGGTTTCGGTCCGCTGAGGTTTTTCTTGTTTGAGTTAGGACCGATTCCTGAGTAGAGCGAAGGGGAGGACGAAGCCTAGTGCCCACCTAGGACATTTCCTATTGAAATATAGTCCAACCCTTCAGTTATGGTTCGTCGGGTGAGTAATCCGATCGATTATTTACCAGTGACGCCCGTAAGTGGGAGGGGGTCGTTACAGTTGGTATCTGAGCATGGCTAGCTATATGAGTGGGGAAGGATAGCGTGTTGGAATGTTAAGTATGGTCGGTTAAGTGATTGATGTGAGCAATTGCTAGAGTGTTGAGTCAGGGATTGTCTGGCTCGATTCGGGTGTAAGTCAGAATGTCCTAGCTGCTGAGTTGGGGTCGAGAACGATTGGTTTGAAATTTTGAGATTTGAATATAAGGTTGATTCGATGGCCTCGAAAGTAAGGACCTATGGTTTGAAGACCCTATGGATTAGGTCGAGGCGTTGAGGCCTGTGATGGCTTTGCGGCTATGCTTGGATATTCCTATTCTAGGGATAAGAAAATACCCGGCGTTGAGATGATATACCCATAAGGGGTATACAAGTCGAGTAAGAGGAACCGAAAACCCAAGTGTGGGTGTCGGTGTCAGGAAAACCTGAATATTGGAATTTGGGTGTATGGTATGTTTTAAGGATAGGAACTCCTTGAGATTGAAGTGTTGAGGCTTGTGTGGGGACACGAAACCGAGGCATGACTAGTCCGAGAAGGGATTAGTGTAGCGTCCCTCTGTTAGGGAATTGTCGAGCATGTTCGAGGGAATAGAGTTGTCCCTTGGAAGTGGTGCAGTAAGGCTTGTACACTTGAGATAGAGTGAGCTAAAGTGGGAGTTAGCTCGGGGCTCAAGGAAATGAGTCTTCAACGGGCTATGTGGTAAGCCCCAGGAAGGGGTAAGGTTTATTGCAGTGAGGCTCTATGGGGAGCATGCATGTAATGCATTTGTATGTCATGGCCAGTGAAGGCATAACGTAATTAGAATCCGAAAGGACTCCGAGGGGAGTAGTGCGTGGTGCGATGTGATTGTATCGTTATAATGATCCCGAAGAGGATGAACTTAGGGCATGACTAGACCCTAATCGGTTTGGGATAAAATGAGGTCTATCCTATGAAAGGGTAGGTGTGTGGAAAAGTGGACCATAGCGGGCATCTGTATGAGATGAAAGGTCCCTACTGTGTTGAGTTGAGACTCGGAGGAATCCAGATTGGGATTAAGGAATTGGGCATGCGTTGATATGCATGTGAGAGCCATTGGGTTAGAAGTCCTGGTTGTGAAGGCCAAGTGACCGTTCATGTGATTGATAGACGAGGGGCCAATCAAAACTCTCATTATGACACTTAGGGTCTGGTGGGACGCCTAAGGTCAGGAGATGAGAGGTGAATAGACCCTCATTATGATGCCTGGGGTCGTGATGAAGCCTGAGGTCTCGAGACCCTTGATGGGAGACGCGGAGGTCACCCAATGAAGGGTATGAGTGGTGTGTGGGTCGAGGGTAGTGAATTGTTGCAACTGGACATCCGTGGGCTATGCGCGTGTAAGAAACGCCAACTTTGGATGCCGAGTGTGTAGGGGTATGGTGAGTAATGTGGAGGCCCCGAATTGTAAATTCCAGGTCATGGGAGCTTGGGCAAGACGTGTTGGAAAGCCAAGCTGGGCATCGTGACTGAGTGCATATGTGGGTGTGCAAGGAGAGACGAGAGGTCTCGATTTACCTGGAGGATAATGGTAAGTGCTCTATGGTTTTGGGTGCCGGAGCTTGAGGTAGGCTCAGCTTGTCGGTTGTGGATTGTGAGATGGTTGATAGTTAAGCTCTGGGATGAGCTGGGTGGTGAAGTGTATCGTGATAGACTCGGATCCATGGTTGTGGGAAGTTGGAACTTTTGAATATTGATTGAAAGCCATGAGGTATGATCTTGTGGGGTAAGATCATGAGGCCTCAAGAGGTGAGCGGTTTGAGATTCTTTTAGGTTGTAAGAGATTTGGTAAGATGGTGGTGGAACCATCGTAGCTCGGGAAGGCTTTAAGTAGCTTGATGCTATGGGTGCAAGGTTCGATATAACGAATCTGATGCTATGGGCCGTGTGGTAGAGGACTAATGAGTTGGCTAGCGTTGAGGGAAAGTGGCCTATGGGCCTGAGCAATTTAGTGGACTGTAGGTGACGGTCAAATGCCGAAGATTTGGAGCAGCACCTTAAGAGATTTGGTCAGGTGAAACCGATAGGACATCTAGAGTAGTCCTATGGAGAAATCGTGGAGCCTGGTAACGTTCTGATGGATTAGTAGCCGTGTAGGAAGTTTGGTGTGGTGATGCTACGGATGCGAAGCAAATCAGTGATGGACCTAAGCCATACTGTTGGAAACTGTTGTTGGACCAGTGTAAGAGAGCAACACGGTAATGATGCTTATGTGTTAGCTCTCCGAAGCACAGGGCAACACGATGGGGAGCCAGTGTTGGGCCAGTGTATGGGAGTGACACAGTAATGATGACCGGGTGTTGTCTCGCCTAAATCATGGGGCAACTCAGTGATTATGTAGGTGGTCAGGGGCTAAAGATTTGTGAGATGCACGATATGGGTGACAAAAGTTGTGGCCAGTTCCGTAACTTAGCTACGAGTAATAAGAGATGTAGGGGCATTGCACCCAAGTGGGGGGTTAAGCCCTTTATTTCAAAAAAGCGGTGTTGAGCCGATTTAGCGAATGTTGAGGTGTGGTAGCGTCTCGAGATGTTTGAGAAAGAAACCCGGGGAAAAGAAACGAGTTTAGAGTGGGAATAACCCTACGGTTGATGCCTATCGTTGACGGATCTAATGCTAAGGACCACTGGATACAGACAGTTAGTCCACATGAGGGACTGTAGCCCTTTACGTGGAGTAACTCGTCTGTAGTGGAGACGATTAGATACCGAAGACTTGGAGTATGCTATAGGTTATTCCTGGGCCAGACCTAAATTTTCGTGAGGGTTGAAGTATCGTGGTAGTGCTTTTTTTGTCAGGGCAGCAAGAAGGTTTGTGAATCGAGTGGGTGATATCTTGTGAAGTGATATCAAGATGCGTAGCGATGCTCCTTCTAAAGGATGCTAACGCAGTTGTGGTTAAATTTGACCAAAATGATTATGGTAAATTGGGATGATGGACCCGTGTGACCTTGCGGCGATGCAAGAAGATGGGTTGATTGGTGGAGTCAGTAAATGGCTCCAGAACGTTACGTAAGTGCTGTGGAGGGCGAAACTTACGAGATGGAAGCCAACCATGAGATGGGATTATTGAAGCGTGCAAAAGTTTCAAGTATGCGGATCTCTAGTCTTGTAACGTGAGTTGTGGGAGGCTAAACACATGGCCAAGGCATGGTTCAGAATCTGTGAAGGCTTGCAATTGCATAGTCTAGTGTTAGTCCTGATGTTTCAATGCGAAAATGAGGAAGTATCCTCATGTAGCACTGGATGGATTTCCGGTTGATGACACAGGATCTGTTCTCAGGTGGTAGCACCTGATGGCAATGATGGGAGCGTGAGGCTCGAGGACTGTGATGTAAAACCTTGTTGATTTCCATGTATACCTTTAAAATAAAGGTTCAGCGGGTCCTAGTGGTTAGACCAGGTGGGTGTTGAGAAAGAGATCCAAGGGGATAAAAGATGGTTGGTCAGGGCAGAATTGTGCTGCTTGAAGGAGTGTTACTCTGTAACCAAGAATGTTGATGGTAGTGTTGAAATGTGGCCTAGATAGAACCTAAGATGTTCTCCCAAGAAAAGTTAAGCATGGGGCAATAGCACTGGATGAACTTCCTAAGGCGCTACAACTTTATCCGGATGGATCACCCGGGGAAGCCAGCTTGATGGCAAGTGCCTGAGTAGGAATGTGAATCCTACGGCATCGAGTGGAAGTGTGGGTTCCATAGGAGTGGTAGGGGTGATTTACGGTAGGTGGAGTTTAAATCGAGGCGATAATCGATGATTGTAAGTGTAGTGCCTAGAGGAAGGTTGTGTTGGTTGCATACCGGGCAATCCGGCTAAAGCTAATCGAGTTTGTTAGACGGAAGATGAGGGTAAATTTAAGATGTTGCCAATGGGTGATGAGAGCTCGAAAGAAGATCCTGTAGGATGAGATTGGTACTCAGAAATCGTGTTGAGGTGATGAAATCACCTGATAGCTGTGAGTGATATAGGTAGGGGGATGCCTTGGTGTGTGGACAACTGATGAGATTTAGCCTCATGGTTAGAGGTTACTGGGTGTGAAGGAAAACAGCTAGTGAAGCTGTTGTGGCGTTAGAGCCCATGAGGTCGCTCACCGAGTGGTGTGAGCTGATTGAAGCAAAAGTTATAAGAAGTCCGGGAAAAGCCAGAGTCTCTCAGGGAATTAGCTAGCTGCTATAAGCATAGCAAAGTGATATGAGGAAGGCGACCGAAGAGTGGGGTCATGCTGGTTGCGATGACTAGTAAGATTCAAGGAGCAGCGAGTCTTTTGAGATGATGTGGAGGTGTCATCGTCGCTGTCAGGGAAAAGATGTTGACATGAAGGTCAAAGGTAACCATTGTGTATGGTAGGACTTCGAAGCCGAGTATGAATGGCCATAAAGGCTGGTGCCTGTGAAATTTGAGATGCAACGACTCTGGAGGGAAATTCGTTGCAATTCTGGTGTTGTCCTGGTTAAGGAGGACAAGGAGAACCATTAAGCATGGTTTAAGTCGGGTGTCTAATGCTAATTGAGTATAAACCTGATTTAAGTTGGCCAAAAGTTTTGGGCCTCTAGAATATAAGGCTCTGTCGAGAAATGGTGGGATTTAAAAAGTCCCAATGAAATTGAAGCTGGGTGAGTAAATTTGGCTAGAAGACCGCTACAAGAGTGGGGGGTGTAACTAGGGTTGGCAATGGTTCGGTTTGGTTTCGGTTTTTGCCAAAACCATAACCGAACCAAACTTAAATTACTAAAACCAAAACCAAACCATTACTCATTTGGTTTTAAAAATTTAAAACCATAACCAAACCATTCGGTTTCGGTTTGGTTTCGGTTTAACCATGGTTTTTTTAGTTTAATCCATATCAACAAATAAAGACAAATAGCATTCATAAAAATTTTTGATAATTTCACAACAAACAAAGATAAATTCTAATAAAGTTATCTTATTCTTGCATAAAGTTACAAAACTTATTGGATATAAAATCACATTTCCAAACCTACAATTGTTAAGATCAATAAATTAATATGTGCATAATTAAATTGTAATTTAAGCTATAAAAAAATAGCTACGAAAGTTAATACCTTCATCAACAACATTAATATATTCTTCGTAAATTGATGCATATCCATCTGAAATGAATGAGCCAACTCCATCTAACAAAATTATAAATATAAAAATAAATTAATATGAAGAGAAATGAGGCAGAGAGCGAGAGGCAACGAGGGTGAGAGAGATTGAGGGCGAGCGAGAGAAAGAGGGGCTAAGCCCTAGCGAGAGCAAGAGAGATCTAGCGAGAGCGAGTGAGAGCAAGAGAGATGCAGAGAGCGAGGGCGATTGGCGAGCTCACGCGGAGGAGCAAGAGAAATGAGGCAGAAAGGGTGAGAGAGATTGAGGGTAAGCGAGAGCAGGGGCTAAGCCCTAGCGAGAGCAAGAGAGATCTAGCGACGGCGAGCAAGAGACATGTAGAGAGCAAGGGCGAGAGTGGGCGGACGAGCAAGAGGCAGCGAGGGTGAGAGCGAGGTTGAGAGAGGAAGGAGAAGAGAAGGGGAGAAGGGTTTGCAAGCAAGGCAATTGGGCTGGGGTGGGCTAGTCTCAGGTGGGCTGGGCTCAGGTGGACGGGGTTGTATATAATATATATTATATATACATATTATATTATATATATAATATATTATATATATTCGGTTCGGTTCGGTTACCCACCATTCGGTTCGGTTTCGATTCGGGTTTTGGTTTGGTTTTAGTGAAAACCATAACCAAACCATACCCATTGAAACAGTGTTCAATTTTTCCCCGAACCAAACCATTACCTAGTCAAACGATTTTTAACCGCATTGACCGGTTCAATTTCGGTTCGGTTCCCCACGGTTTCGATTGCAATTGCCATCCCTAGGTGTAACCATGTTAACTTGTTATGGTGCGAACCAAAGGCACGAGTCATCCTACAGGTGCGGTGCAATAAGTGATTGTGCAGATGGTAATAATCTGATCACTTGTGCCACGCATCGTGGGTGATGACAAGGGTCGGTTAATGGTTCCAAGCCTTTAAGCGCAATGGTAGGATCCCTGACTCGTGGTAGGGTTAAACAGCCAAGGTAAGGCCTAGCATGGGTCATGATTGTAAAAGCTGAAATGGGGAGAAGAATTGAAGAGGGGTTGCTCAGTGAAGAGTTCCCTGGTATGGGTATGAGACCCCTATTAGCGTGCAATATCGGCCAGTAAGGAAGGCTAAAGTATCTCTGTGTGCTTATGCGAAGAGCTCCTGGTTGGGAGAAGGTTGTGGCCCGAGCATGGTTAAGCTTGAGGTGAGATTGTAATGGTGTGTGCATCGCCAAGCTTGAGGTGGACTCGAGTAATGCGCGTATGATTGAAATGTGAAATAGCCTAGCATGGTGTTGGGTAAGTCGATTATGCATAATTGTATTGATAAATGAGGGTCAGCTGGTCAAGGTAGTAGACCATGTATGAAATGGTCGAAGTTGGCTGGGTGGGCCAAATGCTTGCTTCCCATGTAGTGCTAGCATGGTTAGTTGGTCGGTAATGAGAGGTTGCCATGAGGATCGACTCAAGCTATGCATGCTTTTAATAAATGGCGGTATGCCATGGTGGAATGGGTGTCAGAGTGTCTTGTGGGTACTAGAAGTGACATTGCGGCCAGTGGTCAGTACTAAAACGTTACTGGTTGGACCAGTGTAAAATCGTGGCCATGTGTGATTGGCAGTGGAAAACGTTGCCGTGTGTGATCGGCGTAAAATCGTGGTAGACTGATCAATGATGCAATGTTAGTGAGAGTTCATTTCTATTGATGGGAAAAATGGGAAGTAAACTACAAAGCGATGCTTCGAGGCAGAGGAAATCCATCAGGAGATGGATATCGTTGCAGTAAGTATGACCAGCCACCAGTGGTGCGATTTGGATGGAGGCCAAGGCAATATTCGGTTGGTGAATGTCCTCAAGAGGCAGAGGACCAAATGCCTAAGTGAAGCCTTGAGGTGGGAATAACCCGAGGTAGAGGCTAAGAAATGGTTCGGCTACGAGATTCTTGAGTAGGGGATTCGGAGAGTAACCTGTGAATGTGATTGTCTTGGGCAAGAAAGTATGGTAAAGTGAATTTCAAGGACGAAATTCTTTAAGGGGGGTGGAATGTAATACCCGGTATTACATGGTATTGAAAATAAATAATTTTCGATTATTTTGAAAGGATCTCAGGTGGCCCAGGCAGCCCAAGAGTTAATTTCGAGAAATTAATTAATAAAAATTATTGAATTAACGACAGGGAGTGCCTCGAAACTTGGATGTCCAGGGAAGAGGGCAAGAGATTGATGAACGTCTCAAAGCGAGGTTAATGACGCTGGAAGCGGTCCGACCGGGAATAATTTTCGGAATAAATTTTGTATAAGCCAGAGTGGGTGTCAATACCGAATGGTGGTAGGGGACCTCCGGAAAGCTGAGGGGACCCTAGGGGTGGTCTGGTTTTGCGAGCGAGGTAACCCTAAAGTGTTTTTGGGTGGAATCGAGGTCCCGTGCAGGAGCAGGGAAGAAATCGAAATTGCTGAGTAGACGTCGGTTATTAATTTTTAGAAAATCAAGAAATTATGTGGCTTGATGGAATTTAAATTAAAGTTTGAAGGGTCCAAGTGCAATTATAGAAATCCACAAGTGTAATTATAAATTTCTAAATGGAATTATGGAATAATTGAGGGATTAATGTGTGTAATATATATATATGTATATTTATATACGTGTGTGTATGTGAGATGCTTCCAGGAAGCTTTTTTTATCTCTGTAATTTTGAAATGAGAGAGCAGGGCCAAGAGAAAGCTCGTGGGAGGCTGAAATTGCGAGAGGCCGAGAGAGAGCAATGTGGGAGAAAGAGAGTGATCGAGAGAGATGGTTGTGTTGGCCGAATTTGCAGCATCGCTGGTTGCAATGACCATGACTGGAGCAGAGGCGGCCCTCGGTGGCGCTATGTGTGGGCTACGGTGGCGTAATGGAGGCTGCCGATGGTGGTCGGTAACGGCATGAGAAGTAGTGGTCGGCAGCCTCGTCAATAGGAGCCAGGGGCAACAGCGGTGGAGCTGGGTTAGTAAGGCCATGGTAGCTCGCTGGTGCAACTGTGTGTGTGGGTGGGGGGCTCGCGCCGGCGTCGGCTGATGGCGGTAGTGGAGAGGCGATCGAGGGCAACCAACGAGCGTGGCGTAGGCAACAGCAGCAGTTCAAATGGTGGTGACCAATGGGCGGTGTGCAGGTGCGCTATGTGCAAGTAGGAGGTAGGAGACAATAAATAGTGGAGGAAAGAAAAAAAATAAAAGAAAAAGAAAAAGAAAAGAAAAGAAAATAATGAAAAATGAGAAAAGTAAGGGGAAAATAGCTAGAAAATCCAAGAAATTTTGGAGAAAATTTTGGAAATTATTCGGGGCTTGAGAAGCGTGTTGGAAGCTCGAAAATGAGATTTTGCGCGCAAGTGGCAGCTCGAGAGCCAATGCCGGTGTGGGCATCTGATCGATTTTCTCCTCCAGATTAGTTGAGGTAAATAAATTTAATTATTTTCTAGTTATTTTCATTATGTGAGATAATGAATTGTGTAGTGTTGGTTGGATTGGACCCTCAGGTGGGGTTGATTGGGAAATTGTTGATGGATGGTTCTAGTGGTGTGTGGTGAAGTTGAGGGCATTCGTTTAATGCCGGATGTTAATAGAGTTGGGTTTTTGTGTGTTTGCCTCTAGGTTCGACCGGGAAGGCGATGATCCTAGAAGAGCTCTATAATACCCCATATCTTCGTGAAGATGCCACGTATTTTAAGTGAGTTTAAAATGGCAACGAGTGACCAAATCAGTCGCAGGGAGTGCCCTAAATATTAAATACCTGAGGATAAAGGTATATTTTTGACGAGCGTCTTGAAACGAGATTTATGACGCTGAAAGAAATTAAATCAGAGACGATTTTTCGGTTAAGCTAAGTTGTAGCCTAAAATAGCCGAATGATGGTAAGGGGCTTTGGAAAATCGTTCATATCGAGTAATTTTGAGTTATTAATTTTGAGATTTTAAGTATCTCGATAAATTTGATGTTTGAGGGTATAATTATAATTAGAGAATTATCCAAACGAAAAAAGGATAAAATTAAGAGTCTATGTGGTAAAATATTAAAGTTGAGGACTTGAAATAAGGGCCAAAATATTATTTGGCAGAAGTTTGGGGTTTTAGTTTGGATTTCAAAAGTTGAATTCTTTCTAGCTTTGGATTTCAAAAGCCATTCAATTATAGGTTTGAGTCTTTGGAGTCCTTGGCTAAGATTATGACAAGTGTCATAATGTGATTGGTTGGAGAAATCTATAAATAGGCACCGTGGGTTGTTCTCAAACCATTCAAGAGAGCTTTGAGGAGTGAAGCACTCTAAGAGGAGGAGCTTGCTCTAGAGAGAGAGAAGGGAGTTCGGCAAGAAGGTGAGAAGAAAGCGGTGAAGAACGAGCCTCGTCGGAGTTGCGGGTCTTTGCCGGAATTTACCGAAATCAGTCAGAAAAAAGGTGAGGTAAGTCCGATATTTTTTGATAATCCTGTAGAGGGGGAAGAGAGGGTCGCGTAGGTTCAAACGGGGGTCCAATCGGAGTTAAAATGAGGAAGTTATGGCCGAAATACGAAAGAGAAGCGAAGCTGTCCGAAATTGCTGGGCAGCGCGTGAGTTACACACGCCGAAAATGGCTGCGCGTGAGCCACCTTCCGAGGGCACATGAGGGCGCATGAGAGGCCCATTTTACTTAAAATTTACCAGTTATGCCCCTACTTTAATACCCTTCAACCCTATGTACAAATATTTGAGGTTAGGTTTACCAAAACTCATGTTTTCTGCAGAAACCTAGGCCGTTTGCCGTGAAATTATACCGTCCAAGAGATAAACTAATAAGGTGAGACTCCTATACTCAAAATCCTATTTTTTTATTCTCTTATGAGAGACTTCTATTGCATGAGACATTTTTCGTGAAGTTCTTATACATAAATGCTTGTTATTCTCTTACGTGAAATCATGTTGCATATATGAACTGTATTTTTTTGAAAAATATATGCTGTTGGCTTTTTAATTGTTGCATTTATAAAATTCGTGTGGCTATACTATTGTACCTATTTGTTGTTAGCCAAGGACAAAAGTTGGATATCCCCTGAGAGGCGCTATGCATGCGCCATCGAGAAAGCTCTCGTGGGGAAGACCGTGAGTCCAAGGAACAATGGATGTGGTGCTTGCATGACTATTATGAAGTCGGGCTAAAGTGACATGGTTAGGGACCTCCCGAGAGACGCTATGCGTCCGCCATTGAGAAAGCTCTCGTTAGAGGAGGCTGACGTGTTCACGAGGCACTTCAGAGTAGTTCTTGTTGTCTTCTCATACATTTTATACCTGATCATGCATCGATATAAACTGTTTTTGGAGTTTCTCACTAGAAGATTCATCTTCTAATTGGACTATGTCCCTGGAATATTCAAACGTTCCAGGTTCGACAAGCAGCTCTAAGGGAAAGGAGGTAGCTGAAGAATTAGTTTAAATTATTGTCTATAGCATGATTAGCATATTTTTTTGCAAACCTATGTAATTTTGGATATGTATAAGATGTTCAATTATCACTTGATGATGTCCATGTAATATATTTTGTAGACGTCTTGAACAATTTTATGATAAATAAAGTATTATGGTTGAGAACCATATCAGGTTCGATCTAGCTTCCGCATTCCAAATTTTAACGCCTGTCTTAGCTATTCGATTATTGGGTTTGTTAAGCTGAGAAGGTGAAAAATTAGAGTTTTTGGGATATTGTATGATGTATGACAGCTATTGTGATATGAAAAATTTTTATATTCCCGAAATCCTAAGTTATAACACGCTCAAGAAATTTGAGGTGTTACAAGCTCGAACTCCGGGCTGGCGTTCTCGCCGAGACAGAGATGAGGCTTCGAGCTAGGTAAGGGATGTCCCCATGTGGATGTGGCCTTGTAAGTTGGTAAATATGTTTGATAATGTTTTTATGTTGCATTGGCATGTAGTGGTTATATGTTGTGTGATGCAAGATCTAGTGTAACATCCCGCATCGAGCGATAGGAAGGATCGGAACAACTTACCCTAATGGCCTACGCGAACTTCCCAGGGGGGTCACCCATCCCTGGATTACCCCAGGTTAAGCACGCTTAACTTGGGAGTTCTTTGCCAACATTCAGCCCAAAAGGTATCCAACTGGTGTTGTTTCCTTTCTTACACTATCCTCGATATATATATAACTTCTCTAGGCTCTCGGGGTATTATATTCTCCCCCCTTAAGCACATGACATCCTCGTCATGCGACCTTACAACCGGTCCCAGATCTCCCCCCTTGCATGGCCGATGTGGGATTCGCCTAAGGTGCCTACATGCACCCCCCATAGGGGCCTACACACACCCCCCTCGGGACCCAACCTCCTCACTGAGGTTTGCCCCACCACCACGCTCAGAGGCTCGGGGGTCGGCTCTGATACCACCTGTAACATCCTGCATCGAGCGATAAGAAGGATCGAAACAACTTACCCTAATGGGCCTACGCGAACTTCCCAATGGGGTCACCCATCCCTGGATTACCCCAGGTTAAGCACGCTTAACTTGGGAGTTCTTTGCCAACATTTAGCCCAAAAGGTATCCAGCTGGTGTTGTTTCCTTTCTTACACTATCCTCGATATATATATAACTTCTCTAGGCTCTCAGGGTATTACATCTAGTGTACCTATAGCCATATGGAGGACTAGTGTTGTGGGGGCTGATAGGTTGATGCCTCAAACCCTGGTGGGTTGTGAGGATGAGTAGGTCTAGCCTTATTTGCATGCATTTAGTATACATAAACATGGTTATATTCATATTTACATGCATTGCACCCTTACTGAGTCTTTGTGACTCATGAGATTTTACCTCATATGTAGATGTTGCAAGTCCATATGCAAGCAGGGATGGCGCTAGGAGGCTGTTGTGGCAACTAGCGGTGTTGCCCGAGTTGTGTATTTTATTATCTCTTGTATGTAACCATATGGTGTTGTGTATGTATACCCATGTGAGTAAATGTATGTGTTGTTGAGCGTTAGACGTATCTAATTGTTGTAATCATTAGTGTGATAGATGATTGAGAGTCTGCGTGATTTATATGTGGCTTGAGTTGTTGAAGCCAAGTTCGGACCGAGTAAAGATTAGTGAGGTATGTTCTCATAAATCCCCAATACTCAACGAAGTGTTTGTTATGCTAGCTTTGTGCCTGGGCACCTCTGGTTTGCTATGAGGCGAGCTGAAGAGAGGTGAAGCTCACTCGGGTTTCGGTTTCGGTCCGCTGAGTTTTTCTTGTTTGAGTTGGGACCGATTCCTAAGTAGAGCGAATAGAAGGACGAAGCCTAGTTCCCACCTAGGACATTTTTTGTTAAAACATAGTCCAACCCTTCAGTTGTGGTTCGTCGGGTGAGTAATCTGGTCGATTATTTACCAATGGCGCCCGTAAGTGGGAGCGGGTCGTTACACTAACCCACTACGACAAAGGAACCTAAGGCCAAAGTTATGGAGAGGGAGGTGGAAACCTAAACGAAAACTAGCATTGTGGACGCTCATCCACCCCTCCTCTACATCAACTGCACAATTTTCTTCGGGATAGGGGAGCCTAGTACGGTAATCCCTAGGAATGTTGTAATTCTGGTGAATGAGAGCCACATTGTCCTCGATCATCCAAGAGAATTTACCTTTCAAGAAGAAGTGATCAACTCTGTGGGAATCGACTTCATGATGGTATATTTTTTCACTAGCCATAATAGCGAGTGGAAGGGAGAAAAGAAAGGGAAAAAGATATTAAAAGAGTCGAATTAGGTTTTTTTACTGAAGAAACGAGATTCCTTCAAAAGGGGAATTTGGTTTGGAAGTGATGGTTCTACAAAAAGAACTCCTACGTGTAAAAGGTCTTCGGAAGGGACATTCCTAGCACTACTATCGCTTTGGGAAGAATAGTGTTGAGAAGGAAATTATATGGTTACCTAGAAGGCAACAAATCTTTCAGAAGGGGTTCTTTCGGAAAGAGATAACCGAAAACAATAAGAACTTCCTTTAGAAGGGATTCCCTTAAGAAGGAGATAGCATAGAGGAAACGAAAGGTTCTTTGAAAGGAGACAAAACGCAAGCATAAGGGAATTCCCAAAGCAACCGATCCTACTTATAGTGGATGTGCGGAAGCCCAAACGTCTTAGCAACCGAAATATGCTCGGGAAGAATGCTTCGGAAGCACCCTTTGGAAGCGTTCTTCGGGAACATTTATCTCCGATTCTTGGTGCCATATTCTTAGAAATTACTTTTCATTTTGTAGATAAAAGAACAAAACAAATAGTGGAGGGCAATTGTTGTACCCTAATAATCTGAAAGAAGACAAAGGAAGAAGGAGGTGAGAAGAAGAAGTTCATTCAGAAGAAAGCTTCGGAAGTAAACCTCGGAAAGAGTCTTCGGAAGCACACTTCTGAAGTTCCCTCGAGCGCTGCTTCTAGGCCTCTTCGAGAATACGGTGTGGAATTTTCCTTCGGAATGAGCCTTCAAAAGGGAACTTCTTGTTCTTCTGAAGCGAAGAACTTCAAGGCCACATGTCACCCTGGATCAACGACACATGTCCTCGCGACCATTCTCAAGACTCAAGCCCTATAAAAGCCAAGCTACAGTTCTCAGAAAGGGATCCAGACATTGGTACACCACTTCCACTTTCCTTCTGAAATTTAGCCTATTTTCCTTTCCGTAAGATTATTTTCCTTCCATTACTGACTTAAACATCGGAAGGTCTTCGCAGGAGAAAAATCCCGCGAACCTTCTAACCCTTGTTTGCCGTCTACAGTTCCTCGAGAACCACCACACCTATTTCTTCAGGAGGATAGCTTATAGAGAGGATCCTCCCCCTTGGAAACCAAGTTCCTTCGGAAGACATGCCAAGCCAAGTTCATTCGGAAGGGCCCGCTCATCCCTTCGAAAACACTAGCCTTTCAAAAGTTCCTTCGAAAAACTCTTTCGAAAGCATCCTTCGGAAGCACCACTTTACTTTGGTCATATCAAGATATCTTCAATTACCACAAAATTACCCTTTGGAATGACCCTCTGAGCCACTTCAAGAGCACTGCTTCGAAAGACCCCTTCGAGAACGTCC
This sequence comes from Diospyros lotus, assembly GCF_014633365.1. Taxonomy (NCBI): domain Eukaryota; kingdom Viridiplantae; phylum Streptophyta; class Magnoliopsida; order Ericales; family Ebenaceae; genus Diospyros; species Diospyros lotus. Next base: position 26,062,971 of record NC_068350.1, read on the forward strand.
CTTCGGAAGGTGCTTACAGTTTACTAGCTTAGCATCAATTACATATGTTGTTAGCATCCCACTCAAAAAAATTCTAATTGTTGTATTTTGTTAACAACAGCATCCGAGGATGCCTTGAAGCCTCAGCACTCCTTAGCCTTTATTCATTCTTTGAGTGGCATTGAGACCTTACTATTTCCTCGAGGGACTCTATTTTAGTTGTTTCCAAGACAAATAAATTCAATTGTTGTATTTTGGCAGCAACAATTTAGCATCGTCTGAGGGAATTGAGCAAAAAGTTATTCATTATGGCTAAGGGAGCAAGGTCCACCAGATTGAGAGGATCCCAAATGAAGGTAACACACTCTAATCTTTTTGTACAACAAGAAACCACTGTTGGGGGCATTTACGCTATCCCCAAAACCTGTGGTGTCCCAAAGAAGATAAACGGTCAATAAGTAGTATTCGTAAGCACCCAAATATAGTCCCTTGGGAAAACATCTCCTGCACCCACGTCTCCCTTGCACCAAACCTTTGATCCAGTCCAATCAAGCAACGCCGAAAATGGCCAACCAAAGGCTTATGCGTCTAACACTTCTGGAACTAAGAAAGCCTCATGGCTAACAAAGGCTTATGCATCTGGCACTTCTGGCGCTAAGAAAGCCTCTACTATATCTCTTAAGGAATTCCAAAGGTTGTACAAAGGTATGAGGACTTGAGAATGAGTGATGAGGAAAAGTCCAAGACTTTGCAACATTTAACCAAGCTGTTGAGTGCAGTCCTACCCGTCCATAGAGATATCCAAGCCCCCAGGCCACCTGCCTCGGGGGACTCTATTTTAGTTGTTTCCAAGACAAATAAATTCAATTATTGTATTCTGGCAGCAACAATTTAGCATCGTCTGAGGGAATTGAGCAAAAAGTTATTCATTATGGCTAAGGGAGCAAGGTCCACCAGATTGAGAGGATCCCAAATGAAGGTAACACACTCTAATCTTCTTGTACAACAGGAAACCACTGTTGGGGGCATTTACGCTATCCCCAAAACCTATCGTGTCCCAAAGAAGATTAACAGTCAATAAGTAGTATTCGTAAGCACCCAAATATAGTCCCTTGGGAAAACATCTCCTGCACCCACGTCTCCCTTACACCAAACCTTTGATCCAGTCCAATCAAGCAACGCCAAAAATGGCCAACCAAAGGCTTATGCGTCTAGCAATTCTGGAACTAAGAAAGCCTCATGGCTAACCAAAGGCTTATGCGTCTGGCACTTCTGGCGCTAAGAAAGCCTCTACTATATCTCTTGAGGAATTCCAAAGGTTAGAGCAAAGGTATGAGGACTTGAGAATGAGTGATGAGGAAAAGTCCAAGACTTTGCAACATTTAACCAAGCTATTGAGTGCGGTCCTACCCGTCTATAGAGATATCCAAGCCCCCAGGCCACCTACCTCGGGTGGTATTCGCATCAGTTCCTCACTGCCTGTACCACAACAATTCTCTTAGTCACTAGTAGCCCCTAAAAATTCCAATAGCAGGCCCCCACCATAGAAGTCTTATATGCGGAAAGATGTAAGAACACAAGGAAAGGTGTCATGCATGAAGAAATAGTGGAAAGCACAACCTGATCCCTTCAAGCTTCTTCAGGCCTAGAAACTAAATAATTGATTGAGGAAGTTCTCAAGAAGAAAGTGGCAAAAGCAATATCGGATGACAGATAGCCGCAAAGGGTCTATTTCTCTAAGGATGTACTCAGTCATGCCCTACCACCCAAGTTTAAGCTCCTGCACTTGCTCGAATACAGCAGGAGAGAGGACCCCAACAATTTGAATCCTTGGCGTACCTATACAAATGGAGTGATGCTACCATATGCCTAGTTTTCCTACATCTTTAATAGAGTATGGAAATACGTGGTGTCTTTAAGTGGTGATTGGAAATCTCTAGGGACATGTGGTGCGATCCTACAAGAGCAATGATTACCTATCTTATCCAAACGACACATGACGTGCCTGGATTGGATGAGGATGTCTATAAATATTAAGCCTTTGGAAGGGTCATTCTTACAATTAAACAAGAGGAAAAGGATGTGAGTTTGAGAGGAGAAACTTTGCCAAAAACGAGATGGAAAAACACTTCACCGGAAAAGTTAGGCTGACACCGTAAAAGGATCCAAACAACATCAAAACAGTAATGTAAGTCCAATTTATTTCTATAGTTCGATAGAGAATTGAATAAGGGTCGCGTGGGTTCAAACGGGGGTCAAATCGAAATCCAGATGAGAGAGAACGAGCCAAAAATCAGCAAACGGTCAAAACAGAGAGGCGACGCGTGCAGCTCACGCGCCACCTGCCTGCTGCATGTGCAGGCGCATGGGGGTCTTTCCCCTAGTGTGTGTGGGGTCCCCTTGGGCCACAATTTTGCAGTATTGGTCCTCTATTTTATCCCTAGACCCTATGTAAAAATATTTTAGGTTTGAGTTACGAAAGTATGTGATTTTTGCAGAAAATCATTCTCGAATCCTGTGAACAGTGCCCTAACGCATCCAAACCAGCAATGTGAGTGTTTCTTGCATCCTTTTGCTACATCTCGATCATTTTGGCTTCATTTGGGTAAGGGAGTTGGCTTACATATCATGCCTTTGTGGCTTGCATGTCATATTTTCCTCGGTTATTCATATTCCTTCTACTTTGTCATATATCATGTTCGTGTTGGTGACTATGGCTAGTTGTTGGGACATCATGGGTGATCTCGTGCTATTACGGTCAGCCAAGGAGTGACTATGATGACCGCGAGGGTGATTGTAATACCTTGGCATTGCTACTACAGGGGTGGATTTCATAATGGCATTATTGCATTTGCACGTATGTACTTCATTGTTCGATTCACTCACCTAGATGTAATATCTAACTTGGGTTGATGTCCCTGGAATGTTCCAGATATGTCGAAAGTGCCAGGTGTTTCAGGTTCCAGTTCAAGCATGAGTAAGGAGGTAGTGCATGGCTAGCTTTGGGCTTTTGGATTTCTTACATGCCCATGTAATTATACCACAATGATGTATTGTAATAGTAGCTAGGGTACTCAAGGTTGTAAGAGGTGTGTGTATGTGGGTGTCCTACAACTGTACCTACGGTAATGTGTTGAGTCATTTTTGGAGTATTGGAAGTCGTGAGCATTTCTTGTACTTGTAATGGAAATATAGTGGAAACCCCACTTATTTAGCTTTGATTAAGCTTTTAGGTTCGATCCAATGCTTCCGTTGGTAAGGGTTTTCATAACGCCCATATGTGATATTAGCTTATATTTTGATATCGTTGTGTAATAGAAAAGCGAGGCATTACAGTAGGGTTCTTTTAGCCTACTTTACATAAGGATGTTTCCACAAAAGTTCAGACCTGTGACAAATGCCAGAGCCATTCGTCATTGTCTTCCATCCCTATGACAGATATCCAACAAATTTTCTAGCCAATACCTTTGCATAATGTGGGTTGGACATACTTGGTCCCTTTCCCATCGCTTCTGGACAACGAAAATTTATGCTTGTGGCCATTAACTATTCCACGAAGTGGATAGAGGCGAAACCCTTGGCACATGGCAACCATTATAAGAAATAAAGTGGAGAATGTAGGATGGAAAGATCATCTACCACTTCGAAATCCCCAGGATCCTCAAAACAGACCATGACACATAGTTCGACTCTAATGCTTTCTGCACCTTTTGCAACAGATGGGGGATCCACAAGCAAACGATCAAGCCGAAGCAACCAACAAGATCATTCTCCATGGCCTATAAACCTAGCTTGAAAAGGCAGAAGGTGCCTGGGTAGAAGAGCTTCCGACTATTCTCTCGGCCTATCGCACCACCAACCGGGTGTCCACTGATGAGACTCTATTCAACCTCTTGCATGGGACCAAAGCTCTCATCTTTGTCAGTCCCCACAAGTACTAGCCTTCGATGCATAGAAATTTGGAACAATTATCCAGTAATTTGGGTCTAATTGACGAGTTAAGGGATCAAGTTGGCATTCGGTTGGCAGCCTACCACCAAAGAGTAGCCAATACTACAATGCTTGTGTTTGAGATAGACTATTATAGTTAGGTGATTTGGTACTTAGAAAGTTTGTCATTACGGGTGCTCTCTGTGATAAAGGCAAGCTACGGTCCAATTAGGAAGGCCCTTATAGAATTTAGGAAATATTAGGCCCTAGCACTTGTATCCTTTAAACGCTTCAAGAGGAAACAGTTGGTAAGACCTAGAACGTGATACTTCTGAGGAGATATTTTATTGTGTAAATTGTATCGCATCATATTGTAATTCCCCCATTAAATTGCGTAATTACCCCTTATATTCCCGTGGATGTAAGCCAAATGAGTTGGACCATGCCAAAACCCCCAACACATCATATCATATACTAAGCTAGGAGTGCATGCATCCGTTAACAATATATCTATCTTATGTAACTACCTTGTCATATAGGGAATGCTCCAAGAAGCAAAGTTAGCTGCACTTCCAAGAAAACACATATGGGATGGGGGGACGGAAACTAATAACTCGCTCGAGTAGACCCTTGGAAGGTCAGGTATGATGTTACATTCATCTTAACATATAATAAGCATATTATGGGCAGCGGAGGAAGGATTTTATTCCCGCATAACACGCTGGGGCACATAATGGCCACAACTGCACTTCTCGAGGTTAAACCTATTTTAGAGAAATTATATGTGTTCTGGCGTCCTCCCACCTACATTTCATGAGGACAAGTGTAATACCCGGTATTACATGGTATTGAAAATAAATAATTTTGATTATTTTGGACAGGACCTCAGATGGTCCCAGAAGCCCAAGAGTCGGTTTCGAGTGATTAATTATTAAGATTTGCCGAGTCGGCGGCAGGGAGTGCCTCGGGACTTAGATGTCCAAGGAAGAGGACAAGAGATTGATGAGCATCTTAAGATGAGGCTAATGACGCTGGTGGCGGTCCGATCGGGAATAATTTTTAGAATAAATTCAGTATAAGCCCGAGTGGGTGCTAATACCGAACGGTCGTAGGGGACCTCCTGGAAGCTGAGGAGACCCTAGGGGTGGTTCGATTTTCTGATTAAGGCAACCCTTAAGTGTTTTTGGGTCGAGTAAAGGGCTCGTGTAGGCGCAGGGACAAAGTCGGTATCCCCAAGTAGCAGTCGGTTATTAATTTCGATAAATCAAGTTTTGGTGTGGCTTAAAGATAATTAAATTAGGTCGGGAGGGCCCAAATGATATTATCAAAATTCCTAAATGGAGCTAAGGGTTCTCAAGTGCAATTATTGAGAAATTAGGGGGATTAAGTGTGTAATTAATTTATATATATATATATAAAAGCGTGGATATATATATCTAAGCAAAGCCGCGCTCGCTGCCATTTCAAATTTGAAATTTAAAAGCAGAAAGGGAGAAGAGAAATTTCGAGGGAGCCGAGAGTAAGGGAGGTTATTGCAAGAGATCGGGAGTGAGCTTGCGAGAGAGAGAGTGAGAAAGAGCAAGACCGAGAGAGGAAAATGGCCAAGCTACCATGGAAGTAGCAGCCTCGAGCTACTATTGCAATGGCTGAAAAGAGGCGAGGCAGCCGAAGGCGACGGTGGCAGCGAGCAAAGGCCGCCATGGTGGATGTGGCTTCGGGTGATGCTTCGAGCAGCAAGGAAAGTGACCGGTACCAGCGGCGACGCCGAGCAGCGGCCATGGTTGCTCGGCAATGGAGGTCAGGCGGCCCTGGAGCAGCAGCGTGGAGCGTCCAGCGGCCGCGAGAATGCTGGTGGCAGCCATGGCAGTGGCCAGCGAACTCGATAAAGGCCATCGTGGCTGTTGGCTAGGTCGAGAGCAACCGAGGTGGCCGAACTGCAAGCTCCCAGAGACAGCCATGGCGGACGCGCTAAAGCTGCAGTGCGTATGGGGTAGCTCGGGGTGGCTACGGCGGCGGTGCTGGAGGAGACCGAGGTAGAGAGGCTGCCATGGATAGCGGCCGGCGGAGACGAGCGCAGCCTGCGCAAGCGCTGTGCACGCCAACTCGATGAAGAAGAAGAAGGAATAGTGGTCGCGCGGGAAGCAGGGGAAGAAATGGAGAAGAAGAGAAAATAAAAAGGAAAAAAAAAAAGAAAAAAAAATGAAAAGAAAATGAGAAAATCAGGGGAAAAATCTTGAAAAAATTCCAAAAAAATGGGGAAAACCTCTGGAATTTAAATTGGGGCTGGAGGAGCGTGTCGAGAGCTCGGAAGTGAGATTTTTGGGTGCAAATGGCAGCTCGGGAGGCAGCGTCGGTATGGGCGTTTTCAAATTTCTCTCCAAATGAGTTGAGGTAAATTAATATTTCCTTCCCAAATTATTTGCATTAAGCGAGTTAATGTAGAATAATTAATTATTGGATTAAACCCTATGTAGGGGTTGTTTGGAAAGTTGTCGGTGTATGGTTATGCCGTAGTTGAAATTGTTTTGTTGAGTTCTGATGGCGTGTGCGGCGTAGTTGAGGGCATTGGTTGAATGCCGGATGTTAATGGAGTTGGGGTTTTGTGTGTTTGCCTCTAGGTTCGACCGGGAGGGAGTGATCTTAGAGGAAATTGAGGTTTAGGCTGGAGTTCGTGCTGAGGCAGAGAAGAGGCTTCGAGCCAAGTAAGGGATGGCCCCATGTGGAGGTGGCCTTGCAAGTTGGTAAATATGTCTGATAATGTTTTATGTTGCATTGGCATGTAGTGATTATATCTTGTGTGGTGCAAGACCTAGTGGACCGATGGCCATAAGGAGGACTAGTGGTGGAGGCTGATAGGTTGATGCCCCAAACCTTAGTGGGTTGTGAGGATGTGTGAGCCTAGCCTCATTTTCATGCATTTGGCACACATAAACATGATTATATTCATATTTACATGCATTGCACCCTTACTGAGTCTTTATGACTCATGAGGTTTTACCTCATGTGTAGATGATGCAAGTCCAGATGCAAACAGGGAAGGCGCCGGGAGGCTGTTGTGGCAACTAGCTGTGTTGCCCGAGTTGTGTATTTTATTATCTCTTGTACGTAGCCATGTGGTGTCATGTATGTATACCATTGTGAGTAAATGTATGTGTTGTTGAGCGTTTAATGTATTTAAATTGTTGTAATCATCATAGTGTGATAGATGATTGTGAGATTGCTTATTGTACGTGGCGTATTTGGTAAAGCCAAGTTTCGGATCGAGTAAAGATCAGCGAGGTATGTTCTCATAAATATCCAATACTCAGCGAAATGTTTATATGCTAACTTTGTGCCTGGGTCACCTCTGGCTTGCTATGGGGCGAGCTGAAGAGAGGTGAAGCTCACTCGGGTTTCGGGTCTTGGTCCGCTGGATTTTTCTTGTTTGAGTTAGGACCGATTCCTGAGTGGAGCGAAGGGAAGGACGAAGCCTAGTTTCCACCTAGGGCGTTTCCTGTTGAAACATAGTCCAACCCTTCAGTTGTGGTTTGTCGGGTGAGCAATCCGGTCGATTATTTATCGGTGGCGCCTGTAAGTGGGAGAGGGTCGTCACAACAAGCACTGGATGTATAAATTTCTAAGCTCCTCAGTGACAAATAAACCAGGGTATGTGGCGACAATCGTCAAACCCTCAGTAATAATTGAAGGCTACCTAGGAGGGAGGAGTATGGCTAATCTTCCTCCATCGTGGAAGGGACAATGATATCCCCCACTAAGCCTTAAGGCTTTCAATAAAACATCTCACAACATGACATCATATCACTGCATTGCTTCAAGTTAAACACACCGATATCCTCGAAATAGTTACACTAGAGAGCCGAGTTTTCCTAGTATACATTCATATGTGTGCAGATACTAACAAAAGGGACAACATCTATCAATCATGCACGCGATCGCCATCGAAGCAGTACCTTTCTCTTATATCGCAACATGCAAGGTGCCTAATGGATATTATTTCATGAATCTTTTTGGGACCTTTCATCGTTTACACTCTTTCTCTTTCTGAGACCGTAAACCCAAAAACTTAAACTCTGGACCATACACAACCCACCAGGAGCCCACTCTCCCAAAGACCCATATTGGATACACCATGCATACATTCATTTGCATACATCTACATTTTATTTTCAGACATCAATGTTTGACTTAGGCATTGGAGGGCTTGCATGGGAAAGATCCCTATGTGCCTTCTAATTGTGTCTGTGTTGCAGACGCTATTGGTGTCGTGTCCTCGAAAACTTGGGAAGACTTTCCCGAGTCATCCGGAGCCAATCCCATGAAGACTCTCTGGTACATCCCTGAGCATAGCCTCCCGAAGACCCTCCTAGGGCATCTTCCCTAGAGATTCTAACAGTGCATCTGGGGATGCCTTGAAGCCTCAGCACTCTTTAGCCTCTGTTTATCCTCTAAGTGGCAATTGAGACCTTACTATTTCCTCAAGGGACTCTGCTTTGGCTATTCCTAAAATAAACAAATTTAATTGTTATATTCTGATAACAATAGTTAGAGAATTTTCTTTAAATAAAAAATAATTCATTCTCAATCTCTTAATTATTAATTTCTTTTACTAACTTAAAATAATATTTTTATATTTTATCTCTTCATTCCACTAACCATAAATTAAAAAATTCATTTTTCTTATCTCTTAATTATTAACTTTATAGTTTCTTTTATATTTGATATTTTATTTTATCTCTTTATTTTTTTTAATGTTCCACTCTAACGTCTTGGCTTTCTTTATTTCCTCTTCATAAGTCTGGATATAATAGACTGTTGTAGCTTAGTGCACAAACCTTTAATAAAAAGTTGACCTTTCTCATACTCGTTTATCTGGTACGTGCGTACATATCTACATACTTAATAACCTGGGTAAATACAAGAAATTGTTATATCCCATCTCTCTCCAACATGCAAGCAAGTAAGTTTGGGCATAAAAGGGCAATCTCAAACTGGTGCCAAGAAATGGGTGTAGTGCGTTAAACTCCATTCACTTGTCTTGTATTTCGTCATGGTCTTCATCTAAACTTCCACTAAAGCCAACCAACTTCTTCTTCCAACATGAAGATGGCACATCACATCCACTGGTCTCGCGGACACTCCAAATGTTTCAAAAGTTTCGTCGTGATTATTCTACGACATTTGGTTCAACATCCACGGCCACCTTGAAAACACTTGGTAAGTGCAACCAAGGCTCAACTGCATTTGTGATCCTAGGCAGGAATTTGTTTGTTGAACTCTTAATAATATAAATAAGTATTAAAAGTTTTTTTTTATTTTTTAACATATAAAATTACTAATTAAATTTTTATATTCAAATTTAAAAAGTAATTTTTTTAATTAATAGTATAGTTGTATTACCTAATTTTTTTGAAGGTAAATTGTAACCATTTCCTTCTTCTATCTTCCTCTTTGATCCTCTCTCTCTCCCCATGTCATCAAATCTCAATCAATTGACAATTGTCCTGTCCCAACATTTAATGCGGCAAGTGGAGCTGGTAGAATAGATGAGTGAGACTCTTTACCTCCCACACACACATTGTAAAAATTCATATTTTTGTGATGTTACCACGTAATTTAAGCAAGTTTAGAATATCAAAAAATTGGCTTGTTGGCAATTATCAGTATCGAATCAACTGTAGAAAGTGTCTTGAAGCTTAGATGTCTAAGAAAAATGATATGGTATTGACGAGCATTTCGAGATAGAATTTATGGTATTGAAAGAAATCGAATCAGGAACGATTTTTTGGTACAATTAAAATACAGCTGTTATTTAGGCTGCAAAATCGAATTGTCGTATGAAATTTTTGGAAAGTCAACGAAAGCCTGAGGAGGCTCCGATTTTTCGTAATGAGCAACCCTTCAGTGGTTTCGAGATAAACAATAGCACAGTGAGGACACTGGGGCGAAATCGTCCTTATCATCTAAGCTTTAAGTTATTAATTTTGGATTTTCAATATCAAAATGCAAATTAATTAGGTGTTTGAGGATATAATTGCAATAAGAGAATTGTTTAAGTGAAATAAAAAGGAATTTTGAAAATTAAATATGAAAATTTTCTATTATTATAGTATAATGTATATAATTATATATGTATACATATTTGTGCGTGTGTGTACACACAAATCCCATGCCCTGCAACCCATACCATCTGTAAACTCTATACCCTGCAAACGTTATGAAAATTCAAGTGTGTTATACGCAATGAGACATGGCTAAGGAAGTTGTGGTTCGCCTATAAATAGCAAGCAAGAGGAAGAGAAATGGGGAAAAGAAATAGAAGAATGGCAGCAAGCTTGGTCGAGAGAGGGAAGAGAGATTGAATGAGGTTAAGAGAGAGTTGGGAGTCGATGTTAGTGGCCGGAGGCGGCTGGAATAGGCCGCAACAGCTTGCGGCAGCCATGGCCGCAAGCTTCCAATAGCTAGGCAGCATGGTGGCGAAGTACGGGAAGCTGGCCGTGGTGGTTCGCGATAAGGGGCGGCCTGCTAGTGGTGGCGTGGCAGTCGACAGAGATCGTTGGAGGCCGGTGCAGCTGCTGGCCAGGCCGAAGGTGACTCGGGTTGGCCTCACAGAAAGCTCCCATGCGCGACCATGGCAGCCGCTGCAAAGCTACAGCGCGCAAGGAGGCTGCCGCGGTGATGGCGGCTCACAGTGGTGCTTGCGTGCGTGGCGGCGAGGACGGCAAAGCCGGTGGTGACCGAAGAAGACTGCGACAAGGCCAACTGGCGTGCGGGCGAGGTGGTTGTGCGCGCTTGTGCGTGCAACGAAGGAGAAGAAGGAGGAGGAGGAAAGAAAAAAAAAGAAAAGAAATAGAAGAAAAATGGGAAAAAATTTCGAAAAAATCCCAAATTGTTTTAGGAATTTATTTGGGACTAGAGGAGCATGCCAAGTCCAGTAAATTATTTGGGCACACGTTTCGAGGATATGGCATGCATATTGAGGAAGCCTGAGAGACTAATTTAAGGATGCTTTGAGACTTAAGTTGAAATGACTTGTGCAAATTTTGAGGTTGGCACGTAAATTGAGACGATGCACAAATTTCGAGGTAGCTCGATAAGTTTGAGAAGGTAAGTGGTACTTCCCAACTGGATTTAGTTTTATGAAAAATGCCTGGTTTGTAAGTGGTTCTACCCAAAATCCAATTTTATGTAAATAATTTTATCATGTTGCCATACCTTAATGTGAATGTATCATGTAGATTGCATTTACATTAATTGATGATGAAATATACATATATTCACGATAATTTATTGATCATGCATCTCATAAAGGTTTGGGATTATGGACTAGCACCGCTGCTCCACCAAAGTGCACTCATACACCTCGGCCTGGTAAGGAGACTGTAAAAATGGGGAGCAACAATTGGGTGCGGTTGACTCAAACCGAAATGATATGGAAAAGGACATTTTACATTCATGCACGAAATATGCTTATTGTTCCCTTACTTAAATGATTCATCATCTAACTTGGGTTATGCCCCTAGAACATTCAACGTTCCAATTAAGACTTGGAGCTTAAGCAATGAGTTTATTAAGATATGACAGCACGGGGTGACGTGTCCGGTGGATTCAGCATGTGGTTCCGGTATTTTATTTATTCATGAAGATCCGGGTCTGTTTTAGTTAAGTTGAGAAATGTCAATGTATGTTTGAGGTATCATTTGATTACACCTAAGGTGTTTAGTTGTTATCTCAAGAATCGAGTCTCCATCTATTAAGGTTGTCCATGTATTAAGGCAGTTATAGATATGATGTTAAACTATGGTACAGATTCTTATGTTATGATTAAAGTGAATCTACCATATCTAGTTTCGATTATTGCTTCCGCATTTGTAATGACATGTTGGGGGTTTCTCATTGAAATACGGTATTTGAGGTTTAGGAAATGTAAAAAGAAAAGAGAATGTATATTTATATGATGGGCCACAGCATAGTGACGCCCTCGAAAAGGACGGGGCATTACAGTTGGTATCAGAGCTAAAGCTTATTGGAAGCCTTAAGTGACTTTAATATAGTTGATATCAGAGTTAAACCCTATTTGGAGATCAGAGAATCGCAGCTTGGAGACTTAAGAGGATCTGGTATTGATGGAACCAATTAGTAGGAACGCCCAAGTGGAGGTTTAGAGGAAAAGAGACTAATGGTTCGTAGAACGAAACCCTTATTTGGAGATTCGGGGATTGTCGGCTGAAGTCTTAAAATTTACTGGATTTAAGTGTGGTGTAGCGAAAGTGCATGTCTAGGAAAGTTCTAATTAAGGAAAGACTTGATATTTAAGTGTGTCCATTTGTGACCCACCTCTCTTTCTTAGGAACTTACATGATGTACTATTCACGTACAGACATTATTCCAGTATACGGTTACTATTCTCAGTAAATAGTGGAAGCTTGATAGAAGGTAGTACAAGCAAAATGATCTAGCTATTAAAGTTAGGATCCGATGATATGATTCGGGTGTAAGGTTGACTCAATAACCATGATTATGGATTCAAGAGATTCAGAGACTGTTGATCTGAGGTCATTATAATGAAAGATAGGATAACTGTGGTTATCCAGGATGATTGAATCATGGATGATTAGTCTGATGTGACATGGCCTAGCTAAAGAGTTAGGATCAAATGATAAGTATTTTCAAGAATCATTTAGTGTCTCGGAAATAAGATGTAAAGATTAGGTATCCAACGGATTGGGTCGAGCAAGAGGCCGAAGATGGCCAAATGATGGTGTATGAGTTGCGTTAATTGATGAGGTGATGATGGTACAATCGATGTGACTCGCAGATATGGGAAGAAACCCTAGCAACGTAATGGCACTACTGGTTCGGTGTTCGCAGTGATGGATCTGGATCTAGGGACCCACGTGCAGAGGGTTGATGGATGGCATGTGGTAAGGTCCGAGAGACCCGTCGACCAAACATCATAGCGAACTGCATGGGAGACAATCAAATGCTAAAGATCTGGGATATCCCAGTAGGGTTTGTACCTTATATGGGGTCTAAGTCCCAATGCTCTAGGGTGCGAGGTGTGCCACTAACTGTGATTGATTGAGGCCGGAAGCCTAGAGAATCAAGCCGAAATGAAATGGATTGAATATGGACTGAGTGGCCTATTTAAATAATTGCATCAGAGTTCACGGTCATCTTAGGAGAGGGTGACACGATGAACAATAAGAGGCTCGAGGAATAGAATACCTTGGTGTCTAGTATGGCAATAAGATCATGAGATGGTCGTGTTTGCAATTGCCTCAAAGAAATAGATAGGTGGCACAAATGAAAAGCTACCTGACGTATGAAATGAACATAGTAAATGCATACTCGTGAGCCGTTTAGGCGCTACCTATGAGGTAAGGAAATCACCGACCGTGATGAGGGCCTAGAATGAATGTTCTTGCAGAAGGAGCTAGACTCCGGACAGCAATAACAAATGATAGTTCTTAGAAGACTACAATGAGACCGTGCAGTTTTCATCCGGGACGTACCCGTGTGAGAGTCGACGTATGGTGTAGGAGTAAACCTACTATGTGATCGGGGTGATGATGATAGCTTGTGTGCTGGCTGACGGTAAGTGTAGTGCCTAGGAAGAACTATTTTAATGGTCATGTGTCAATAGTCAACTAGATCTGAAGAACGAAATGCGAGAGTCAGTGGATTCTCGGTAAAGGAGATTTCAGGTAGTGGAGCATGGTTAGTCTAAAACCTTGACAATAAGTTGTGAGATGGCAACCTCAATTCAAGAGAGGGTTTGAGTACCAAAACTGCAAGAGTTGCTTGATAGGCCGTATCGACCCTAAAGGAATGATAAGGAGACCTAGTCAACGAAGGTTATGACTACGGTTCAGTATGCCAAATAGACCTGCAAAATTAAGTAAAGTTGTCGGTGGTTGACCCGACGAGGAGAACTTGAAAGCACCATAATGAATGGTGGATTGAGAGCCATAGTTGCAAAAAAAAAAAAAAAAATCGAGTCCACGAAAAATTATTGGAACTAGATATTGTGATCTGATTTGGGATCTTCGGAGATAAATCGGTTTGGAATTCTTGAGAAATTTCTTGAAAGAATTGATTAAGGATCTAAGAACTCATGATGAAACTTTAGAGTTTCAGGAAGAAATTCAACGAGGATTGGAGTACCGTAGGTGACGAAAGTACCTACCTACTCTAGCTGGTAGTATAGTTATAGATTGTCGTTTTGAAAATTGTGCAAATCTTGGATGTGATCGAGAGAATCAAGTGATGGCAGATGTGCCAGGATAACAGGTCGTAGTAGGAGAAGTTCATACCTAGATCAATTGAAAATTCGAGAATTTCGATTTTAGAGCATGAAACTCTCGTATAGCTAGATGGTTAGTCTAGGTAGCCTGGTAGGAAAATTGAGAGATGTATAGCTAGATAATCATTAAAGTGATATCAGCAAGTTATGATTATAAGAAGCTTGTTAATCTGTGATATAGGCACTTGCGGTCACTGAAAAGCCGTAAGAAAAATGAAAAATACCAGGAGGTATTCTCAAAAAATTTATCGAGATTATTTCTTAATGACGAAATTGTCAATAATAGCTTGAGGTTATTAGATGCTTAGCTATAAGTGGCTTGATTGAGGACGTAAATTATCAAGTTTTGAAAGAGGTGATAATTAAGAGTCAATATTTTACCTCGAATTTGATGAATTATAAAACAGCTGCAAGAGATTGGAATATTTCTATGATCGATGTGCGATCGAGGTTAAGATAAAGGAATGAGGCATTCCGAATACGACAATGGAGTCGTGATTTGATGATTTGACCAATGCATTAGCTGCATCAAAAGACACGTTGGTGATTGTGTTTATCGAGGATATATTGGTGTACTCCTCGGATAGGGAGACGCATGAGGAACATTAAGGATAATGTTAGGGAACATCACGATAGATGTTGAGACTGAGATTTGCTTGCTAGGTCATAAGCAAATCGAGAAAGAAATGATGAGAGCATGAGGCTCCATATCAATGAACGTGAAATCAAAATTGATTGTCATAAGCACCATGAGGATCGGAAGTTTTGAACGGTCAGATGTCCTGATAGATTTCGGGAGTTGAACCAAAAGTTTTGAATAGAGGTTAGGTTCGAGCAAAGGTTGGTAACCTGAGTTAGTGTAACTCCGAAAAGAGGATCGAGGATTCATGAGAATTAGAGATTTAGACTGGTCCTGAGAAAAGTATCAGAAATGACGGGAGTAGGGTCAATTACAACTCTCGGAGACGGGACAAGGAGACTCTAGAATGACGATAACACCATGGGTATGTGGCATGTTAACAGCGGATTTGAGGCTAAGGACTAAGGCAGAAGACTAGTAATGAGCTTATGGCTAACGTGCCGGAGAAGCTTGTAGGTTTTCGCGGTATGGGTATGGGACCCAGGGTCTGAATTGCATAGTGAACTACCAATGAGACGGTCAGATGCCAAAGTTTAGGTAACACCATGAATGTTATAACTAGGATCCAAGTTCCAAGGGACCGGAGCACTGTGATAGGATCCCTAACTGTCTATGAAATGATTGAAAGTTGTTGAGGTTGGCAAACTATTATCAGGGGTTCGTAGAAAGGAACTCACTAAAATAGTTGTATCCATGACAGGACTCGTGAAGAGAGTTAAATAAGAATGATTTGTCGGATGCAATGAGAGCTTGTGATAGCTTAAAGGATCGGGTTGCATGATAGTGCAACATGACCGAATGATTGTGTGCGGATCATGCCAAGGCATAGAGTGAACTACCCAATGTATGACTTAGAGCTGGTAGCTATGGTATGTGCTTTTGAGGTTATGGAGACACTACCAGAACAGTGGGACATTTTAATGTGCTCACGAACCACGAGGAGCCTGAGGTATGGATTCTCACAGAATGAGCTGAATGAGAGGTAGCAACGATGGATAGAATTCTGTGAGGACTACAACTGCACTACTTCGTATCATCGGGGCGTGGCAGTGAGGTGCCCGACGCAGACCTGGTTGATAACTATGAGTGTCAAATATTAGAGGTTTGTTGGCCTGCTAACTATGAGTGTAGTGCCGAATGGATCGTCTCTTTTTAGCACTAGCCTGGTTGTTTAGCTGGATCTAGTGAATGAGATATGGAAGACATGCAAGTGTACTTGTTTAGGGATTTGTGAGCATGGTCAACCCAATGGTTTTAATTTAAGATGCGCGGTGGCATTCTCAAGTTTCGAATAAGATATACGTGCCAAAGATCTTGTGATTAAGAGAGAATTATAGTCGATATAAATTTTCCTTGGGATATGTGATTTCATGTGAAGAGTTACAACATGATTACTTGAAATAAGGTCTTGAGATATGTTCTTCCCTAATTATTTGATCAGTCAAGTGCTAATATCGAGGATGGAATTTTGAGATTTAGAACATATGGAAAATTTCGGGGACGAAATTTTTGTAAGGAGGGGAGAATGTAAGAACCCATATTTTTGTGAGGTTGCCACATAATTTAAGCAAGTTTAGAATAATGAAAAATTGGCTTGTTGGTAGTTATCAGTACCGAATCGACTGCAAGGAGTGTCTTGGAGCTTAGATGTCTAAGGAAAATAATATAGTATTGACGAGCGTTTTGAGATAGGAATTATGGTATCAAAAGAAATCAAATCAAGAACGATTTTTCGGTATAGTTAAAATGCAACTGCTATTTATGCTACAAAATCGAATTATCATTGGGGACTTTCGGGAAGTCAACGGAAACCTGAGGGGGCTCCGATTTTTCGTAATGAGCAACCCTTCAGTGGTTTCGAGATGAAATAATAGCCCGGTGAGGACACTGGAGCGAAATCGTCCTTATCATCTAAGCTTTGAGTTATTAATTTTGGATTTTCAGTATCGAAATGCAAATTAATTCAGTGTTTGAGGATATAATTGCAATAAGAGAATTGTTTAAGTGAAATAAAGAGGAATTTTAAAAATTAAATATGAAAATTTCTATTATTATAGTATAATATATATAATTATATATGTATACATATTCATACATGTGTGTACACGCAAATCCCATACCCAGCAACCCATACCATCTGTAAACTCCATACCCTGCAAACGTTATGGAAATTTGGGTGTGTTATACGCAATGAGGCATGGCTAAGGAAGTTGTGGTTCGCCTATAAATAGCAAGCAAGAGGAAGAGAAATGGGGAGAAGAAATGGAAGCAAGGACGGCAATAAGCTTGGCCGAGAGAGGGAAGAGAGATTGAAGGAGGTCGAGAGAGAGTTGGGAGTCGATGCTGGTGGCTACGTCTCTTTCCTCTCATCCTCGATCCTCCGACATCTCTTCTATCTCTCTCTCTCTTTCCTGTGTGAGTGTGTGACCACGTCTCTTCCACCTTTGACATCCCTTAGTCTCTTCCCATCCTTCACCTCCAACATCCCTTGCTTATCTCTTTTTCTCTCTCTCTAGTGTCTGTTATTGTCCTACATGCATCTCATCCGACATCTCCCCCTGTCCTCCAACGTCTCCTATCTCTCTCTCTGGTGTCACCTCTAGCCTCTACTGGTCTCCTCTAGCTCTCATTTCCTGACATCTCTTGTCTTGGGTCTTATGCTTCTCTTTTTTTTTTTTGGGGGGGGGGGGGGCTACTTTGGGGCCCTAAGTAGGCACTGGGTGCAACTCAGCCCAAGCCCAATGGTACATCTTTAACTAGTTGATCATCGGTGTCTCAAGTCTCAAGTGCAAACTACAACTTCCTTTCCATGAATCTTTCAAAATTTGTCATAATAACTCTCCTTGGTGTTTTGCACTATTCTCTTAATTTCCTCCACTGCTAACTCTCACAATTCACTATGTGTGTTAGGACTAGTGGGATTCTACATGTCGTGTAACGACCCGTTAGAGGGTCCAGAATTTATTTGGAATTATTTAAGTATTTATTTGAGTTATGAGAATTGGCCAAGTAATTTTAATATGGCAATTTAGATTTTTAATTGAGAAATAGCATTTAAATGGTATTTAATTATTCAAGAATTAAATACAAGGACATGAAGGTAATTATGGAGTTTCATTTTTAATTAAGAGATTTTATAATAATTTATTTTAATAGGAATTATTAATTATTCAATTAAAATGGGAATCCATACGAGAGAAGGGTTTGGATTTAAAGTCTCCAAGTTAAATTAGGAGAAGGATTCCAAGTTATAAAGAAAGTGTGATCTAGGGTTTTTATGTATATATATAGCCCATTAGCCATAGCTTTCTCCTCATGCCGTGAAGGATCAAGAAGCCAATAACAGAGAGAGCCCAAATAGATAGCAGTGTCTTGCACTAGAGAGTTTGCAAGTTCGATCGTGAATCCGATCAGAGAGTTATCAAGGCAAGTATCTTCCATGTAATTCCTTTCAGTACAAGTCCTTCTTAGTTCTGTTTTCAGATTATTCAGAAACTTTTATTGAGTTTACAGTTTCATTATTCAGAAACTCTTATTGAGTTTGCAGTTTATATCGTTCAATAGATACATCATATATATATATGCGTATAACAGTGAGTACATGAAGAAGATATGCATGATTTCCTTATAGCGATTCAATCAGATATAATCTTTGAATCATCTTGATATTGTTTCTTGTCGATTGGGATTGTTTTCTCAATATTCCCTTCAGAATGGTGTAGTGATAATAAGCTTGCATCAAATTGAGTCTTCTACGATCGTTCATAACCTGTTCTTCGTGGGCAGGCTTAAAGGGCCATAGCTCGCTAGTAGATCTTCGAGCTTTCATAGATCGCTAGCGGATCTTATGAGCTTTTGTAGCTCACTAATGGATCTTACGAGTTTTAGTGGCTTGCAAGCAAATCCCAAGTGTCAAGTAGCTCGCATGCGTGTAGCTCACGAGCAGATCCTAGGGGTTAGTTAGCTCGCCGCATGTAGCTTGCCAACGAACCCTCAGTGTCTTGTAGCTCGCTAACCGACTCGTGGACCTTATGAGCTTTTTGTAGCTCGCTAGCCTTGTAGCTCGTTAGGGGATCCTACGAGCTTGTAGCTCGCCAGCAGATCTTACGAGCTTTATAGCTCGCTAAATATGACCAACCAGTCCTTAAGACTTAATCTTCAGTATTGAGTCGACCAGCGAGCTAAATGCAAAGCTTTTAACTAAATCTTTAATACACCCAAATATTGAATTCACATGTCAAGTATGATAAAATCTAATATGGCCATACCAAAGTACATAAATCACAGAATCTTGTATTCCAATATATTAAAGATCAGTCAACGTGTTTAGTAATTCTTATAACATGTTCAGCATTATTATGTGACATTTATGTGCATACATTTTGGTATGAGTATTAAACATGACTTTATATGGAGCACTACATATTGTATACCAGCATGTATATGAGCATTGCATTGCATTATGCGCACCAGGCAGCTAGTCCGCAAGGATCACACAAGTTTTATTTCAGCTCAGTTATGAGTTGCTTGCCTGGTGACGACCAAGGGGCTAGGGGCTTATTGCCCACAGTATGTGCTTATAGTTTTTATATATGCAGGATTTAGATCAGACATATATGTGTTATCAGTTTATGTGGGCCTTTGAGCCAAAGTTGCATACCTGCATTTAATTTACAATTTATGTGCATTACATTATTGGCAATGCTAACAACCAGTATTTATACTCAATGCAAGTTTAGCTAGTATTTTATCAGTATTGATATTCTTTAATTCAGTTTCAGTTATTCTTTCCATCTTATTACTTACTGAGCTTTGTAGCTCACCTTGTACTTTTCACCATTCAAGGTCCTAGCGAGGGAGTACCAGAGATGGGGCCTAGTAACAGTGGTCAATAGTGTGTGTACATAGAGCCGCTCAAGACCAAAGATGTCTGGGAGTTGTCAGTTTTATAGTGTCTTGTCAGTTTAGATTTCTTCAAGATATTTTACTCTTGAAAAATAAAATAATGGTTTTGATAATGACTATATGAAAATCAATCTCTAAATCTTTATAAGTAAATATATATGGACAAAGTTTTTTTAATCAATCTATATGAATGAGAAAAACAATCTTTAAATCTCCTTGAGTAGAGTTATGAAAATTTATATAGGAGAAATGTTAAAGTGTGATTGAGTGTATTTAGATTTAAAATAAATATGTTTTTAATAATCTCAACTTGCTTTCAAAAAAATCGAAATGAGGATTTGTTTAGTTTTCATTTTTTCAAAATGGATAGTCGACTATGTGATTTAATGCTGTTGACTATGCCTAAATATAGTCGACTATGTTATATGGATAGTCGACTATGCTGATTTGATCTGTCGACTATTTTTCACTCTGTTGACTATCATGTAAGGATAGTCGACTATGGCTTTTCATCTGTCGACTATTTTTGTTTATAAAATTCAAAATCCTCTTCATATTTTTACATCTGTTGACTATGTTTATGCGTCTGTCGACTATGAAAAATTTGTGTTAGAAGATAGTCGACTATGCTTTCTTGTCTTTCGACTATGTTTTGTTTTACTTGTAAAATAGTCAACTATGCATTTTCTTCTGTCGACTATATCTTTTGCAAAAAGCTTTCAACGGCTAGTTTTTCAAACTCCAACGGTCACAAACGGCTACATTTCTCTTCAATCTTTTGGGAAGCCTATAAATACAACTCAAGGATGATCAAGAGAAGACTAATGGATGGAAAGGAAATGATTTGAGCTTACATCGTATACACATTTGTGTTTATATTGTCTGTGCTTTAATTTTCTCTCTTCAAGGCTTTGATCTTCACTTGTAATTATTTACTTCAAGCCTTGTATCATTTTTGAGAGACATTGTAACTAAGAGATTCATCTCTTAGATTCTCTCCAATTATATACTTCTTGTATTTCCTAGCTTGTGTAGCTAGAGGGCCTACTTGGTTCAAGTAAGAAGTTGTATTTCCTAGCTTGTGTAGCTAGAGGGCCTATTTGTGTAAGTAGGAGGTTTTAGTGAATTGTTTCAAAATCCTTAGTGGGAGCTAAAGTAGTGGATTAGGCTTGGTTTAAACCGAACTACTATAAATCCTTTGTGTCATTTATTCTTCTTGCTTTACATTTGTCATTTCATATGTTCTATGTTTTAAATCACTAAAACCTCAATTGGGTCAAAAAGGATTTCAAGTTTCAATTAAGTTTTTTTAAAATATCTAATTCACCCCCCCCTCTTGGTGTGTGCCATAGCACCTCTCGTTCTAACACTTCATATATCAGTTGAGGGATTTTTCCTTAGTCAGTAGATTATGTTTCCAGTTTGTTTTGGATTCGGGGTTTTTATTATAGTTGCAGTTTTTCAGTTTAGTTAGAGATGTTTTAGTTATGATCAGTTGATTTATTAATGGTATCAGATTTTAGTTTGTGATGACTTGGAGTTTTATGTTATTCAGTTTTCCCTAGTAGCACATTTTCTCGGGCAGTACTAAGAGAGGGGGTGTTACCTATCGTCTGCTCTTAGTCCTTACTGTCTACATCAATTAAAAAGTCAAATCCCATCATATATATATATATATGCCAAAAACATATGTATGCAGCCATCAATGCAATTATCTAAAATCTTTACATGTCATTTCACTGACTTTCCATCCATAAGTTCTTACAACGACTACACTATATACATAGATAAAACATGGCAACATAGAAAACTCAAGCATAACCACATATTTGTAACTTTTTTTTAGTTCCAAGACATCTCTCTACATACTTTTTTTTTTATTAAAATGATAAATATATATAGATCAAAATGTACAGAATGCACTGGGCATACCCAGGAAATATAAGGGATAACACCCCAAAACAACTATTCCAAAGCAAGGGCTTCAAACTGGACTAAAATATAGGGATACATAATGAACATTACTTTGTATACATATGTTTTAATCCTTATAATGATACCCTTAACATGGGGTTGAGAATTATAAAAAATAAAACGATTTCTAGCCTCCCAAATCTGATAAATAGTGCAATTGAACGCAATTATCTTAGCCTTGCTAACCCATGAGGTCCTTCTTGCCTCTTTCTTGATCCATTTAATAACACTAGGAATCGATGACATAGTCCTTAAAATACCTATCCAGGCCTTATATGATGCCATACAGTTGAATTAAAAGGGAACTGAAAAAAAAATGATGCACAAATTCCAACGCACCATTACACAACGAGCATGTTTGGTCAATTTCTATGAAGGAGAACTTGTAAGGATACTAGATTTGTCACATAAACAAAGAATAAATGCATGTTTAGGAATCAAGCAGGGATTCCAAACCACCAAAGTCCAAACTCTGTTATAACCTTTAGGATGAAAGAACTCATAAGCTGCAAGCCCATTAAACCTCTGCCCTATAGCTCAACTGTTCACACTACAAAAAAATTGATTTTTAGCTACAGTTTTTTTTGCATTTAGTGGCGGTTTTTAACCGCCGCAAAGTGATTTAGCGACGATTTTGAAAATCGCCGCTAATACAGCCGTCGCGCAGCATTTAGCGACGATTTTTATCAACCGCTGGTATAACCGCCGCTAAGTGATATTTTTAGCGGCGGTTTTTTAAATTTAGCGGTGGTTTAAAACCGCCACTAAATTTAATTGAATTTAATATTAAATTTAATTATCAAAAATAATTTAATGGCAATTTTTTTAATTTTTTGCGACGGTTTTGAAACCGCCGCTATTTACCGTATGCAAGTTAAAAGCAAGCGCGAGCCAGGCCCCGCCCCTGCGCGCCCACTGCCGCAAACCCTCGCCATGCGCGCGCCCGCTCGTGCGTTCGCCCGCCCACCGCACCTGCTGGAATAAATTCCAACAAATGTAATCCACAAGTTTCGATCTCGCGACTGCGCGTACACACGCGAAGCCAGCTGATCTGCAAAGCCACCTTGTAATATACTCGCGCATATTAATTATAAAATAATCGAACCACTAATTTTCAGAATTCAGTTTGCACCCACAAGCTCAACTTTTTGAAATTACACTTGGCGCCAAATTAAATAAAATAAAAAAAATAATTTTATTTTTAATTGAATTGAATTAAATTAAATTAATTAATTGAACTCTCAAAACACCTAAAAAAGAGTTAACATATTAACTTAATTAATTGAACATAAAATGTTTTAAACTGATTAATTAAATTAAATAAATTAATTGATATAAATAAAAAAATTTAGATTATTTTGTAAAATTTAATTTTATTTTATATTTAAATTATTATTATTATTTTAAATTTAATTTTTTATTTTTTTATTACTGAATTTTGTGCCAGTTTTTTAAAACCGTTGCTAAATTTAATTTTTTATTTTTTTTATTATTGAATTTTGCGACGATTTCGACAAAATCGCCACTAAATTTAATTTTTTTGATTTGTTCGTTATTGAATTTTGCGGCGGTTTCAACAAAATCGCCGCTAAATTTAATTTTTTTAATTTTTTATTAATGAATTTGGCGGCGATTTTGAGAAAACCGTCGCTAAATTTAATTTTTTATTTTCTTATTAGTGACTTAACAACGATTTTTTAAAACTGTAGCTAAATTTAATTTTATAATTTTAATTAATTAATTTTGCGGTAATTTTTCGACATCGTCGCAAAATATGAGATAAGCCACCGTAAAAAACATATTTTGCGGCGGTTGAAAAACCAC
Source organism: Diospyros lotus (assembly GCF_014633365.1). NCBI lineage: Eukaryota > Viridiplantae > Streptophyta > Magnoliopsida > Ericales > Ebenaceae > Diospyros > Diospyros lotus. The sequence goes on from NC_068350.1 coordinate 26,086,526, forward strand.
CGCAAAATACCATGTTTCGCGGCGATTTTCAAAATTGCTGCAAAAAATCTATTTTTTTGTAGATCATGAGATTAGACGCAGCCTCCACCAAGCCCTTTGTCTAGATAAGTACATCCCTAATAAATAGGATTCTCTTCATTAGAGATGAATCATCCTTCCAAGTAGGTCACTCCCATATGGGCACTAAATACAGGAATTCTTGGTGGATCCATCGCACCCATAGAGTGTCCTTTTTTCGATGAATGTCCCAAAGAACCTTAAGAAAGAGGGCATAATTCCATGACTTTAAATCCTTAAGGCCAAGGCCCTTCTCGCTCCTAGGAAGGCAAATTTCCTTCCAAGTAACTAGGGAAGACTTGCCATTCCACAAAAAGCGCCTACACAATCTATTAATTTTCTTAATAACAGCCATTGGGATGGGGAGAATAGCCAGCTAAAAACTTTCGACTCCCTTAAAGATTGCTCTGATGAGCTCTACCTAACCAACATACAATAGGATCGAGGCACTCCAAGCCTTAATACAATTAGAAATCCTATTCACCATCTCAAGATAGCTAAATGGCATGACTCATCTGGAGAAATTAGTAAGTGCGAGGATGGCCAGCAACTCCTACCCCTCAATACTGGCAGTAAATATACTGGATTTAAGAGCATTGGCCTGAAGGCTAGCCTTAGCCCCAAAGTCCCTAAGATAGTCCAAAATGATGCCAATAGAAGTGACGTCACCCCTGGCTAGCAACATAAGGTTATCAGCAAAGGCCAAGTGCGTGATCTTAAGCCTACTGCATCTGTTGATTTTATGTAATTCAAAATGTTTTCTCAACTTTATGCTAATTATATGAAATTTCTGAGCTGCATTTGTTATTCTTTATTTTTGAATTAAATGTTGTTGACATTCTGTTGATATGTTTGTTGGACTATTGATTATATGTGGGCTGTTGAGTTTTATGGGCCAAGCCCATATTCGTCTCGTGTGGCATTTAACGTTGCTAGCCGAGCCCATTTGTTGGTCCATGTTGGTGTTGCTATAAAAGGGCAATCCGCTGCCCTAATCTCCAGAATGTTCTGATATTTACACTTTTGCTCTCTCTTTCTGAAACCCTAAGTCGGCGACTCTTGAAGCGAGACACATCTTGTGAATCCTTCGTTCTAATCTCTATTTCTATCGGTTTGTTGGTTGCTTCCATGGTAAGATCAGTCGGTAAGTAAGTGTATTACTTAATCTCTATGTTGTTTTAAATGCCTGAGGCGTGAGAGGTTGGTTGACTGAAAAGAACAGATATTTAGTCTTGATCTTGAGATCGATATTGAACAGATCTATCTTGATCTTGTTGTTTTGGTTTTTGTTTTCAGTTGTATTTTTGCAATACTGTTTTTACTTTCGTTTAATGATCTTGTAATCGATTGTAAACTTGAGATCTAGTGGATTGGCTAGAGGCAGAGCCTCTGTCGTGAGTAGGATCTATTGATCCGAACTCGTATATTGTTGTGTCTCTATTTGGGTGTGTGAGTTGTGGTTGAATCTTTCGATTTTACTGTTTACTATGCTTGATCTGTGTTTGGCCGAGGAAATAGGTTGGTTAAAACCTACAAGTAGTATTAAAGCCACGAGGATCCAAGATCCCGGTCAAGCTGTCTCATATCCGAAAGGTAAATCACAGATCTGGTAAGGTCTTTAAAGAACTAAGGGTTTCTGGACTCATACTCTGTTTTGCCCTAATTTTTGTTGTATACTCTTGATCTTGAATAAGTAATCTGATTGTTTACTATATTTTGTGACATATTCTGTCATGTGTTCTTATCTATTTTTTCATATCTAATGTCCCTATTTTTACTTTAATCCTGTCTGATTAGTCTTAGTAAATCTCAAACATCACCTGTAATTACCATTATGTTTTGTTGCTCATATAAATGGCTCCATCTAAATATGAATTAGATAAGTTTGATGGTAATGGTGATTTCTCTCTGTGGCAAAAGAAAATGACTGCTATATTGGTTCAAAACCAGTGCTCTGAAGCACTGGATGAACCTTCCATAACTAAGAAAGATAAAGTAGAACCCCCTCCTACTCCTGAAATGCGTAAAATGGATAGATTAGCCTATAGTCTAATTATTTTAAATCTTTCTGATAAAGTCCTTAGGCAAGTTAACAAAGAAAATACTGCCTTAAAGGTTTGGAATAAGCTAGAATCTTTGTGTATGACTAAATCTTTAACCAGTAAGATTTACTTAAAAGGAAAATTATTTGGTTTTAAAATGAATACCTCTAAATCTCTAGAAGAAAACCTAGATGACTTTAATGTCATTGTAATAGGTCTAGAAAACATAGATGAGAGTATTTCTGAAGAGAACCAAGCTGTAATCCTTTTAAATGCTTTGCCTGAGTCATATAGAGATTTAAGGACTGCAATGCAGTATGGCAGAACATCTTTATCCTTAGAGGATGTAGTGTCTGCCCTAAGATCTAGAGATCTTGAAGATGATAAGAAAGATAAGAAAATAAATAGTGCTAAAGGCTTAAATGTAAAGGGTAACTGGGAACATAAATCTAAGAATAAAGGCAAAGGGAATTCAAGGGGTAGAAGTAAAATGAGGTCAAATTCAAAGTCTAAAGGAACTAGTAGGGGATCCTCAAAAACAAGAACATGCTGGTATTGTAAGAAAGAGGGTCATGTAAGAAAGAATTGTTACAAAAGAAAGAAAGATCTAGAAAATGAGAGCCCTAGTAATCAAGATGCAGCAAATATTTCTGATGGATATGATATTGCAGAAGGCCTAATTATGATAGAACATACCATAGGTGATAAGTGAATTTTAGATTCAGGTTGTACTTTTCACATGACACCTATGAGAGACTGGTTGCTTAACTTCCAATATATAGAAGGTGGGAAAGTCCTAATGGGTAACAATCAATCATGCAATGTGACTAGTTTAGGATCAATCAGGTTTAAAATGTGGGATGGGGCATATAGGACTTTAGATAATGTGAGACTTGTGCCAGACCTTAGAAGAAATCTTATTGCCCTAGGTATGTTAGATTCAAATGAAGGTCTTATAAGTCAGAAAATGGTGTCCTTAAGGTGTTTAAATGATCCATAGTAGTTCTTAAGGGAATTCGTAAGCAAGGTAGGTATGTATGTCCTTCAAGGAGAGTCTATCTCTGGCAGTGCTGCAGTCTCATCTTCTGAAAATGATGACGTTGTCTTGTGGCATAGGAGATTAGGTCATATAGGAATGAAATGTTTACTAGAATTAAATAAACAAGAAATTTTAGATCCTAGGAGGATTAATAATTTAGACTTTTGTGAGACATGTGCCTTGGGCAAGTCTCACAGATTGCAGTTTTCTTTTGCAATTCATAAGTCTAATGATGTCTTAGAGTATGTTCATTTCAATCTTTGGGGATCTCCCCAAGTCCGTAGCTCCCTTTCAGGTGCCCAATATTTTCTTTCCTTTATAGATGATTATTTTAGGAAGGTTTTGGTCTATTTCCTTAAATATAAGAGTGAAGCCTTTGCTAAATTTAAGGAGTGGAAGACCTATGTAGAACTGCAATCAGGCAAGAAAATAAAGACCCTTAGAACGGATAATGGCCTGAAATTCTATAATCAAGAATTCTCAAATTTTTGCAAACAAGTAGGCATTGCAAGGTATAAAACTTGCAGTGAAACACCTCAGCAAAATGGAGTTGTTGAAGGCATGAATAGATCTATTCTAAATAAGGTTAGATGTTTTTTGAAAGACTCAAATTTGCCCACGAAATTCTGGGTTGAAGTAGTTTCAACTGCCTGTTATCTTATAAATAGATCTCCTTCCTCTTCCATAGAATTTAGAACTCCAAAGCAATTATGGAGTGGGAAAATCCCATCCCTAAACCACCTTAGACCTTTTGGATGTATTGCATATGTCCATAAGAAAGAAGGGAAGTTAGACCCTAGAGTTAAGAAGGCTGTATTCTTAGGATACCCTCAAGAGGTAAAAGGATACAAATTATGGCTGATTGAAGAAAAGAAAATTGTTATCAGCAGGGATGTAGTATTCAAAGAATCAGAATACTATACCCCAAATAAGGTGGAAAACATCAAGGTAGACCAAGTTAATAAATTTCAGTTTGAGATGGAAAGTGATAGCATTAAAGATAAGGTAGGAGAGTCTAACCAGGACATTCCTCAAGAGTCTAGCTCTCAAGATCTTGCTGAAACTAAAATGGAGAATGAGGATGGTGAAAATTCAGCTGAAATTATTCCAAAATTGGATAATTATGTTCTATCTAGGGATAGAGTGAGGAGAGAAACTAAACCTTCTGCAAGGTATGCCCATGCTGATATAATTGCCTATGCTCTTAATATTGGAGATTCAATAAAGCATGAAAAACCTGTTAGTTATCAAGAATCTTGTTCAAGTAATTATAAAACTAATTGGTTAAAGGCAATGAAGGAAGAGATGGAATCTCTTCAAAAGAATAAAATCTGGATTGTAATATCCCATTCGAGCGATAGGAAGGAACGAAACAACTTACCCTGATGGGCCTACACGAACTTCCCAGGGGGTCACCCATCCTTGGATTACCCCAGGTTAAGGTTAAGCACGCTTAACTTGGGAGTTCTTTGCCAACATTCATCCCAAAAGGTATCCAGCTGGTGTTGTTTCCTTTCTTACACTATCCTCGATATATACTAACTTCTCTGGGCTCTCGGGGTATTACATTGTCCCCCCTTGAGCACATGACGTCCTCATCATGCAACCTTACAACCAGTCCCAGATCTCCCCCCTTGCATGGCCAATGTGGGATTCGCCTAAGGTGCCTACACGCACCCCCCATTGGGGCCTACACACACCCTTCTTGGGACTCAACCTCCTCGCTGAGGTTTGCCCCACCATCGCGCTCAGAGGCTCGGGGGTCGGCTCTGATACCACCTGTAACATCCCGTTCGAGCGATAGGAAGGACCGAAACAACTTACCCTGATGGGCCCACACGCACCCATCCTTGGATTACCCCAAGTTAAGCACGCTTAACTTAGGAGTTCTTTGCCAACATTCAGCCCAAAAGGTATCCAGCTGGTGTTGTTTCCTTTCTTACACTATCCTCGATATATACTAACTTCTCTAGGCTCTCGAGGTATTACATGGATCCTGGTAAATAAACCTAAAGAGCAAAAGGTTATAGGTTGTAAATGGATATTCAAAAGAAAGCCAGGTGTCCCAAGTGTAGAACCAGCCAGATTTAAAGCTAGGGTAGTTGCCAAGGGTTTTTCCCAAAGAGAAGGCATAGACTACCATGAAGTGTTCTGCCTTGTAGTAAAGCATACCTCTATAAGGTTAGTTTTAGCCTTAGTAGCTTTACACGGCCTAGAGCTTGAGCAATTAGATGTTAAGACTGCTTTTCTCCATGGAAACCTAGAAGAGAAAATATATATGGATCAGCCTATAGGTTTCATAGAAAAAGGTAAGGAGAATAAGGTTTGCTTGTTGCAAAGGTCATTTTATGGTCTAAAGCAATCTCCTAGATAGTGGTTTGATGAGTTTATGCTCAAAGAAAATTACACTAGGTGTAACTTTGACCATTGTGTCTATTTTAAACAACTTAAAGAAAAGATGTTCATATATCTCCTTATATATGTAGATGATATGCTTATAGCATGTAAAGAAAATGGAGAAATAGATAGATTGACTCAAACCCTAAAATCAGAATTTGAAATGAAAACCCTAGGAGCAGCCAGGCGTATTTTAGGGATAGATATCACTAGAGATAGGAAAAAAGGTACCTTGACCTTGTCCCAATCTGGTTATTTAAAGAAAGTGATAAATCTCTTTGATATGGAAGGCTGTAAACCTGTTTCAAACCCTATTCCTTCCCATTTTAAGCTTCAAGCTGTAAAAGGAAATTTACCTAAGGAAGAAGTTGAGTATATGAAGAAGGTTCCTTACTCTAATGCAATAGGAAGCCTCATGTATGCCATGATAAGTACTATGCCTGATATAGCCTATGGGGTTAGCCTAGTAAGTAGATTCATGTGCAATCCTTCTAAGGAACATTGGTCATTTGTTAAGTGGGTTCTTAGGTATTTAAAGGGATCAATTAATAAGGGTTTAGTGTTTAAATCAAATGCTGAAAATTCCAGCAGGATTAAGGGTTATTGTGATTCTGATTTTGCAGTTGATTTGGATAAAAGAAGATCCTTATCAGGATATGTTTTCACTTTAGGTGGAAATGTGATAAGTTGGAAAGAAAATCTCCAACACATAGTGGCTTTATCAACCACTGAGGCTGAATATGTTGCATTAACAGAAGCTATAAAAGAAGCTATGTGGTTGTAGGGAATAGTTAGAGAATTAGGTCTAGGTGACCAAATTTCTAAGATATATTATGATTCCCAAAGTGCAATTCATCTCTCAAAGAATAGTGCATTTCATGAGAAAACCAAGCGCATAGATGTGCGTCTTCATTTTGTTAGAGATATTATAGCTAAAGGTCAGGTCAAGATAGAAAAGATTTCTACTCTAATAAATCCTGCAGATATCCTAACTAAATCAGTTCCTGTAGTTAAGTTTGAGCAGGCTTTAGATTTGCTCAATATTCTTCCAACGTAGCTGTGGAAGATTTGCAGGGGTCTCTAGTCATTATCCACTATTTAATCCATTCTTGAATCAAGGTGGAATTTGTTGATTTTATGTGATTCAAAATGTTTTCTCAACTTTATGTTGATTATATGAAATTTCTGAGCTACAGTTGTTATTCTTTATTTTTGAATTAAATGATGTTGACATTCTGTTGATATGTTTGTTGGACTATTGATTATATGTGGGCTGCTGAGTTTTATGGGCCGAGCCCATATTCGTCTCATGTGGCATTTAACGTTGCTGACCGAGCACATTTGTTGGTCTATGTTGGTGTTGCTATAAAAGGGCAATCTGATGCCCTAATCTCCAGAATGTTTTGATATTTACACTCTTGCTCTCTCTTTCTGAAACCCTAAGTCGGCAACTCTTGAAGCGAGACACATCCTGTGAATCCTTCATTCTGATCTCTGTTTCTATCGGTTTGTTAGTTGCTTCCATGGTAAGATCAGTCAATAAGTAAGTGTATTGCTTAATCTCTATGTTGTTTTGAACGCCTGAGGCATAAAAGGTTGGTTGACTGAAAAGAACAGATATTTAGTCTTGATCTTAAGATCAGTATTGAACAAATCTATCTTGATCTTGTTGTTTTGATTTTTGTTTTCAATTGTATTTTTGCAATACTGTTTTTACTTTCGTTTGATGATCTTGTAATCGATTGTAAACTTGAGATCTAGTGGATTGACTAGAGGCGGAGCCTCTGCCGTGAGTAGGATCTATTGATCCGAACACATATATTGTTGTGTCTCTGTTTGGGTGTGTGAGTTGTGGTTGAATCTTTCGGTTTTACTGTTTACTACGCTTGATCTTTGTTTGGCCGAGGAAATAGGTTGGTTAAAACCTACAGCATCTCGAGTGGAAATTAAACTCCAACTGCTCTGTTGCACCTTTCAGGGCTCTAGACAAGTACTCAAGGTAGATCATGAACAAGAAAGGGGACAAAGTATCCCCTTGTTTAAGCCCTCTCCTACCCTTAAAGAACCCACACATGCTTCTGTTAACAACCATAGAATAAGAGGGCGTAGTCACACACTCAACCACCTATTTAATAAATAATAGAGGAAAGCCCAGCTCTTCCAAAACCTGCTTAAGGAAATCCAGCACATTAAATCATAAGCTTTGTGAAGGTCCACTTTGATGAGGCATCCTGGAGAGATCCTCTTCCTGGTGTATTTTCTCATGAGCTCTTGGGTCAATTGGACTTTTTCAGCAAGGCTTTTCTCTTGAACAAAGCTAGATTGAGCTTGGTCTATAATTGAGCCAAGAGAGGGGCTAATCCGGAAGCCATAATCTTGGAAATGACTTTGTAAAGAACATTACAACATACAATAGGTCTGAAGTCCCCTACCGATGAGGCATGGCTAGATTTGGGCACCAAAATAATAGTCGTGTGGTTGACCTTCTTGAGGAGTCTGTTCGACAAGAAAAACTCTTGGACAGCCCGACATAACTGATCCCCAACGATGTGCCATGAACTCTTGAAAAAACATGTCGAGAACCCATTAAGACCTAGAGCCTTGTCATCCCCAATATCAAAAAGGGCTGATTTAATCTCGTGGACACTGATAGCTCTAGTAAGGCTATTCGCCTGTTGCCTTGAAATAGATGGCCCCAATTTCAAAATGAAAGGATCAATAGGCTCACAGCTACTATCGGTCCTAAGCAAATTCTGATAGAATCTCACAAATTCATCTGCAACCTGGCTGCCATAAGAAGTGATGGACCTATCCTCCCTAACCACACTAGCAATAAAATTCCTCTTAAAGTTCCTCTTGACCATAGAGTGGAAGAATTTGGTACACTTATCACTTTGCTTCAGATAGGAGCACTTAGCTTTTTGGAGGAAGAAAAGCCTGTTAGCCTCTTTTAACAATAAATATTTTTTCCTGAGATCTACAACTTGACCTTGAAGCCCAACAAAATGCGGTTGATCGTGAAGAGCCATTTGGGCCTCCTTCAGGTCTTGGGAAGCCTTCTCAGCTCTAGATGAAATGTGCCCAAAGTGCTTAACATTAAGCTTACGTAGGGGAAACTTAAGCTGCTTTAACTTCATGCAAAACTCATACTTTTTAGTCCCTGGAATATGGATCTGCCACTCTGAGCTGACAATCCCACTAAAATCTCATGAGTAACCGACGTATTAAAGAATTTAAACGCCCTCCTCCGAGACCAAGAGGGATAAAAAATCGAAACAAGAGAGAAAGTTCACTTGCCCGTATAAACCTTCTATCATCCATTGATTATTAGACATAGCTCTGTCAAGCTTAGATAAAACCCTATTGTTTGACCAGGTGAAGAAACACCTTAATGAAGACAACTTAGATAGCCCAGCAGCCAAATAACAATCATAGAAGTCCTTAAGCACAAAAGGCGAGACTTCAAGGCCATTGTACTTTTCCTCAGGCCTCAGGACACAATTAAAATCCCCCAAAAGAAGCCAGGGGCTAGAGCACTGAGAGCCAAACTCCACAAGGTTGGACCAAAGCGGTCTTCTGGCCACCACAGAATTATATGCATAAATAAAATTAATGCAAAAAGAACAGGAAGTGACCTTACACTTAGCTCTGTAATGAATCACTTGGGGTGAAAACTCAATGGGCTCAAGCTGAACTTTATCTTAGTCCCAGAGAATGAGAATTCTCTCGCCTTCATGAAGATGAAACTTATCCATTCCCATCCTCTACTGAACTTATTATGCATGATCGAAGCAAGCTTGGATTGAGAGAGCTTGGTTTCCAGAATACCCATAATATCAATATGATGCATCTGCATGAGGAAAGAATCCCCATGCTATTTTAGAGGCCCATTTAGGCCCCTGATGTTCTAGCAACCAATCTTCATGGCGGGAAAGCAAAGGCATGGCCAGGAGAGATTTGTTCTTCTCTGCATCAGGAACCTTAGGGATAAGATCCCCAGCCTTGTCATGACCTTGCTTTCTAATCTTACCATCCTGCAGCTTACGTGAACCATTAGTTTCGTGAACTTCTGAATCCTCGTGGTGCTTGCTGCCCCTTTTCCTCTTACTTTTCACCACTTGGAATTAATCTTCCAAAACAGCTTTCGAAGGGCAACCCTGCAAGGATTATCCCTCCTCTTGATTCTCCACCTGGGCTTGACAAACAGAATCCAGGGTCCCCTACTAGGCTTCCAAGGCCTTTGGAAGACTAGAAGGACCAACTTGCTGGGAAGAGTCCCTGGGTTCCTCCCTAGGGGAGCCTTCCTCCCTAACGTCCTTGCTCTCTTCAAATTGGATATTCGGCTGGGGTGGACCATTTCCCATCTCGGTCGGCCTACTGTCCCTTTTGCATCCCGATTCCAAGTGTCCCAAGAATCTGCATCTGGAGAAAAATTTTGGTTCACACTCATAAACCCCTTTCTGCTGCTTGACTCTACCAAAAGGAAACTCAATTTCAAAAGATCTAGTAAGCTCATTCAAAGCCTCAATCTCCACCAAAACACAAGCAAACGAGATTCGCTCCTTGGTGACAGTGAGCTTGTCAGTCATAATAGGCTTTCCAATAGCAGAAGCAATCTTACTCAAAGCTTTAACATTCCAACAGCTTAACGGTAAGCTCGGCAATGCTATCCAAACTAACATTATGCTACCCATCTTATTGTCAAAATCAAAATCAGGAGGCATCTTCTTAAGCATGAGAGGGCAACCATAGGCAAAGTACGGGCCCTTTAGTAGAACTTATCTCCGGACTCCTTATCCGCAAACTTAAAAACAAGCCACCCAGTGGAATGGGATAGGTATTGATAACTAACTTTCCATGAGGCGCACAGTTTTAAGAGGGCAGCCCGACCTGGGAATTTTCCAACAAAGAATCCAACCAAACAGAAACCCCAAGCTTCCTCAACGTCATCAACATCTTGGTCCCCAAGAACTACAAGAGAACCTTGTTTCTCAATGGCTTGCAGCGAAAATCCTTGCTGCTATTTGTTGTTTGTAAAAAGGCCAACCCAGGGAGCCTTTTCCTTAACCCCAGCCTTGTACTTTGATCTGGCCTCATCTGGGTAGATTTTCGAGTCAGTTTCTTTATCTCCCAAAGTTCGGGTGACACTTGGAAAAGACCCCTCTTTACTATTGGAGCCTTCACAAGGGAACTTAAGAACTGGGCCCTCACCGTCGGAATAGGGAACCAACTTTAATGCAGGAACACTCTCCAGTCTGAGGTCAACTTTTGCCCCATTGACCCCTACAAAGCCTAGCGATGCTGAATCCTTAGCCTTAATTTTTCCCCCATTAGGGGGTAGTTGGGAATATGAGTGCTCTCCCAACTGATTTAAAAATTAATCTGACACTAGGCTGGAAGCAGAACCCATGCCAGTTAGATTAAAAATTGAATCAGCTGCCACAGAAAACCCCATATCCCTAATAAATAAGAAAAATGGAGATGAAAGAACCCAGATCCGCAAAGAGACTCAACGAACCACACCAAAAATCACAACAACTCCCTTTGAAATTCAAAAACCAGAAATGGGAAAAGTCGAACTTGAAATTTATAATTTAAAACTTCAAGTCTGTCGAGGGAGAGACCCATCCCTTAAATCAAGTTAGCAAAGTCAAAAACCTGCTGCAAATCATGATGGAAAAAGGAGCATGCCCCCAATCCACAAACCGACCACAGAAACAAAAATATGAGAAATTTGGAACTCAATGAAGCAAAGAGGCAGCCTTGTAAGAAGAACCCCCCCCCCCCCCCCCCCCCCCCAACCGAGAGCTTTTTTCTCTAAATACAAAAATATAAATATAACCACATTAAAAATACATTATCTTTCCTCTTAACCTTGGGGTTTTAGAGGATTAGTCAACTTTTTTAGATTTGGCTAAAGTGTTATTAAAAATACTAGGGTAAAATGATGGCTCATAAGTGTAATATTTAAAAATTTTGGAAAGATTTTTTGGACATTAAATTAAATTTTGAGAAATAATGAGAATTAAATCAAAATATAGCCTATTGGTAATTTAGCAAAATTAGTGGGTTTGGGATGGAATCTCAACGAAATAATGGAAGATTTCAAAGGATTTGGGCCTAAGTATAATTTGTGAAAAACTACAAATAAGCGAATTTTTAATAAATTAATGAACCAACTTTGAGGTCCAAATTAAAGTGGAGCAAATTAAATTGGACTGAATCCAATACTAGGCTCCATTGACAACATGAAGGGGAACTTGTATGACCCACTTTTATAAAAGATTGTAAAAAATATATATATTAGAAGTTACTTAAACGTAACGTAGGGTGAAAAATATGAAAGGTTGGTCATAAGCCTATTTTGAAATTATTTAGAAAACAATTGGGACAAAATCAAGACCCACCAAAAGGTAGGTATCTAAGTGGACATAGAATACAACGGTAACTTTGGATTTCAATAGTAAGAAATAAAAAAAAAAAAAAAAAAAAACAGACTCAAAAGATTGTAAAAAAACAAAAAGCGAGACACGACAAATGTTTTGGGAACCTGAAACGCAAAAGGGTAAAAAACTACTTTTTGGTTCAAATTTTTTTAAGATAACAAGAAAGATATGAAAAGTAAAAGAATGAAAAAAAAATAATTCAAATTGAGATGTTAATGGAGGAAGAAATCACACTAGAGGGATGGAAAAATCAGCAGAAACTGACAGCTCTTCGGCGACAAACAACCCAAAATGTATAGGATCGCAGGGGAGATGAAATTGAAAACTTCCTACCATAAAAGGGTTAATTTATTCTAGCTTTGAGGTATGTTCGAGACAGTGGCAGAGCCTGAAGTTTTTACTTTTTACTTGGGTGGACAAAATTAAATAATAAAAAAAATTTGAAATAACATAATATTTAAGAAAATATATTAATAAATTATTATAATTATTCTTGATGTATTTTTATATTTTGATAATGTCGCATAATGACATTATTATCAATTTCATTAAATATATTATTTTCAATATATACAACTAAACTGTTATTCGATAATTGATCTCCAATTTGATTATGCTACTCGATCTTGACAAGCTTTATAACAGAAAATACTCTTTTTACTGTAGTAGCAGCAATATGAAGAATTAAGACTAGTGTCACAAGTCTGTAAATTAATGAATACACATTATTTTTCTTCGTCACTATCAAATTCTGTGCAAGATTACTAAGGCCTTTCAAAATTCTTGTCAATACGCACATCAATAATATATGTTTTAAGGCAGTAAGTTACTGCCTTGTATCTATCAGGTTACTAGCAAAATCTTCATAAACGCAAAAAAAAAAAAACAAACAAACCCAATATCTTTCAAGAATGCCTAATAATAGTAGTCCCCAAATCCTTCAAGAATCCTTTTATTGTGTCAAAGAAATCAGGGCAAGAAATTAAGCAAATAAGTTGTGCAAAGCACGCGGCAGTGTGCAACTGGTTCGCGGCACACTGCCACAAGCCCCTCAATCATTGGCATTAGCTCGCGACGTTTAATGCCGCGAGCTCGCGACAGTGTGTCACAAGCTCTTTGGAGGCTCATCTCTTCTTTGTACCTTTATAGCTTGATCTGGCCCAACGTCATTTTGCCTCCCCTTTTTTTTTCTTTCCCAAGCTTCAAGGATTTCCATTTGGACAATAAATTGCTCTGATCGAGCAAACAGTTCGATCATTAAATTTGGCTCAGAAAATGCTAGAGATCTTCTGAGTGGGGCATACGTGGTTCCATTAAGCAAGGCTGAGGCTACCAAACCAACCAGGAGGTCCCTTACTTCCTGCGTGGCCGCTCTGAACCACTCAGTGTATTGCTTTAGGGACTCACTGGGTCTTTGTTGCAAGCTCATTAAATACATGGCGCTCTTTTTCTTCGGGACATAGGTAAAGAATGCTTCTAGAAATTCTTTTTTTAGCTGTTTGAATGACTGGATATGTCCAGCTGGTAAGTCTGTGAACCATTGTTGAGCCTGCCCTGCCAAGGAGAGTAGGAAGGCTCGGCACGTAGTGACTTCATCCCATCCATGCAACACAGCCATCGCCATGAAGTGTTGTACATGCTTCACAGGATCCTCCTTTCCCAGGTACACCGAAAGTTGCGGCAGGTTGAACCCTAGTTGCACCGGTTGCTTCTGAAATTCCTCGGATAGAGGAAAACCTTTTGTAGGAATTTCCCTTGGCGTCATCACAACTTGTTTCTGCTTTAGCACTTCTTCTATGAGGCGTTTGACGTTGGATGCTTTGAGCGCTTCTTTTTCCGTTTCGTTCCTGTGTGGAGACGGGACGCAAAGAGCTCTTGAGTGGGAGCTTTCTGCCATTTCTTCGTACATGGGGGCTTTCCCTGGCCTCCTGTCGTGATTTTCCCTTGGGTTTGTTGTTTCTCGAACTGGGTCATTAGGCCTAGGAGTCCCAATTCTTATCCCTTGTCTTGGGGTCCTCAAGGGGTTGTTTTGGGATCTCCAGTGTTCTCCCCCTGCCCCCGTTTGTCCCATGCGGGGAATGTGGATGTCCGGCATCAATTCATGCAAAAGAGCAGTAATCCCTTCTAATCTTTTCATGCTCTCCTCGTTGTTTGTCCTTAACTCATCATTCTAGTGTTTTAGTTCTTCAAAATTCTTTCACAACAGCTCTTAATCTGACAGTGGGACCGTGGGGGGCCTATCCTAGACGGTTCTGGGGGGACCGATGTCGCCGCTGGGTTCCTTCGAGGAATCGAGGACTGTCTTAGTGAGTGTTGTTCTTGATTTGCTGGTATTGGGGGCGGGACCTGCCTCCCTTGTCTGATCGCCTGTCTCCCCTATTCGACAGCGTGTATCTCCCTCTGTTCCAAGTGCTCCAAAACCCCAAATCCGGTAGCCTGATTGCCTTCGACCATTGGAATGTTTCCCGAGCGCACCTTATTGTCTAGATGATCTTCCAAAGGTCCCGGTATTGTAGGGTGTACTTGGCTGGGGTCTCTTGTCCTTGTGCGAGCACTCCTCCGGGTAGGGTTAGGCTAGTTTGACAAACCAGTTGATCTTATCCCTTTCGGCATCTTGTGTTAGGATTGGCTTTTTGTTGCGATTTCCCACAGACAGCGCCAAATTGTTATTGCCAAAATACAACAATTAAAATTTGTTATGTGGGATCCACTCAAGGTTGGTGTCGAGTGAAGTTAAGGTTGCCGTAAGAGATGTTGCCTTAAGGGAAATTGTCGCTAAGATGCTCGCCGCAAGGATTCGCCACTAGCTTTCGCCACAAGCATTCACCATTAGCTCTGGCCACAAGCTCTTGCCACCAGCTCTCGCCACTAATTTTTTCCACAAGGTTTCGCCACTAGCTTCGCCACAAGGTTTTGCCACTAACTTTGCCACTAGATTCGCCACAAGGTTTTGCCACTACCTTTGCCACAAGGTTTTGCCACTACCTTTGCCACTAGCTTTGCCATAAGGTTTTGCCACTAGTTTCGCCACTAAGTTTGCCACTAGTTTTGTCACAAGGTTTTGCCACTAGCTTCACCACAAGATTCGCCGCAAGACTTTGTCTTCACCGTTAAGTTCGCCGCAAGACTTTGCCTTCGCCGCTAGGTTCGCTGCAAGGATTTGACCCTGTTAATGCTGAGAAAATGGCTTAGAAGGCTCGCGGGAATCTCCCACGCGAAGACCCTCTGATGCCTAAGTTAGTCCCGGATCCCAATGATTATTCACGAAAATAGTAAAAGTGTATTCAAAGTGACAAGTTTTTACTGAAGTTGGAAGTCTTGTTCACTGTCTTGTAGCTGGATATTTATAGGGTGCGATTTTCATGGGTGGCTAGTGTCGACACGTGGCACTTGCCGAGTGGGGCTCTTGGCTTTTTTGGGAGACGCACACTGCCGCAAGCCATTGAGCATGCCGTAAGGTCAGGTTGGTCGCAAGCTTGGGAGGCGCGTATGACTTTGGCTTGCCGCAAGCTTGGGGGCTTGCGGCAATGTGCCATGAGTGAAGTGGTCGGGCTAGCGGCACACTTGGATTGTGCCGTGAGCCCATGCTCATTGTGCCACAAGATCGCGGCATTTTGCCACAAGCTCGCAGCAATTGTCGCGAGCTTAACTGATCTGGCTCGCGGCACAATACATTGTACCGCGAGATCGCGACATTTGCTGCTAGTCGAGCAAACGGTCGAGAGGGCTTGGGGCAGTGTGCCGCGAGCCTATGCGAACGGTTGAGAGGCTTGCGACAGTGTGCCACGAACTAGCCGCGCACTGCCACGTGCTTTGCACAACTTATTTGCTTAATTTCTTGCCCCGATTTCTTTGACACAACAATTGCCCCCACTCATTTTATTTTTTTATGGACAAAATGAAAAGAGTAAGAAATTTTACAAAGAGGGGCACACCGCCGCTAGGCTGGTCTTTACCCGCGGGGTAATTTTCCTTCCCACCCACTGGTTCTTCCGGCAACCCTATAAATACCCGTTACCGCAGGGGTTTTATTGTGTCTTTGTTCCGAGTATTGGCTCCTTCTACCGCGAGTTTTTTGTTGCCATGAGCTTCCAAGGATTTGCCACGAGCCTGCCTTGCACTTGCCGCGTTCCTTTCTCGCCTTGTCGCGAGCGTGCCTTGCTTTTGCCGCGAGCCTACCTTGCCTTGCCGTGAGACTTCCTCGCCTTGTTGAGAGCCTTCCTCTCCTTGTCGCGCCTGCCGCGAGTTTGCAACGTTTGCCGCGAGGCTTCCTGGCCTTGCCGTGAGGTTTCTTCTCTTGCCTCGAGCCCTCTTCCTCTTGTCGCGACCTTCCAAGGAGTTTCCTAGCCTTGCCGCGAGGTTCCTCCCTCTTGCCGCGAGCTTGCAAGGAGTTGCCGCGAGCTTCCTTCCTCTTACCGCGAGCCTTCTTACCTCTTACCGCGAGCCTTCAGGTTGTTGTCGCGAGCTTTCCCTGCTCTTGCCGCGAGGCTTCGCTTGTTGCCGCAAGTCTTTAAATTCTCACGTGTTCCTAAGCTCTTTAGCTGCTGCAAGCCTTCCTCAAGCCTGCCGCTAGCTTTTGCCATTAGCCTTCGCCACTAGCCTTCTGTTGGCTTTGCTGCGAGCTTTTCATTTTGCCAGTCTTTCACGTGAGCCATGTTGCCACTAGCCTCTTCAGTTCCTGTTTTCTTTTTTGAAGTCTTTTAGGGTTTTTCCTTTTTGAAGTATTTGTCTTCCAAAGGTCATGGCACCTAGGAGTGTATACCTTCGTACCCAAGACCTTGAGGGACACCCCTGTCGATTTCTTATGGGCAAACGTTCCTCTTTAACAGCCGACGATCTTGCCCAACTAGTAAGCAACTATCGCGTTCCCGCCTCTTATTGTGCTAGGTTGCCTGAGCCAGGCGAATCTTGTGCTGCCACCATTATAGAGGGATGTATGGCAGTTCACGAAATAAGCTTTCGTTTGGCATTTCGCCTTCCACTCCATCCCTTCAGTGTAGAGCTCATTCGTCGGAGCTTTTTAGCTCCAGCTTAGCTACATCCCAATGGTTAGGCCCAATTAGCAGGCTTTTTTGTCTTATGTCACGAAAGGGGGGTGTCTCCCACTGTCGATCTTCTTCTTTTTTTTTATCGTTTTCGACTAGGGAAGTCTCGTTATCACTTGTATACACTTTATAGGGAGCGTGTTGAGGATCGCTTGTTCGAGGGCATTCCACCCAAGGCTCACTACTTCGACACTCATTGGTTTATAGTAAATCCTCCACCGGGTACATGGTATGCCCCCAGAGGTTGGCGTTCTGACGATCAAGTGGCTAAGCCAATTCTTTCCTTATCTATCCCCGATCTTCGGGAGCGATACAATGATGAGCGGCGTCAACTCTTGCGTGGAGGTCCAGTTAGCCTCCTGAACCTTCTCTCTGAGGACCGATTGAGGAGAGCTGGCTGGGTACTCCACGCGGGAGAATCATCGAGGCGCCCAGTCCCTTCGACGCTACCCCTACGGCCCCCAACTCCTCCAGCAACTGATGTCCAAGTAGAAGGAGGGGTCGTCACTCTCCAGGAGCGGTCTCCTCCTGAGGGTTTGGATCCTTCCGACTGCCGCCCTTTTCTTTCCCTCTCGTTTTTTTCTTTTTTGTATTTATTCATCTTTGCTGATCTTAATTCACAAATCTTTCTACTTCTTGGTAGGTATGAGGCGAGCAATTCAAGCTTCTCGTCGTAGGGAAAACGAGGGAGTGACGCGTGACGGGCTTCCTCTACCTATGTCCTCCCCCCTGAAGGTGTTGCTACCATCCCAGAGACTCATGCTGTTGAGGGGACAGGGGAAACTGGTGAGGTGCGACGTCGTCACAAAAGGAGTCGGCGTCAATAAAGGGAGGCAGGTCCATCCACTTCCCAGCCGATCGTTGCCCCTACTCTTATGGAACCTCCTGAGGGCGTCCTATTGGTTCCTCCTCCAGCTGAATATCCCCTTGAACCTGGTGAACTTCCCTACGAAAGGCACAACTCAATTGCCATGAGCGGGGCTCCTGATGGTGCGGGGTACGTTGGCCATTTCGATGCAACTCCGGCGGTACATGGTGGACAAGAGAACGAGGTTACCTCTCGCCTTGACCAAGAGGCCATCAACGCAGCTCAGGCTGCTGGTTATGGGCAATTTCGTAGAGGGGTAGTTAACCCATAGCGTACTGAGCGTCGGGTTCTATGCAATAAGGAGAGGTTACGTCTCCGAGGTTTAGAGCCCAGATTCGCCGAGCTCCCTCCACCAGCTGAACATACCTTAGATCTTAAAGAGGGCCGATGGGCGCGAGGCGAGGAATTTATGGCGCGCACGGGGCTTTTGGATATGGATTCCATAAACATGCGCAGTGTTGGGCGCGCTTATTATATTCCACCATTCTTCCTCGAGATGAGGACCACTATTTTCAAAACCCCCTGATGACATGGATGATTTCGAACGCCACCTGGCCATTGTAAGCCCCCCCCCTTTTTTTTTAGGGTTACCTGCTTAAATTTCCTCATGGCAGGGTGCTCAAGGAGTCGTGGTGGCAAACGCGATGAATTGGGCACGCATTGCAAAAGCTGAGGCAGAGGTCGCTCAGTGGATGAACAAGTCTTGGCAATGGAGTTAGGAAAAACAAGTACTGAACATGAATATCCGGCACTTGGAGTCTGACAGTTCAAGCCTTCATACGCAAGTCGAAGGCCTCCAAACCTAGCTTCAGGGTCTCACTACAAGGTGCCAATTAGTAGAATCAGAAGCCTAAAAATGGAAGGAGAAATTCGTGGAGCAAGGCCAAGCGTACGAAAATATGGCATCTTCATTTTCTAGTGCTCGGGAGGAGATTGTTCAACTTCGAAGGTCTCTCGCCAACTCCGAGGATCAGGTGGCGCAGGCTCGTCAGGAGATATCCAGTCTTGGTGAAAGCAGGCATTGAGAGATCAATGAGGCCGGCTTTTTAATGATTGCTTTCAACGAAAGGAAGCCTACGCCAGCTGCTTCTCCAAGCTAGGCTTTTACCTTGGTCGTAGCCTCCTGGAGTCCCGGCGTCCTGGGGAGTCATTTCTTGAAATGGTATTTTTGGAAACAGCTTCATTTGATCCTCCTGACTGGCGGAAGTATGAACCCAACTCATGTGACCCCAACGAATATATAAGGGAAGCCTTAACAGATGACCTGGCCAACCTGTCTGGTCCGTGGAGTCCTTATGTACTTGATCTGGAGGATACTTCCGGTGTAACGACCCATTAGAGGGCCATTATTTATTCAAGAATGATTTAATTAATTGTTGAAGTATTTGATTAAGCGATTTTGCCAATTAATTATTTAATGTGGAAATTTAAAGATTTTGAAGGAAAAGAATAGCATTTATTTCTTTTTAATTTTGGAGTTTAAAAGAATTTTCCAAAATGGCAATTTAGATTTTTAATTGAGAGAATAGTATATAAATAGCATTTAAAGAGCATTTAATTCTAGTTATTTATTTTGTGGATTAAATGCAAGGGCATGAAGGTGATTTTGGAGTTTTATTATTATTTGAGAGTTTTAATAATAATTTTGTATTATTATTAATTAAGTGGGACTGTGTATTTAAAGAAGAATGAGAATCCATGTATGAGATGGATTTGGATTAAGAGTCTCCTAGTCCCAATAGGAGAAGGTTTTGAGAGTCTCCAAGTTCAATTGGGAGAGGGATTACAAGTTATAAAAGAAAAGAGATCTAGGACTTTATGTCTATATATAGAGCCCATTAGCTTAGCTTTTCTTCACGTCATGTGAAGAACAGAAAAAGGCCAAGAGATAGCAGAGGCTTGCTAGAGTCTTCAGGATCGCTCTAGGGTTCGATCAAAGAGTTCTATCAGGCAAGTATTCTTCTTGTAATCCCTTCCATTACAGGTTCATATTAGTTTTGATTTCAGATTATTCCAGTTCTTCGTTGTAGTTTTCAGATTTATATTAGTAAGCAGAGACGTATATATATATATATGCGTATAACAGTGAAGTTATGAGTAAGTTCTATTACTCCTTATCCATTTTTGTAGTGAAGTTATAAGTAAGTTTTATTAATCCTTGTCCATTTTGGATTACCAGTTCTATTAATCCTTATCCATTTTGGATTGCAAGTTCTATTAATCCTTATCCATTTTGGATTGCAAGTTCTATTAATCCTCATCCATTTTGGATTGCAACCCTCATCCATTTTGGATTGCAAGTTCCAGTAATCCTTATCTATTTTAGATTGCAAGTTTTATTACTCTAAGTTCTAACATCTGGATACCTTGTATCGTATCCGGATGTATCTAAAGTTTTCCGAGTATGATATCCGGATGGTTTGTTTATACATCCGGAAAGGTCAAGATAATATTCGGATGTCTCGCTTGCTATCGGGATGCCTCCCTCAAAAGTTAAATTTTTCATTCGAATAGTCCCCAGTTATATCCAAATGCATCAGTAAGATATCCAGATGACCAGAATCATATCCGGATGTCCTAGTTCATATCCGAATACTTCCCAGCATATCCGAATATGGCAAGTTAATCAATTAATGTATTCAATACCTTCCAACATTGAATTCATAAGCCAGAACATGACAAGTTAATCATACCCATACCCTAAATCATAGTTCATTGAATCTTTATATTCTAACATATAGATGAAGATCATATCATGTTCAGCATTATTATAACATGATCAGTATTATTTTGTGAGATTATGTGCATACATTTTGGTATGAGCATTGAGCATGACTTTATATAGAGCACTACATATCGTGTGCCAGCATTTATGTGAGCATTGCATTGCATTATGCGCGCTAGGCGGCTTAGTCCACGGGGATCCCACCAGTATCAGTTTCAGCTCAATTTATGAGTTGCTCGCTTGGTGGCAACTAGGGGGCTAGGGGCTTTGCCCACAATATGTGCTTACAGTTTTTATGTATACAGGTTTCAGATCAAACAGGTATGTATTATCAGATTATGTGGGCCTATGAGGCAAAGTTGCATACTTGCATTTAATTTACAGTTTATGTGCATTACATTTTTATTAATGCAAACAAACAGTGATTATACAGTACAAGTTCAGTGAGTTATTTATCAATATCGATATTCTTCGATTCAGCTTCAATATTCTTTCCAGTTTATTACTTGCTGAGCTTTTGTAGCTCACCTTGTACTCCTCACCCCTCCAAGTTCTAGCAGGGGAGTATCATATGTGGGGCCTAGCAGCAGTATTCAATAGTGTGTGTACGTGGAGCCGCTCAAGATAAAAGATGTCTGGGAGTCTGTTGAGTTTTACAGTGTTTTCCCATATTAGATCTATTTTATATTTCAGTTGAGGGATTTTCCCTTAAATAGAGTTTATGGTTTTCAATCTGTATTGACTTAGAGTTTTTTTTTCCAATTGATTGAGATGTTCAGTCATGGTATCAGATTTCAGTTTATCAGCCAGTTTATTTTATTATCCCCAGTAGCACCTCTTCTCGGTTAGTTCTAGGAGAGGGGGTGTTACATCCGAGATTATAAAGGCTCTGCAAACGATTAGACATGGGTTGGATGAACCTGATGGCACCCCCCTGAGTCCGCTTCCTCCGGAGTTGGAGCACCTCCATTCTCACAGAGATGATTAGGTCATGCATTTTTATTTTGCTGAATTTTCGATGATTAGGCCATGCGCTTTTATTTTGTTGAATTCCTATTTCGGTTATGTAAAATGGTGGTCCTATTTTTTATAGATGTCGAATTTTTGGGCCACTTGTAACGCCCCGCTCCCACTTATGGGTGTTACTCATGAAGAATTACCCGAATTGTCCACCTACCCGGCCTTTGGTGAAGGGTGGATTATGTTTCAAGACGAAACGCCCTAGGTGGTAACTAGGCTCGTCCTTCCCTTCCCTCAACCCCAGGATTCACTAGCAGAATTAGATTTCAACCACACCGCATTTGGTTGGAAAGAAAACCACTTTAAGCTACCCAATTGCCATTTTCTCATTTATCTTAATTCTTTTTTTCCATCCAAGAATTTTACCGGCTTCATAAAATCACTATTTCAACCAATCCATTGATTGATCACCATTTTTGGAGAAGAAACTCATCATTTTCAATTTTTCAAAATTTCAGCATTATTCTCCAAAAAAGCCCGAAAAATCCCTTTATTTTGAAAATTCCTCCAGGGCCCAAAATCAATTAAGAAATGGCCCAAAATCCCAAAAAAATCCAAATTTTAAAAAAAAATTGGCCAGCGGGGCCCACTGGCCCGCCCGGGGCCTCGTAGTGCGCTGGTCGCGCATGCTGCTCGCGGCCACAGCAGCCCATGTGGCCCTGCCCGCGCGCAGGCTGCTGCCTGCTTGCTGCTGCTTCCGAATTTTTTTTTTCTCTTCGGCCTTTAAACCCGTATTTTCCAGAAAATTACACACCTTTAAATGCATTTAAAATATCCACTTCTCCCATTCCAAAGCCTCTTTTTCTTCCTAATTAAGGCTTAAGCAACACCTTTGATGCTTCCACAACAACTCATACCAAAAGTGAGATTTAACCTAGGTTTTAACATGCCATAAACCTCAATCTCATTTCAATTTAAAATCAACACTTCAAAAGAAAATACACTCATAAGTTTGGCTTTAAAAAGCCTTTATCAATCAAATAAGTTTACATTTCTTAAATCAACACCACAACCTAGGCTTCCATAAGCCATAAATTTACAACAAAAAGTATAATACACCATGAGCTTCAACCACAAGCTTGTAACTTTTCCTTTTCTCCTTTGACATAAGAACAACCTACAAGGGGAGGATAAAACCTCATGAGCTCAAAAGCTCAGTAAGGGTGCATATGCAAAGTAAATATAAGTATAACAAATCTATGTAATGGCAAATGCATGTAAGCATGGTTAGGTTATTCCATCCTCACAACCCAACATGGTTTGAGGCATCAACCTACCACTTCTTTCCCACCCCCATGTCCATAGGTCTCATGTACAAGTAAAGCATGCAAAGAGATATATAAAAAATTTATGCAACCTACTTATAATGCAATGCAAGGCCTCCACCACATGGGACCATCCCTTACCTTAACATTCTTCTCTTTGAAGGTTTAAATCCTCTTCTCAAGAGAGCTCCCCCATCCTCTACTCCCATCTAGGATGGCATTCCAACATGCCACTTACTTTACATACTAACATATTAAAGTAAAAAGAAGGAAGAAATAAACTTACTTTGATTCCTTCATCTTCTTCTCTCTTTTCTTCTCATTGGAAGACAACTCTTTCCTTCCTCTCATTTCTTTCTCTAAATGGCCAAAGGAAGAGAAGACTTCCTTACTTGCCATTTTATACTAGCTTTCCATATTTCAAGAATGCATCCTAGCCATTCACTAAAGGCACAATCCATGTGCTTAAGGGAAAACTAAATCTCAACCATCCATTTTAATAAACAAGACTTCTCTTTTGGAGAAAACACAAGAAGCACAATCCATGTGCTCCCTTCTTTTAAAATCCAAGCCTTTGAATTTTCAAGAATCATCCACTACCCTTGGATCAAGTCCCATAAATAGATTTCTTTTCTATTTATTTAATTTGGACTAATTTCAAGACAAGGCTTGAAAGACATAATTACATTCTTTTCCATTTAAATAAATCCCACAATTTTCCAAAGCATTAATGAGTGACCATTTTTCCATTTTCTTTTTGCATTTGTTTAAATCACATATTTTCCAAGGCATTAACAGTGACCATTTACCATTTTCTTTTGGATTTACTTTAATTCATATAATCATGCATCTCATTAAATGCTTGAAAGAACAAAATCATTTCTTTTTGCATTTAATTAAATCCGTCTCCAACTCATAAATCCACATATATATATGCTCCCACATTTCTAATATGTATTTTTCTCTCAAATTTCCAAGATTATGCCAAGTGTCACTTTAAGACACAAACTTGGCTTCCAATTCTTTATCTTGGTCCTCCATGTGGCATTACCACATTAATTCACCATTTTAGAGAAAAATTAATTATTTTCTCAAATAATTGGATATTCTCTATTTTCCCTATTTTCCATAATTAAATTCCTTTATGGAAATAGATTCCAAAATTCTCAAAATACCCTTTGTGAATTTATTAATCCCATATATCTCCACATAAATATCAAATTGGGATTTAATTCACTTACATACCTAATTCCACATAGGAATTATTTTCAATTCACCAAAATACCCTTTTATTAGACTTCATTATCCAAAGTACCAAAATGTCCCTCTCATAGGACACCATCATTCTCAAGGATCCAACACCTTCTCAAGGGTATTTTTGGAAGTTTTCTGACTCCCTTTCTCATTCTCTTAACACCAGTAACACCAGGTGTTACACCACTAATCTTATGTACGAAAGCGTAGGTGTGCTTGTTTGTCATGTTTACACATGGGCTGTTATCGCTTATTATATATATATATATATATTTCCTTCTAGTATCTTTTGCACATATCTGCTTGTCATGGCGTTTTAAATTTTTCTTTGACTATTTTTGTGTCGGGACGTGTCTTGCTCTTTCTCACTCTCCGTGTTCAAGAATCATGGATTACAAGAATTGAGGATGGGTGTAGTGTCTCCGGCTTATGCTTGTGGGGTCCGCACTGCAACCCTCGATTTTTCTTGTCATTTTGATTTGGAGGCCTTACTGTCGGGCTTTTCCGAGTCATTTTGAGGGCTAGCTTATATTCTTTGTGTGGGGAGCCTTCTTAAGGGCGCTTGTCTTTTCTCTTACAGACCCTTCTGCCTCTAGGTTTGGCTCCGGGTTCGATACATGATCCTTATCAGGCATCCGAGTTTGCCGGGAGGCCTAAGCGCTGGATCGACCAAGGAGTCGAGTCTAGCTTAGGGGCATAGACTAGACTCAAACGAGGGATTCAGGTGAGCCTGCGGGCATAGGTGTCAGAATACTTGAAGAAGCTATGTTGATCCGGGGTTATAGGCACTAGATTGTCTCTAGGTGACCAGGCCCTCAAGGATAAGGCTCGTTGCGGGATTCCTGTCGAGCGCCCAAATTTACCAGGAGGCCTAGGCGCTGGATCAGTCGAGGAGTCGGGCCTAGCTAGCTTGGAGACATAGCGCCGGACTCGAACGAAGGATCCAGGTGAGCCTCCAGTCATAGGTTTCGGGGCATTTGGTGATCTCGGGAATGGATCGTAGCGCATTTGTTGTCGTGTCCTCCGTCTCTGTCTTTCAGGGTCGGTCCACCTTAGGGAATCTTAGTTTGACCAGTAATCTAGCACGAGATTTGATGTGTGTTTATGCACAAGTAATTGGGGCAAGTGCACCCTAGTCAAATATGCATATAGTGATAAAAATGTCGATCCCACGAGAACTAGATCACAATACCAAAACAATTTTAATTAGTCTAAGTTGAATTAATTAATTAATTTGATAAATAAAAAGAAAAATAAATAGAAAATTGAATTCTTTGGGAGAAAGATTAATTAATGAATGCACTAGGGTTTAGATTTCATTTAATCTGAGTTATGTAATTATCTATTCAACCCGATTCAAAACCACAAATACCCTTACAGTATTTTATAATTTATTTGCATGTGATGGTGGATTTCCCTCAATTAATTAATAAACTTTCTCAAGTCATATTAATCTTTTATTAATTGAATTTCACTGCCAGATTTCTGAACAGATATCAACGAAATAAATAAGCATTATGTTCTTTGGAAACCTCTAAACTCGAAAGGGGATTTGACTCACTAAGATTCCTCGATTCCCACACATGAGCTAATCATCTTTCGATCTCATAGTCAAACATGCGATTTATATTGTCTATAGATCTAATTTACAACAATACTTTAGTCAGTCATGTATAAATCATTAGATCATTAAAAGGTGATCAATCTTTTAAAGCATTAAATGCAACAATATAAATTCCTCACGCAAATAATAATCAGTTTTGAATCAAACTAAACAAATAATCACATAATCCCAATATTAAAATTCATCCAAACCCTAGCTAAAATAATTTAGCTAGACATTCTTAACATTAAAAATAAACACTGAAATTGAAAAAGGAGAGAAAGATGCTTCCAACCCAGATCTGATTTCAGATCTGAGTCATAATTGCACTGAGTCAGAATTATCACTATGTGCGTGAAGCGTCTCTTGTAATTTTCTACTCTGCACGCGGCTTCAAAATCCCTCCAATTCCTTATTCTCTATGCACGCCTCAAGTGCTCGGCTTCTTCCTCTTTTCCTTGTGCGTCTCCAGAAGCCCTTTTTAAATCTTCATTGTGCCGCGTCCTTCATTTCTCCTTACTTCAGTGTGCGCCGTCCCCAGCCTCCTTAATTCCATATGCCCTCATCTATAATATCTTATTATTATGTATATATATGAAGCACTAGCGCCCCGAGCCATCCAAAAATCCAGCCCCTTTAAATATTATAATAATATAAATATATATAAGCACATGGAGCCCTAATCTGCACATTCACGCCTCAGTGCCAATTAACATATATATATATATAATAGCTATTTTATTATAATATTATATATATAAATATTATAATTTAATATATAATATATAAAATAATATATAATATTTAATATACTATTAAATATAATAATTTTAATTATATTATAATATTAATTATTTAAAATATTTATTTATTTATTTTATATTATAATATTAATTTTGATATTAATTTTAAAATTAACTTTATAATATATATATTTTTTCCTTTTACGCCCAAATCTTCAAATTAAAATCATTTGCCGGGTTCCTACAAAAAGAGATTAAAATAATATAAAATTCATATAAACAGACATTTATGCAGGAAAATTAACACAAGGTTAAGATAAAAATATGTAAACAATTAAGCCCTATCAAGATTCCAACCAGACATCCGAGTTTGTCAGGAGATCTAGGCGCCGGATTGACCAAGGAGTCAGGCTTAGCCACGAAGATATAACACCGAGCTCAAACGAGGGATCCGGGTGAGTCTGCGGGCATAGGCATCGGATTTTCTAGCGATCCTGGGCCAATTCGTGGTCATTAGCACCAGATTGCAACTGGGCGACTCAACTTTGGTAAGAAGAATCAAGCCAGAATGGCCTCTTTCTTCTTCTCTATTTTTTTTTTCTTTTTTTTTTTTTTGCGCCTCCCTAGGGTCGGTCTACCTTAGGGAATCCAGGTTTAGCCCATGATCCAGCACAGGATTCCTACTAGACATCCGAGTTTGCCGAGAGACCTAGGCGCCAGATCAACCAAGGAGTCGGGTCTAGCCAAAAAGGTATAGCACCGAACTCAAACGAGGGATCTGGGTGAATCTGCGGATATAGTCATTGGATTTTCTGGCAATCCCGGGCCAGCTCGCGGTCATTAACGCCAGATTGCCACTAGGTGACTTGGCCTTTGGGAGCGGGCGGTGCTTGAGCCGTTGTACCTATATTACATTCCATGACACACAAACAGTCGGGCATAGAGAAATTTTATGTGGTTCGGCTTATAGTTTTGCCTACTCTACATGAATACAGGGAGTATATTCTTTTATTCATTTGGGGAATATTATTACAATGAAAAGTTAGAGAGAATCCTGACCCTCGGCTAGATCGGGCAACGCCTCTGGTGACAGGCTTGGTCCTGCCTCTCGTGCTGCGCCTTTTTCACTGGAGTTCATGGCCAGTAGGGCCGAGAAGTACCTTTTGAGGTGCATGGTGTTCCAAGTTTTTCCCATTGTCTCGCCTTGTAGCCTTTGTAGTATGCACGTGTTAGGTCCCAACATTTTTCGAATTCTGTAAGGTTATTCCTAATTAGGTCTGAGTTTCCCTTCCTCTCTAAAAGCATTGGTGATGGCTGTCTTCCTGAGTACCAGATCTCCTTCTTCAAGTTTGCGAGGGTGAACCCTCTCATTATAGTAGTTGGAGACTCTTCTCTAATAAGCTGCCAACTGTACCGCCGTCTTTTCCCTCAATTCGTCTAACAGGTCCAAGTTCTCCCGTAGACGATCCGAATTACCTTCTTCCCTGAAGGCCATGACTTGGGGTGAGCCAAGGTCTACTTCCATAGGGATGAGTACGTCAGTTCCATATGCCAAGCTGAAAGGTGTTTCCCCGGTGGGTGCCCGACTAGTTATGCAATATGCCCACAAGATGTTGGGGAGCTCATCGTCCCATCCACCTTTTGCCTTCTCTAATCGGGTCTTTAAGCCGTGTAGTATGGTCTTGTTAGTTGCTTCAGCTTGTCCATTCGCTTGGGGGTATGCTACAGATGCCATTCTTAGACTGATTCCCCATCGATGACAAAAAGCTCTGAACGCATCTGATTCGAATTGTGTTCCATGATCTGTATTGAGTATACGTGGCACGCTGAAATGACAAATAATGTCTTTCCATACCATCCCTTCTACTTTCTTTTCAATGATGGTTGCCAAAGGTTCAGCTTCTACCCACTTTGTGAAGTAATCTGTGGCTACCAGCAAGAATTTTCGTTGAGCAAATGCCATTAGGAATGGCCCCAGTATGTCTAGACCCCATTGCGCGAACGACAGAGGTTGGAATATCAGTTGGATGGGGGCCGGAGGTTTTACTGTCAGGGGAGCATGTTTCTGGCACTTGTCACAAGTTCGAACTTTCGTGGCGGCGTCTTGCCGTATCGTGGGCCAAAAGAAACCGGCTCGCAGGATTTTCCCAGCTAATGCCCTTCCTCCGAGGTGTTCACCACAATCCCCCTCATGCACTTCTTCCAGTGCCTGTTGTGCTTCCCTTGGTCCAAGACATTTTAACAACGGTATGGAGTACCCTATTTTGTATAATTTCTGGCCAATTATTGTGAAATGGGCTGCGTTGGTTTTTAATCTCCTTGCTTCTGGGGGGGTTACTGGCAGTTCTTGACCAAGAAAATATTTCAATATTGGGCTTCTCCAATCTTCGATCTTCGTAATGCAATGCACCACGATGCCTTCCTCTCCTACACTAGGCTGTTGGAGGACTTCCATGTGGATTAGGTGTCCGGGGTGTCTCGGGCAGAAGCTAATTTTGATAGTGCGTTCGCATGCTGGTTGAGGGACCTATTAATCTGAATCAGCTCGAAATGCCCAAACCTATGGGCGAGTTCTTTCACCTTCTGCAGGTAGCGGGCCAGCACTGGCTCCTTTGCTTCGTAGGTACCTTGAAACTGTTATACCACCAGCTGAGAGTCGTTGTGGGTTGTCAAGTTTTTTACTTATAGTCTTTCTGCTAATGTCATTCCGGTAAGCAAAGCTTCGTATTTTGCTACGTTATTTGTACTGGGAAAGGTGAAGCGAAGCGAGTATTCCAAGATTTCCTATTCCAAAGAAATCAACACTAGCCATGCCCTACTCTCTTTAGCATTTGAGGCCCCATCAATGAACAATATCCATTCGTTATTGCGAGTTTCTTCCGTCGCGGGTGGGTGAGTGTATTCGACTATGAAATCTGCCAATGCTTGTCCTTTTATTGCCTTTCTTGGCTCAAAGCTAATATCATACTCACTGAGTTCAATGGCCCATTTGGTTAGTCTTCCTGAACATTCGGGTTTCTGTAGAATCTGTTTCAATGGTTGATCTGTCAATACTGCCACGGCGTGGGCCTAGAAGTAGGGTCTTAACTTCCTAGCTGCCGCCACCAATGCCAAGGCAATTTTCTCCGCGTAAGGGTATCGCATCTTTACCCCTTGCAATACCTTGCTCACATAATAGACCGGGTTGTCAACCTGTCCGACCTACCTGATGAGAACTGCGCTTATCGCCTGATGGCTGACTCCCAAATACAAGTATAGCTTTTCTTCAGTTTCTGGTCGGGTCAATAGGGGAATTTCTTTTAAGTACTCTTTCAATTCCTGAAAGGCTTTCTCACACTCAGGGGTCCATTGTAAGTTCTTGCCTCCTTTTAAGGCCTTGAAGAAGGGAAGGCTGCGTTCAGCATATTTAGAGAGAAACTGCCCAAAGCAGTTAGACGACTTATCAGGCTCTGAACCTCCTTCATTGAGGTGGGGGACTCTATGTCGATTACTACTTGCACTTTTTCTGGGTTAGCCTCTATCCCCCTGTGGGTAATCATGTATCTCAGGAATTTTTCGGACTTCACCTCGAACGCGCATTTGTTCGGATTCAAGTGCATATTTTTTTTCCTAAACACGGCAAAAACTTTCTCAAGTTGTCTGGAGTGTGACTCGCCCTACTTGCTTTTAACTATCATGTCGTCCACGTACGCCTCCATTACCTCCCCCAGCAGGTCTTTGAACACCTTGTTAACCATCATTTGATACATGGCTCCTGCATTTTTTAAGCCGAAAGGCATCACTTGATAGCAGTACGTCCCATTTTCTGTGATGAAGGCTGTTTTCTCAACGTCGGGTGGATACATACTGATTTGGTGGTAACCCGAGAAGGCATCTAGGAAGCTCAACACAGCATATCCGGAGGTATCATAAACCAGCCTGTCTATCTGAGGGAGCAGGTAGGAGTTCTTTGGGCAAGCCTTATTCAGATTGGTAAAATCGATGCATACCCTCCATTTCCCATTGGCCTTGGGTACCATCACAACATTGGCTAGCCATTCAGGATATTGGACCTTCTTGATGAATCCTACATCGAGGAGTTTGTCTACTTCTTCTTCCAGGTACCTCAATCTCTCTGGGGCGAGGTGCCTTTTCTTCTGCTTGACTGGCCGAGCCCCCGAACAGACATTCAGTCTGTGAGATATGATCTCTGGTTAATTCCAGGCATGTCGGCAGGCGTCCAAGCAAATATGTCTGCATAGGACCATAGGCATTTAATGACCTCCTCTTTCTCTGGACTCTCTAGTTGGCTCCCCACCCACACTTGTCTTTTGTTATCACCATGGTTTAGAGGGATGGCTCCAAGTGTTTCTACTGGATAAGGCTTGTTAGCTTCAAGAGTTTGTTCGCTGATTATTAAAGTCTCTTCGGTCGTTGTTTTCTCTTTCCCCTTGGTGCCTCTTGTAGAGCTCATGTAACTCACTTTGGCTTGTTTCTGATTACCTCTTACCTGGCCCACCCCCTGGGGCATAGGGAATTTCATTAGCAAATATCCCGAAAAAATGGCAGCTCTCATAGCATTAATGAGGGAACGTCCCAGGATCACGTTGTAGGCAGGAGAAAAGGTCTTGACTACCATGAAATTAACATGCCGAGTGATCACTTGAGGGTAGTCTCCCAGTGTAATGGGCAACTGCACCGACCCGACCACTAGCACCACCTCTCTTGTGAAACTGTACAGGGGCGAAGTGACCGTCTTTAATCGGTCATGGGCAACATGCATCTTTTCGAAACAGTTCCAGTATAACAGATTAACAGAGCTTCCGCTGTCTACTAGTATCCTTTCAATGGGGTGCTTAGCAATGACGGCAAAGATAACCAAGGGATCATCGTGAGGTAGAAGCACATCCCCCCGGTCTTCAGGTGTGAAAATAATGGGGTCTTCATCTTCTTGAATCTTAGCCATCGAGTTTACATGCAGCGCCTGTCGCGCATATACCTTTCTGGCAGAAGAGGAATCACCTGCTAAATTTTCTCCTCTTGAGATCACGTGTATTTTTTCCATAATGGGCTCATTGTCATTTTCTCCGACGCTTAGTCCTGCCTCTTCCCTCTTCTAATTGTTTCTTCCTCCTTCCCTCTGTCAGGGCTGCTGGTTTTCCCTTCTGTTTGTGGCATCATACTTAGGACGGGGGGGCCTCCTCTGATTATCCCTCCTGGACCTATCTCCCATATTCTGTTGATTTTTTGGCTTATCCAATATAAACCAGTCAAGCTTCCCTTCCCTGATAAGCTGTTCAATCTGGTTGTGTAACTCTCTGCACTACTCTGTAGTGTGCCCCGTGGACTTATGAAATTTGCAAAAAGCGTCCATGCTCTTGCCTAGAGGCTGGCTGGAATATGGGGGAAAGTTAATGAGTCTTGTATGGGCAATGGATGGGAGGATTGCAGCTCTTGGCTCAGTGAGGGGGGTGAAGCTCCGAAATTGCATCTTTGGGGGCTCATCTCTCCTTTGTACCCTTATAGCTCAATCTGGCCCAACGTCATTTTGCCTCCCCTTTCTTTTTCCTTCCCAAGCTTCAAGGATTTCCATTTGGACAATAAATTGCTCTGCTTGGGCGAACAGTTCAGTCATTGAATTTGGCTCAGAAAATGCTAGAAATCTTCTAAGCGGGGCATACGTGGTTCCGTTAAGCAAGGCCGAGGCTGCCAAACTGACCGAGAGGTCCCTTACTTCCTGTGTGGCCGCTCTGAACCGCTTAGTGTATTGCTTTAGGGACTTATTGGGTCTTTGTTGCAAGCTCATTAAATACATGGCGCTCTTCTTCTTTGAGACATAGGCAGAGAATGCTTCTAGAAATTCTTTTTTTAGTTGTTCGAATGACTAGATATGTCCAACTGGTAAGTCTGTGAACCATTGTTGAGCCTACCCTGCCAAGGAGAGTGGGAAGGCTCGGCACGTAGTGACTTCGTCCCATTCATGCAACACAGCTATCGCCACGAAGTGTTGTACATGCTTCACAGGATCCTCATTTCCCAGGTACACCGAAAGTTGCTGCAGCTTGAACCCTGGTTGCACCGGTTACTTCTGGAGTTCCTCGGATAGAGGAAAATCTTTTGTAGGGATTTCCCTTGGCGTCATCACAACTTGTTTCTGCTCTAGCACTTCTTCTATGAGACGTTTGACGTCGGACGCTCTAAGCGCTTCTTTTTTCGTTTCGTTCTTGTGCGGAGACAAGACGCAAAGAGCTCTTGAGTGGGTACTTTCTACCGTTTCTTCGTACATGGGGGCTTTCCCTGGTCTCCTGTCGTGATTTTCCCTTGGGTTTGTTGTTTCCCTGACTGGGTCATTAGGCCTAGGAGTCCCAATTTTTTTCCCTTGTCTTGGGGTCCTCAGGGGGTTGTTTTGGGATCTCCAGTGTTCTCCCCCTGCCCCTGTTTGTCCCATGCGGGGAATGTGGACGTCCATCATCAATTCATGCAAAAGGGCAATAATCCCTTGTAATCTTTTCATACTCTCCTCGTTGTTTGTCGTTAAATCATCATTCTAGTGTTTTAGTTCTTCAAAATTCTTCCGCAACAACTCGTAATCCGATAGTGGGACCGTGGGGGGGCTATCCCAGATGGTTCCGGGGGCACCGATGTCGCCGCTGGGTTCCTTCGAGGAATCGAGGACTATCCTAGGGAGTGTTGTTCTTGATTTGTCGGTATTGGGGGCAGGACCTGCCTCCCTTGTCTGATCGCCTGTCTCCCCCATCCGACAGCGTGTATCTCCCCCTGTTCCTAGTGCTCCAAACCCCCAAATCTAGTAGCCTGATTGCCTTCGAGCATTAGAATGTTTCCCGAGCACACCTCATTGTCTAGATGATCTTCTAAAGGTCTTGGTACTATAGGGTGTACTTGGCTGGGGTCACATGTCCATGTGCGAGCGCTCCTCTGGGTAGGGTTAGGCTAGTTTGCCAAACCAGTTGATCTTGTCCCTCTCGGCATCTCGTGTTAAGATTGGCTTTTTGTTGCGATTTCCCACAGATGGCGCCAAATTGTTGTTGCCAAAATACAACAATTAAATTTTATGATGTGGGGTCCACTCGAGGTTGGTGTCTAGTGAAGTTAGGTTGTCGTAAGAGATGTTGCCTAAAGGGAAATTGCCGCTAGGATGCTCGCCGTAAGGATTCGCCACTAGCTCTTGCCACAAGCCTTCGCCACTAGCTTTTGCCATAAGCCTTCACCACAAGGTTTGGCCACAAGCTCTTGTCACTAGCTCTCACCACCAGCTCTCGCCACTAGCTTTTGCCACAAGGCTTCTCCACAAGCTTCGCCACAAGGTTTCGCCACTAGATTCGCCACAAGGTTTCGCCACTAGTTTTGCCTCTAGCTTCACCACAAGGTTTTGCCACTAGCTTTGCCACAAGGTTTTGCCACTACCTTTGCCACTAGCTTCACCACAAGGTTTTTTCACTACCTTTGCCATAAGGTTTTGCTACTAGTTTCGCCGCTAGGTTCGTCACAAGACTTCGCCACTAGCTTTGCCACAAGGTTTTGCCACTAGCTTCTCCACATGGTTCGCTACAAGACTTTGCCTTCGCCGCTAGGTTCGCCGCAAGGATTTGACCTTGTTAATGCTGAGAAAATGGGTTAGAAGGCTCGCGGGAATCTTGCCCCCCCCCCCGAAGACCCTCCGATGCCTATGTCAATCCCAGATCCCAATGACTATTTACGAAAATAATAAAAGTCTATTTAAAGTGACAAGTTTTTACCGAAGTTGGAAGTCCTATTCATTGTCTTATAGTAGGATATTTATAGGGCGCGATTTTCAAGGGTGGCTGGTGTCGACACGTGGCACTTGCCGAGTGGGGCTTTTGGCTTTTTTGGGAGACGCACATTGCCGCAAGCCATTGAGTGTGCCGCAAGGTCAGGTTGGCCGCAAGCTTGTGAGGCGCATATGACTTTAGCTTGCCGCAAGCTTGGGGGCTTGCAGCAGTGTGCCATGAGTGCAAGCGGTCGGGCTCGTAGCACACTTGGATTATGCCGCAAGCCCATGCTCATTGTGCCCCGAGCTCGCAGCAATTGCCGCGAGCTTAACCGATCGGGCTCGCAGCACAATACATTGTGCCGCGAGATCTCGGCATTTGCCGCTAGCCGAGTGGATGGTCGAGAAGGCTTGCGGCAGTGTGCCGTGAGCTCGCGGCATTAAACGCCGCGAGCCTATGTGAACGATTGAGGGGCTTGCAGTAGTGTGCCTCGAACTAGCCGCACACTGCCGCGTGCTTTGCACAACTTATTTGCTTAATTTCTTGCCCCAATTTCTTTGACACAACACCTTCAAATTGCAATTCTAAAATTTTTAAAAATGCCCCAAAAAATCAATCCCTAAATACTTCAAAAAAATCCTAAAAAAATAGTCCATAAATCTTTCAAAATAGTCCCAAAATTCAGTCTCTAAATTCTTCAAAAAAAACCACAACCTTAAGCCCTTAGATCCTTTTAAAAAAAAACCCTTCAAAACATCCAAAATAGAAAAAGAGATAATAAAGAAAGAGAAAACACTATCGTCAACTAACGTCCGGCAACTAATTTTGCTTAATCGACGATAGTGAAAGAGAATGATAAGAGACCAAGAAAGTGAAAGAGGTGGAGCTGAAGGCTTTTAAATGTTGTGTTGAATAAGTTTTGTGACTTTGCTTGTTATTTCTTAATTTTTTTAATAATTAATTTTTAACTAATTAAAAAAATAAAAATTCAGGATGGGCAATGGCCCACCCTTGACCATATGTGGCTCCACCACTTGTTTTAGATCTACCAATTGAGAGAAAAAGAGTGAAAGGAAGAAAAGGAGTTACGGAGTACTTAGGGTGACTAAATGAGCATTTTTCGGTGAACACTACGATTAAAAAATGGTGGCGAGGGACGAAGCACTTTTGCTGTAACGCCCAAGATTTTTAGACTGAAATATAATGTAATACTTGGGATTTTTAGCTTCTAATACTTGAGCAAATATGTCCTTTCAAGGGATTATAGAAGCCTTGAGACAAAGGTTCAGTTTTTGAGCCAGTGGCAAAATCGTAAATATTGAGGTTCGGGTAAAAGTGTAATTTACCTAAAAACTAGGGGTATTAGCGTAATTAGTCCTTTCTTCGGGGACTAAAATGCAATTAAAAATTGGCCTAGGGACCAAGTTGAAAAGGGTCTAAGTGCAATTACCTGAAAAGTTTGGGCCAAAGTGTAATTCTTGAAATATTTTTCCTAAGGGCATTTGGGAGATTCAAGAAAAGCCTTATAAATGATTTTAGAGATAAGGATGAAGCCTCATGATGATATTAGAGTCATGATGATATTAGAGATAAGATGAAGGCTCATGATGACTTTAAGGATAAGATTTGATATGATTTGGATAAGATTTGATAAGATCTTATGTGGATAAGATTTGATTCAGATAAGAATCATTGCAGAATATCTTAAAAGATATGGAATGATTAGAGAATATTTTAGAAGATTTGAAATGATTGGAATATCTTGAAAGTTTAGAAAAGATTTGAAATGATTGTGACTTACTTGGTGACCAAGTTTCCAAGCCTATAAATAGGGCTCATGGCCAAGAGTTTCCTCATTCTAAGTTGGGATAAATTCGTGCTAGACGGGAGTGCTTCGAGCTTTTTGTAAAGGTGAAGCCTTCAGCATTCAAATCTCATCAAACCAAGTTAAGGTAAGTACATTATGAACTATTTATGATGTTTAAGCATGACTATGAACTATGTTATGTGGTCCCTCATGTTATGTTATGTTCACGCAAGTTTCGGGACCGGAGCTCGGTAGCGCTACGCACGAGGGTTCTTACCCCTGCAAGTTGGTGGAACCTCTCGTGTCTCCATACGATATGTTATGTTATGTCATGACTTGTTTAAATACATATGATGGTTCTCTTGTACTTACTGAGATTTGCGTAATCTCACCCCCCTTATGTTTCCCCCTCCCCCAGGTGAGCATGAATGAGGAGACCAGGACATGGACGTGGAGCGTGGTGGGTTGTCTAAAAAGGATTTTCAAGAACTTAAGTTTAGTTTTCTTTTGAAAACAATGTTTTTAGGGTTGAACTCTGATCTTTTCCTATATGTATGCCATAAAGCATGTCTTGGAATTTTATTTGATTTAAAGAAAGTATGATTTTTGGTTTTAAGCTCCGAATATTTTTATATGAATATTATTATCATTAAGCATGTAAGTAAGTTACGGGTGTGACATTGTGGTATCAGAGCAAAGTTTACTTTCCTGTAGACTCAAATTGTTTTTAAAGAAAATTTTTGTGCTTTTAGTAAAATTTTTAAGGAAATGCTTTTAAGGAAACATGAAAATCCACCACGTCCCGTTCAAGCTTCTGATCTCCGGGTAAGTTATAAGAATTGCTATGCTTATTCTTTACGGATACTATGCTCATGCAAGTCATATCCCCCTTAACTATGCAGTTATTCTCTCAAGCTATATTTACGAGCATATGCTGTTATATGTATGCACACGTATGAAGCTCATGTTGGAATAAGTATGTGAGAGATATGATTCTTATTTTTCATTAATTAGTATGCGTTTTTCGCTAGTGATATTGCTCCAAACTCAAGAGTTCATGATTATAGCAGAAATATTTGTTTAGGAAAGGCCTATTAGAATGAAAGCAATTAGGAATCAAGTCCATCAAGAAGAGCTTGCAAAATGAATCGTAGTACTCTTTATCTTTAAGGACACTACATTTAGGAATTAATTATTCTTTTTCACATAAGGTTATGGAAACCCGTGCAAGAAGTGCCAATAGTAGGGGCAGGCAGCCGCAAAATGAGGCTAGCGAAACCAACAACCTCAACGGGCAGTTCATGCAGTTCATTGATGCCATTCGCAACATGACGCCACTTGCCACACCACCAGTTGCACCTCCCCAAGAAAACCTAAGAAACAATGCTACCTTGGTAGAGCAGTTTTGGAAGCTTCAACCTCCAGCTTTTGAGGGTGGGTTAGACCCTCTAGTAGCTGAAGATTGGATAGCAACAATTGAACGGATCTTTAATCTCATAGATTGTCCAGACCCTAGGAAGGTAACTTGCGCTATATATATGTTACAACATGGAGCAAGGCATTGGTGGGATTCTACTGCCAGATCCCGACCCCAGGGACATGTATGGACCTGGGATCAGTTCAAGGAACTTTTTCTTAAGAAGTATTACCCCGCTAACATCCGTAACCAGAAGGAAGCAGAGTTCCTCATGTTAAAACAAGGTAGCTTGACCTTGATTGAATACGAAAGGAAGTTTGATGAGCTATCACGTTTTGCCCCAGCCTTAGTGGATACAGAACAAAAGCGGGCAAGGCGCTTTGAACAAGGGTTGAGAGATGATTTACGGCAGGAAGTCGTAACTTTTGAGTTAGGCACGTATCATGAGGTGCTAGCTAAGGCCCAATTAGCGAACTTTAGAGAAAGCTCCAGTAGCAATAGCAAGCTATCATAGTCTGGACCACTAGAAAAATGTAAGTGGGAGGATAAAGGTAAAGGAAAGCAGGATTATTCGAAGAAGAATAAAGGAGGCGGTCCAACATCAAGGTATTATCAACTGAACCCAGTGTGTGACAAATGTCAGAAGCGTCATACTGGACTATGTCTCATGGGAACCGGCGCCTGTTACAGTTGTGGTGAAATGGGTCATATTGCCAAATTCTGTCCCAAGGGTCAAGTAAAGAAACAGCAGCAACAACCATATCAACAGAAGCCAGGAAATCCCCCTAAGGGGCAAGCTAGGGTGTATGCACTCACAGGACAGGAGGAGGATCAGGACCGCAACGTGTTGGCAGGTAACATCCTCATCTCTAGAATACCTGCTTATACTTTGTTTGATTCTGGTTCCACCCATTCTTTTATATCCCCTAAGTTTGCAAGTAAATGCAATGCACATGTGGAACATGTAAGTACTCGCTTAGGAGTAGCAATACCCTCAGGAGATATAATAGGCACGAATCATGTAGTAAGAACAACTAAGGTGGAGGTCGGGGGAAAGTTTTTAGAAACAACCTTATATGTCTTAGATATGCAAGAATTCGATGTGATTTTGGGAATGGACTGGCTTTCCAAGCACCATGCGACCATTCTATGCTTTGAAAAGGAAATAGTTTGTAAGTATCCTGAAGGGATAGAACTTTGCCTTTCAGTGGCTGAGACAAAATACCTTCCCCGTGTCATTTCAGCATTAAAAGCCAAGAAACTATTACAGTCGGAAGGATGTATTGGATTCTTAATGTCAGTGGTGGTTAAGGGAGGAAAAGAATTAACAGTGAATGACGTTAAAGTAGTAAAGGACTTTCCAGAGGTTTTCCCTGATGACTTGATTGAAATGCCACCAGAACGAGAAGTAGAGTTCACTATTGATCTGGTGCCCGGTTCCGCACCTATTTCTAAAGCTCCTTACAGGATGGCACCAAAGGAGCTACACGAGTTGAAAACCCAGTTAGAGGAACTATTGGGGAAAGGATTTATTCGACCAAGTGTATCCCCCTGGGGAGCACCGGTATTATTCGTCAAGAAGAAAGACGGATCAATGAGGATGTGCATCGATTATCGAGAATTGAATAAGATTACTATTAAGAACAAGTATCCTCTTCCCAGGATCGAGGACTTGTTTGATCAGTTACAAGGTGCACAAGTATTCTCAAAGATTGATCTAAGGTCAGGATATCACCAGTTGAGGATCAAATCTAGTGACATCTCGAAGACAGCTTTCAGAACTCGGTATGGTCATTATGAGTTTTTAGTCATGCCCTTTGGCTTGACTAATGCGCCTGGAGTTTTTATGGACCTAATGAATCGAGTTTTCTATGAGTACTTGGATAAATTTGTCATTGTCTTTATTGATGATATATTGGTGTATTCTCGAAGTGAAGAAGAGCATGAAAAACATTTGAGGGTTGTTTTAGGGATCTTGAAGGAAAAGAAGCTATTTGCAAAATTCAAGAAGTGCGAGTTTTGGTTGGAGCGAGTGGTATTCCTTGGACATGTTGTCACAGCTCAAGGAATAGAAGTGGACCCCAGCAAGGTAGAAGCGGTATTAAATTGGTCAAGACCAACCAATGTAAATGAGGTTCGCAGCTTTTTGGGTTTAGCTGGATACTATAGGAGGTTCATCGAAGGGTTCTCCAAATTGGCGGGGCCTTTGACACAGTTGACTCGCAAAGGTACTAAGTTTGAATGGATAGAGAAATGTGAAACTAGTTTTGAAGAATTAAAGAAGAGGCTGGTCAATGCGCCAGTATTAACTATTCCTCAAGGGTCAGAAGGTTTTGTTATTTATAGTGATGCGTCCAAACAAGGAATTGGATGCGTATTGATGCAAAAAGGTAAGGTAGTTGCATATGCATCAAGGCAGTTGAAGCCTTATGAGCAAAACTATCCTACACATGACCTAGAACTTGCTGCAGTAGTGCATGCCTTGAAAATCTGGAGACACTATCTATACGGAGGTAAATGCGATATCTATACCGATCATAAGAGCCTTAAGTACATTTTCACACAAAAAGAGTTAAATATGAGTCAAAGGAGATGGCTGGAATTAGTGAAGGATTATGATTGTGAAATCCACTACCACCCCGGCAAAGCAAACGTGGTGGCGGACGCCTTGAGTAGAAAGAAAATGAGCCAAGTAGCAGCTTTGACAGCACAAAAGCCTTTGTGGAAGGAGTTTGAGAGGTTAAGCCTCGAGTTTGTTGCTACGCCATCTAATTCTAATGCTCGTATGGCAACACTCTCTGTTCGACCGACTCTCCGTGATCGGATTAAGAGCCATCAGAAGGGAGACCAATTCTTTGAATACATCAAAGCTGAGGTTAACACTGAGAAGCGGAAGGACTTCACAATAGCTAGTGATGACACACTCCACTACCAAGGGAGACTGTGTGTGCCAAACTTTGAGGAACTAAGGCAAGAAATTCTAGAAGAAGCCCACTCCACTCCTTATTCTATACATCCTGGAAGTACAAAGATGTATCGTGATCTAAAGGCAGTGTTTTGGTGGAGGAATATGAAAGAAGACATAGCTAAATTTGTCGAGAAGTGTTTGATATGTCAGCAAGTGAAAGCTGAGCACCAACGACCAACAGGGTTACTGCAACCATTGGAGGTCCCAGAGTGGAAATAGGAACATGTGATGATGGACTTTGTTGTAGGATTTCCAAAATCAGTAACAGGACATGAGGCTATTTGGGTGATCGTGGATCGACTTACCAAATCAGCTCACTTCTTACCTATTCGGATGACATTTACAATGGATCAGCTTGCACGACTGTATGTTAAGGAAATAGTAAGACTACATGGTGTTCTAGTTTCCATTGTATCGGATAGGGACCCGAGGTTCACATCCAACTTTTGGAAGAGCTTACATAGAGCCATGGGAACCAAATTGAGTTTTAGTACAGCTTTTCATCCTCAGACAGATGGACAATCTGAAAGGACAATACAAACTTTAGAGGATATGCTTCGTATTTGTACCCTAGAATTTGGTGGACATTGGGAGAAACATCTACCATTAATTGAATTCGCATACAACAACAGTCACCATGCATCTATTGGCATGGCACCCTATGAGGCGCTATATGGAAGGAAATGCAGATCACCTGTTCATTGGAATGAAGTAGGCGAGCGGAAGATTTTGGGTCCAGAAATTGTGGAACAAACTGTACAAGCCATTGAAAAGATCAAAGATAGTATGAAGAAGGCTCAAGATAGACAGAAAAACTATGTAGATAAAAGAAGAAGGGATTTGGAGTTTTCCATTGGTGATAAGGTATTCTTAAAAGTTACACCCATAAAAGGAGTTTTACGATTTGGGAAGAAAGGAAAGCTTAGACCTCGGTTTATAGGCCCATTTGAGATCTTAAAGCGGGTTGGGAATGTTGCTTATCAGCTAGCCTTACCACCAGATCTCTCAGCAGTACATGACGTTTTCCACATATCAATGCTCAGAAAGTATGTCCCCGACCCAACCCATGTAATAAAGCATCAACCATTAGAGATACAGCAAGACCTGAAATATGAGGAGGCACCAATAAGCATTGTTACTCGGGAAGTAAGAAGGCTTCGCAATAAAGATATACCATTGGTCAAGGTGTTATGGAAACATCATTCAGTCGAAGAAGCAACATGGGAGCACGAGGACGATATGCGATCCAAATATCCCCAGCTGTTTGATGACGAGAAGTAAGGTAAATTTTCGAGGACGAAAATTGTTTTAGGAAGGTAGATTGTAACGCCCAAGATTTTTAAACTGAAATATAATGTAATACTTGGGATTTTTAGCTTCTAATACTTGAGCAAATATGTCCTTTCAAGGGATTATAGAAGCCTTGAGACAAAGGTTCAGTTTTTGAGCCAGTGGCAAAATCGTAAATATTGAGGTTCGGGTAAAAGTGTAATTTACCTAAAAACTAGGGGTATTAGCGTAATTAGTCCTTTCTTCGGGGACTAAAATGCAATTAAAAATTGGCCTAGGGACCAAGTTGAAAAGGGTCTAAGTGCAATTACCTGAAAAGTTTGGGCCAAAGTGTAATTCTTGAAATATTTTTCCTAAGGGCATTTGGGAGATTCAAGAAAAGCCTTATAAATGATTTTAGAGATAAGGATGAAGCCTCATGATGATATTAGAGTCATGATGATATTAGAGATAAGATGAAGGCTCATGATGACTTTAAGGATAAGATTTGATATGATTTGGATAAGATTTGATAAGATCTTATGTGGATAAGATTTGATTCAGATAAGAATCATTGCAGAATATCTTAAAAGATATGGAATGATTAGAGAATATTTTAGAAGATTTGAAATGATTGGAATATCTTGAAAGTTTAGAAAAGATTTGAAATGATTGTGACTTACTTGGTGACCAAGTTTCCAAGCCTATAAATAGGGCTCATGGCCAAGAGTTTCCTCATTCTAAGTTGGGATAAATTCGTGCTAGACGGGAGTGCTTCGAGCTTTTTGTAAAGGTGAAGCCTTCAGCATTCAAATCTCATCAAACCAAGTTAAGGTAAGTACATTATGAACTATTTATGATGTTTAAGCATGACTATGAACTATGTTATGTGGTCCCTCATGTTATGTTATGTTCACGCAAGTTTCGGGACCGGAGCTCGGTAGCGCTACGCACGAGGGTTCTTACCCCTGCAAGTTGGTGGAACCTCTCGTGTCTCCATACGATATGTTATGTTATGTCATGACTTGTTTAAATACATATGATGGTTCTCTTGTACTTACTGAGATTTGCGTAATCTCACCCCCCTTATGTTTCCCCCTCCCCCAGGTGAGCATGAATGAGGAGACCAGGACATGGACGTGGAGCGTGGTGGGTTGTCTAAAAAGGATTTTCAAGAACTTAAGTTTAGTTTTCTTTTGAAAACAATGTTTTTAGGGTTGAACTCTGATCTTTTCCTATATGTATGCCATAAAGCATGTCTTGGAATTTTATTTGATTTAAAGGAAGTATGATTTTTGGTTTTAAGCTCCGAATATTTTTATATGAATATTATTATCATTAAGCATGTAAGTAAGTTACGGGTGTGACATTTGCTGTCATCAAAACGCGCCTGAGTGGTTATCGACAATGAATGAACTCCTTGGAAAAGACAAGAACACGTTTATCATTTTCAGAAAATATCTAAATTTGTCTAGGTAACCCTTTTAACCAAACTTTCTTGGTTATTGCCCTTAAGCCTAATATTTTATGAAATTTTTGCATTTTACTT
Organism: Diospyros lotus; assembly: GCF_014633365.1. Lineage (NCBI taxonomy): Eukaryota > Viridiplantae > Streptophyta > Magnoliopsida > Ericales > Ebenaceae > Diospyros > Diospyros lotus. The sequence goes on from NC_068350.1 coordinate 26,129,770, forward strand.
CCGTTTTTTATAAAATTTGATGAGCCACTTGCAACTTATTTACTATTGTAATTATTCCCATTTTATTTGCATAAGCTACAATTTTGAATGAAATGTATGATTTCTTTAAAATTTTGAATTATTACTTAAGAACTTGTGTATGATGACATGTATTTAGTTCTCATATATCTTTGTGGATAATGAGTAGGATAGGTGGGTTAGCAAGAGGGCAATTGGTGTCTTCATCTCGAACCATGACGTGAGTTCACTTGCTATACTGACATTTAGTGATCTTACACTCGTTAATCATAGTGGATTTATTATAATAATGTATTTTCAAGGTTATTGGTTGTTCAGGAGCATAAAACTTTTTTTGAGTTGCTACTAGGTAATTTATCTCTTATAACTTGGCATAATTCCTTTCGAGCTCCTAGAGCTCAACTAGCGAAATGAGTTTTGGATCCTTAATGATTGGTTCTAAGACTCGCGTGGGGGTTGTAGTACAACTTGATCGAAGCATGTAATAGGACTTGAAGAGAAAGAAAATATAGGCTCGCCTCTTTTGAAGGACCAATTGGGGATTATTGTAACAAATGGGTTGATGGGGGCTCCCCAATCGAAGCTTGTGAGGATATGGGTTGACTTGTTATGATGTTAAGTATTCTTTCTCTTTGTGTTGTTGGCTACTAGCATGGGTGGATCGGGGTTTCCTCATCATCTTGAAGGCCTTTAGTATGATTCTCACAAATGGCTACAATTTGTTGTTATTATAATACAACAATTGAAGCTTGTTTGTCTCAAGGGAAACTTAGGGGTCAGCGGAGGTAAGACAACGAGGAATTAGGGAGATGACTGGGGACTGGCTCAATCCACTATATGGGAGAGTGATGAGAAGGCCTCGGTAATTGCCTTGAGTGGTTACTTGGAATAGGGTCCTGAAAGGCCTTTGGATGGAGGCAGATTCCAAGGGTCTTTGGCTACAAAAGGCTTGGTAGCTAGTTGGTCCCAAAGGGGTCTTTAGAGGTGGTAGTTTGTAGAGGTATTCGAAAAAGATGAGGCATGAAGGGTCTTTGGTGGGTAAATAACCTAATGAAGGCTTTGGGGGCTGGTTTCTGTGGTTGAACCCTAAAAGGGTTTTTGGTGGTGGCAGAACTCAGAAAGGATTGATGGGTCTAAAGAATCCTAGGTCGGCTCTCACGAATGGGTTGTCCCAAAAGGGTTTTTAGGTTTGGAGGTGCAAAAATAGAGGATAGTTAGAAGACACGCAGGAATTCCTCCTGCGTGGGTCTTCTGGTGCCCAAGTTAGCCATGTTAATGAGGCAAATGGGGTCGCAAATGCAAAGTGTGGGTGTAGTGAGCTAGTCTTCGGAAGGTTGAGACCATTTGAATAGGGTGCGCTTGAAAAGGCAAAGGCTTCAAATGAGGGTTGTGCCCTTCTGATGAGCCAAGGCTTCAGGTTCTATCCTAGTTCCCGAATGTGTGGGTCTAGGGGGTATTTATAGTCACTAGATGATAAGGATAAGTGGCACATGAGAACACGTGGCACACATGCATTATGGCATCTAGTAGAACCCTTTGGGTGTAAGCACCAAGCCTTTAGATGTCCCGGCTAGGATTGGAAGGCCCTGAAATGCCTAAAAGGTGACCTTCAAGTATAGAAAGCCCTAAAAAGAAGGTCAACCAGGTCTTCGGGAGGGAGGACATGGGTTAAGTTATTGGAGGATCTCTTTGAATGTCTCCGGAGGTGCCATTAATCTCGCAGGCTATAGTGCACAGCCAGCTGCCCCTTCGAGGCTAACCAACCTTGAAGGGGCATGTGGATGGGTTTTCAGAGGTCCTTGAAGACTCTCTTCCACAACACAGTGCCTCCAAGGAAGCTACCATGTCGAAGGGTCTCCTAAAGGCTATGCAACAATAGTTTTACTTGGCTTTTAAACTATTATATTAGTCTATAAACTTAAACACTAACTATTTGAAGGCAATTTTTTTTTGGTTGAATATATTTGATTTAATTATCCGCAAAAAGCAAGATAAATTTTTAATGGGAAAGAGATACAACATCTTTTGAATTTGAAATTCAAATTTGGGTTACAGCTAAAGGTTCCAATGGATGCATTTCTTGTTGGAAAAGTCAAGTACATCCGGTATTAAGAAAGACTTGTAAGGCTTGCGGGAATGACTATTTAATCACAAGTGAAGGAGAGTGTATTGGTTGAAGTGCTAAAAGTTTGAAAAGTGTTGGATCCCACTGTTTACTTATTTCCTTGTGTAGATTTGATCAAACTTTATAAGTGATTATTGTAATTTGTTTACTCACCAATAGAGAGGGGGGATCTCACATTTATTGCTGCATGTCAAAGGCACTAGTTAATAGTTATTTATAAACTCCGGTAATTGATCCTTTAACAGAAGAAGCCTAAACCGCGCTGAGGGCAAAGCCGCGGTAATGACAGATCAGCCTTTTGACTTGACTTTTTCTAAGCAAATATTATTATTATTATTATGATTTTTTAATTCATTTAATTCTAATTAGTTTAGCTTAAATTCACCTTAAATTAGGCTATTTAAAATGAATTTGAGGTATTTTAAATTCACAAAAAATAAAAAAAAATTAGGATTAATTTGACCTCTTTTATTTTTCCTAAAATATTTCTCGTATTATCTTACCAGTTACCAGGATCCAAACCCGACCCCGAGTCGCCAAAAATTCAACTCTCTCTCTGTCTCTCTGTATGTGCGTCTTTTTCCAAAGGCGAAAGCCAAAGGCGGTTTAGTTTATGGGAAAACCTCTGACCAAAGCCGCAGCGACAGCTACGCTACGACAGCTCGGTGGCATAACAGCGCAGCTTATCAGTAGTCCTACTAAACCCATATCGCCGGCGGATACTGCCAGGACCGGCTGCGGCCAAGTGGAGCGGCGGAATTTGAAGAAGAGGAAGATGGAGAACAACTGCGGCGGCGGCGGCGGAAGCGGAAGCAGCAGCAACAGCAGCAACCAGTTAGGGCGGACGCCGCTGTCAGGGGTAGTGTCGGATTGCGTGAAGCGGTGGTTCCAGGACACGCTCAAGGAGGCTAAAGCCGGAGACGTCTCGATGCAGGTCTTGGTCGGCCAGATGTATTACAACGGCTACGGCGTCGCCAAGGATGCCCAGAAGGTCTCCTCTCTCTCTCGCCCCCCCCCCCCCCCCCCCCCCCCTTTATTTCTTCACGCCGAACTGGATTCATGCTTCCATTTTTACCATCATCTGCCGATTATGTGACTTGGATGTCTTGATTCGGCTTTCTGAGTTTCCGAGGTTTGGTGAGTCTATTTTTTCCTACCAACACAACGGGTTTTTTGTTTTTGTTTTACCCTAAGGAACATTTGAACACTTGTATGCATAACTGAGCAAAAAAGAAAGAATTATATCTTTCATTCGAGGTGTTTCTTGGCCGTCTAGGAACTAGCGTTTGTCAAGATGAAGAATATTGAAACAAAAATAAAATTTGTTGCAGAATATCCCAAAATTTTGATAGAGAACGTAGGAGAAAACAAAGAAAATATAAATAGAAGAGAATCAACAGAAAATGATGTGATGCGGTCCAGCCTTTGTCCTACATCCAAGGGCCAAAGGGAGAGAAATCCACTAATTAAAAGTAATCAGGTACGAAGATGAGAATTCTCTGGGAATACCAAAAATCTCATCAAAATCAGAAAATCAATTCTCTCACACCCACTTTTCACTGGCTTTTTTTCACTTCACTCAAAAATAAACTATAGCTATACCTGCTCATAAGGAAGTAACTACTTGTGTAAACACAGCTATTGTGCGGTCAAGCCCATGATTAGAATTCAAGACATAAGAAATCTCCCCATTCCATTGGTTGAATCCCACTTTGAGAGTGATTGGGATAATTACAACCTAGCTAATTACCCTGATAATATCTAATCATGAGTTGATTATATACACATTCTATACATGGAAGATTAGACATCTCATAAATCTCACTCTCCCATAAGTTGGAGCACATATATGATATGTGCCAACCTTGTTACAAATGTAGTTTATCCGATAACCCCTGAGTGACTTTGTGAAGGCACCTGCTAGTTGATTATTGGCATTGACAAACTCAATGACAATAATACTTTCAGTTAGTTTTTCTTTGATAAAGTGACAGTTAATCTTAATATACTTGGTCCTTCATAAAATATTGGATTTGAGGCGATATGGAGTGCGGCCTGATTGTCACACACAAGTTTCATAGGAGACATTCTACACAACTTTAGTTCTTGAAGAAGTTGTCTGAGTTATATAAGCTCACATGTTGCATTAGCCATAGCTCGGTACTCTACTTCGACACTTGACCTTGCTACCATATTTTGCTTTTTACTTTTTCAAGAAACCAAATTACCTCCAATCAGAGCACAATACCCTGAAGTCAATCTCCTATCAGAGGGAGATCCTGCCCAGTCAGCATTTGAATAGCACCAAATCTCTGAATGTCCCCTATCCTCATAGAGCAATCCTTTCCCTGGTGCACTCTTGATATACTTCAAAATACGGAGAACAACATCCCAGTGAAAGTTGCATGGAGAGTTGAGAAACTGACTGACTACACTCACAACGAAAGAGATGTTTGGTCTTGTTACTGTGAGATAATTCAACTTTGCCACTAGTCTTCGACATCTTCTAGGGTCTAACAATGGCTCCCCTAACCTGGTAGAAGTTTGATGTTAGGATCCATTGGAGTGTTGACTAGTTTGGAATCTAATAGGCTAGTTTCTTCTAGGATATCCAATGCGTACTTTCTCTATGATATAGAAATACCATCTCTTGACTGAGCCACCTCAATACCCAAGAAGTATCTAAGTTGCCTCATATCTTTTGTCTAAAAATGTCTGAACAGATGTTCCTTTAGCTATTGTATGCCTACTCGATTACTCCCAGTGATGACAATGTCATCTACATAAGCCACGAGGTAGATGCATTGTTGCGATGGTGAGTGTCGATAAAAAATAAAATGATCGGCTTCACTCTAGGTTATTCCAAAGGCCTGAACCACAATACTAAACTGGTCAAACCATGCTCGCGGAGATTATTTTAATCCATAGAGTGACTTACGAAGTTTGCAAACTAATTTAGACCCCCCCTGAGCAACTGACCCAGATGGTTGCTCCATGTATACTTCTTCCTGCAAGTCACCATGAAGAAATGCATTTTTAATATCAAGATGGTGGATTGACCAATGATACATAGTAGCTAGAGAAAGGAATAGATGAACAAAGGCCATATTATATTCACCACCGAAGAGAAGGTATCACTGTAATCCAGCTTGAAGATTTGACTATACCCTTTATCGACCAAACGTGCTTTGAGGCAATCAATGGTTCCATCAGGGCCAATCTTGGGAGTAAAAATCCATCGACGCGCAACAGTATTCTTTCTTGACGGGAAAGGAACCAGGTCCCATGTTGCATTAGGGTGCGAGGCTTTCATCTCATCAAAGCATATCCTGACGCTAACCAAGATATGATCAAGCTTCACCTGTATCTTTAGGAATAGGGACTGAAGAAAGACTTGAAACAAAGGCACAATAGGTAGGTGGTAGGCGATCATACTTTAAAAAATGATAAATAGGGTAAGGATTGAGAGTAGACCGTTTACCTTTGCGTTGGGTAATAGGGAGACTATATGTGTCCAGATCCATGGGAGGAGGGACATTTGGCAGAGAGAGTGAGTCCACACGGGTCGGTGCAGTTGGTGGGCTAGCATCAGTAGTAGGACGAGGATGACGATGGTAAGTGAGAAGAGGAGGATCGATGGAAGAAGAAACATGCAAATCCCTTAAAGACAAGGAAGGAGAATAAAAGGGAATGGGTAAAACCTGACAATGCGTTGCAGGTCGGGTTGAGCAACTAGAAAGAAGGATTGCTGTTCAAAGAAAGTAACATCAGCAGACATGATGTATCTGCATAACTCAAGAGAATAACATTTGTAGCCCTTCTTTAACCAAGAATAGCCTAAGAAAATGCATTTAAGAACCTTAGTAGCAAGCTTATCTTCCTTGGAAGAAAGATGATGCACAAAACAAACACAACCAAAGGCATGAAAGGGAAGGAAGGAAAGCGGCTGTGTAGGAAATAAAACACGATGAGGGATTTGGTCCTGCAGAATAGAATAGGGCATGCAATTAATAAGATAACAGGCAATAAGAATTGCATCACCCCATAATTGAGAGGGAAGATTAGCATGCAATAATAGAGTTCGGGCAGTCTCAATCAAATGACGATTTTTCCTTTCAGCGACGCCATTATGTTGTGGAGTATATGGACAAGAAGATTAATGTAAAATACCCTAAGTAGCCATAAATGTTGTAAATTGAGAGGAAAAATATTCTAGAGCATTATCACTACGCAAGGTACAAATGGTTTTACCAAACTAAGTCTTTATTTTAGCACAAAATGTTTGAAACATGAAAAATAATTCTGAATGACTTTTCAATAAGAAGAGTCAAGTACAACGAGAATAGTCATCAATGAAGATAACAAAGTAAGAAAAACCCAAAGTAGATTGAACATGACTAGCACCCCATACATCCGTGTGAATAAGAGAGAAAGGGGACTTAGCTCTATTGGAGATGTGATGTGGAAAATGACTACGAGTGTAATTTCCACATTGACAAGACTCACAATTGAAAACAGATAAAGAAGATAAACTTGAACCAATTTCTTGAATTTAGAGAGTCTTGGGTGACCAAGACGATGATGGAAGAGCTCAGGAGAGGTGATACCGGTGGAAGCTACTGGTGGACTAGGCGTAGCTAGATGGTAGTGACCTTGCAACTCATGCCTGACGCCAATTGTCCGTCTCGTACCCTGGTCCTGTACACAAACAGAGTTAGGAGTTAAGGTGACTGAGCAGTTAAGGGTTTTAGTGAGTTGGCTAACTGAGATCAAATTAAAAGGACTATCAAGGACATATAAAACAAAATTTAAAGATAAAGACAAGGTGAGTGTGGTTTGGCCTAACTCCTTAATTGCAGTTTTGGTGCCATCAGCCAGGGTAACATTGGGCCAGGTATCAGAATAGGTAAGTGAGGAGAAAAGAAGTTCATTACCACACATATGGTCAGTGGCGCCAGAATCTATAATCCAAGGACCAAGAGATGGGCTTGTAGCAACGCAAGCAACGAGATTGCTAGGGTGGGACTACTGTGTGGCTTGGAACTTTAGGAAAGCATCGTACTCAGCTGCAGATATAGGTATCAACTGTGAACCCAGTGGAGATAGGGTAGGACTAGGATCACTCTGAAACGCATGAGCTGCACTAGTAGATGATGCAGGCGGAGCAGCTGGCCGACCATGTTTCTTCTAGCATTTTTCCTCAAGATGACCCATTTTCTTGCAAAAGGTACATTGTGGACGTGGGCAACTATTATTACGTCCTCTATTTTTTCCTAAGTTGGAGGCTTGAGATACAAGAGCCAAATATTTGGTTGGAGGAACAATAGTAGAGGAAGAGGACACACCATGTTCACCTGTCATGTTCAACAACCTTTAGAAAGAGTCATTCATGGTAGGATTAGTGGAGCTGGTCAGGATTTGATGCCTGATGGTGTCAAATTCTGGTTTCAGTCTAGAGAGAGCAATAACCATGAAAAACTTCTCTATTTGGGTAATCTGTTCGGTGTGGGTCGTAGTAAGAGGAAGAATAGCATCAAATTCTTGCATGAATGCGTGAACCTGTCCTAGATAAGATTCCATGGATGTTTCTTGCTTGAGATTCTTGATATTGGAGATCACAGTGTACAAACGTTGGATATCATTCGTATAGCACTCTTCAGCTTCCTTCCATACATCAACACAAGTTTCAAAGGGGCGAAAGAGCTGCAAGATTGATGGGTCAATGGATTGCCATAGGATGCTGCACAACTAGGCATCAACTTGTTCCCATCTAGCTCGGTTGGCTGCCGGCACACTTTCAGCCTTTGCGGTAAGATGATCAACTTGACCTTGTCCTTTAAACCACATTTTGATAGAGATTGCCCATGAGAGATAGTTGGCAGACCATATCAACTTGATAGTGGTGATGTTGGGTGTACTGAGATTGGAGACAACAAAGGTTTGAGAGACTTCAGAGGCATCAGATGCTGAAACAGAAGCACCAAAGGCAGAGATGGTGTCATTGAAGTTTGACATGGTGACAATTTTAACAATGGAGATGGGCTTGGAGGATGCCGGAGGTTCGATCCGGAGCGGATGGAGGTGAAACAACAATGGACGTGCCTACACGCGCCGACGCGTGGAGGCGGAAGCAATCGACATGTGGGGGTACGTGGCTTTTTCGATGGCTACATGGCACCGGGGGTCGGTCGATCTAGAGATTTCGAGGATGATGGTATGGGTGGTTTTTCGAAATTACCACTGGACAATGTGCTAATAGATTCGACAAATTGCGGGTAGAAGAAAAGCTAGGGTTTGAGTTTTGCTGGAAATGGAGACACAACGGGAAATTTTTTAGGGTTTTCTCAACACAGGCTCTGATACCATGTGAGAGTGATTGGGAGAGAAAACTTGAGAGATTAGCCTCTCAATTCTATTATTTATAGGCTAATTACAATCAATGATGGAGCTAATCATGGGAGGATAGCTAATTATCCTAATTATCATCTAATCATCAGCTGATTATATACACATTCTAGACATGGAAGATTAGACATCTCTTAAATCTCACACCTAGTACCTCAAACAACTAGTAGATATCTCTACTTTCTCCAAGAAAGTCCGTTAGGGCTAGCTCAAACATTGGAAACACCAATCAAGTCCAACCAATCCGTGAACTTGGCAACTAAGTTGTAGTTAACATGTCAACTGAGTGTTACATGCCCAAGGGTAGCTATGTAATTGTGTCCCTACATTCTGTTAGGATATTTTCTCTTTTGTCTTTATTTCTTTTGTCCTGTAGCTAAGGCGGTAACCATGCCTTTATCTTGTAGCTAAGCGGTTACAACTGTGAGCCTATATATTGAGCCACAGTTGGAGGTTGGATTTTATGAATGGAAAATTGACTAAATATTCTCTAGTTCCCTCATATCTTCTTCTCTATCTCTCTCTCGTTCTCTCTATCCCTCCCCCCTCTCTTCTCTTAATTCCCTTTGGTTGCTCCTCAAATACCCTTTTTTAGATTCAACAATCTAACAATTGGTATCAGAGCTAGGCGATCCCTAGCCCTATAATCGGCGACCCAGGTGAAAACAATAGGTTCTCATCAATCAATTGTTTTTGTGGGTTGTTAGCAGAAGAAACGATGATGGCTGAGGGAAGCAATTGGAATCGCGGTTAGATGCAATGGAGGTGGCTATCCGTCAGAACCGAGAGCAAATTGAGGAAAGGCTAGAGACGATGGAACATGGCCTCCAACAAACTCAAGAAGAGGTTAGTTGAGGATGCGTAGAGACGATGGTAGTAGAGAGGAACTTGCAAGGAGATTTCTCCCACCTTCAAGAGGAATTTGGGAGGAATTTGCAAGGTTCGGGCAGCAATTAAACACCATTGCTTTGACAATTCAATCTCAATCGCAAATGATTGTGGTCACCAAAATTCCACCGTTGATTTCGCCTTCTTACGGCCTACTACTATCACCTAGGGTTACAAAATCTCTTGAATCTACTTCGCCTTCCTAGATCGACTTTAAAATTGTTTGGAATCTTAGTCAAAACCAACTGCAATTTTTGAGTTGAGAGTTGCGTCTTCCTTTTGGTTATGTTCAGTCTTTGATTTCAACAGTCAAGACCAATCAATCTCGTTGGAATGCTTGAATTCGTTGACTCTGCTTGTTGTCGAGTTTGCCTTACTAATGCACACTACAACGACCTTAAAAAACAGTTGCGAATCAACTTGCTATTCTGCTTCTATGAGTTGTCGGACTTCCAATCGGAGTTGCCTCGTTTGCTTGCCTACAATTTTTGATAACTTGAACTACTATAGCAATCATTGGAAACACTGTCGGAACCGCCTGGCCAAGACGCCTTAAAAAGCTGAATAGGAATTTCTGATCAACTGCTCTATTACAGCCACAGGAAAGTCACCTTTGTATCAGCTCCACTAATTTGCCGTTGTCACTTGTAGTGATCGTGAACCAGTTGCTAAAAATTCTAGATTCTCAGTTGAGAATTCCACCGTCGGGATCTTTAAAACTGATTTCACCTGCAAAATTTGAACACGAACTACCATAATTCACAACTAAGGAACGATTGGCTCTATTCACCTTCAGATCGAATCAAAATCATAGTTAAGGATTAATTGCTCAGATACGAAATTATCATGTTCCTAGGGTTTCAATAGAGAATTATGACCAATTTTAGGAAAAATTAGGGTAGAATGTGAGAAAGAAAGGGGAAAATAGAAAGAGGCGGAAGAAACAGGGAGATTGAGAGAGAGAATAGAGGGAGAATCAAAAGGAATTGGAAGGGAGAAAGAGAAGCTGAGGAGGAGAAAAGACAGGTCCGAGAGGGAGAGAGTTTGGAGAGAAAAATCAGAAGTTCAATTGCTATTCTAGATAATCCCCATTACAACAGCCTGTTATAGTTGCTACAATAGCTTAATAGAAAATACTAGTAGTTAACTGTAACAACTCAACAGAATTAACTACTCCTCTTGAGGAATAATTTGCTATACTCAACCTACTGTAAGCTCTTATACATCCTAGGGTTCTGACATGTCGAAAGGTTCATTATTTGTTTCTTCTCACTAGGAGCATTTGGGCTACAAGGAAGAAGCAAAGTTACAAGAGTTTGCCACTGTTTAAAGATTTGTTTAAAGATTAGTCTCTAAGTAGAAGATTGTTGGAGATGTGGAGACTGATTCGATTTGACACCTATGTAGAGTTGACATGGGAGTCCCATTGCTCGGTCAGTAGGAGGGGGTTAAGGGGGTAGTGCACCTTGAGGGGACTTGAGGGTGAAGCCCTCAAAACCTAAACAAGAAATAATGTGACCTCTACATGGGAAGTTATGTCCAAGACCAACTAGAATCAGAAGAATCCTAAATAGATTAGAAATTTTGATCGAATTTGGAGTTCTATTTGCCCTAGTTTTCGTTTATAAATATGTGGGCGTAATTCTTGCAATTGCAACCTTCTCTAATAGTGAAAAACACCTTGTGCGGTCGTGGATATAGGGATTCTTTGTAGAATCACGTAAATTTTGTCCTTTGTGTTGTAGGTTTTCTTTTTCTTTTTGAATTAATTCATAGTAATATCTGGGGTCCATTAACCATTCCAGATGTTTCTAGGGCACATTGGTTTTGTTTCATTTACTGATGATTGCACAAGGGTTACATGGGTCTTTCTTCTTAAATCGAAATATGATGTGAGTGATATTTTTCCCAATTTCTTTTCTATGATCCACAATCAATTTGGTGGACAAATCAAACGGTTTAGGTTAGACAATGCAAGGGATTATTTCAACCAAACCCTTTCCACTTATTTCCTTCAACTTCAACGAGGAGTTATTCATGAGTTCTCGTGTGTTTCTACCCCTCAACAGAATGGGATTATAGAACAAAAGAACAACCATCTTCGGGATACTACTAGGGCATTGTTGTTTCAAAAAAAATGTGCTAAACAATTTTGGGGGGAAGTCGTCCTCACAGCTACTCATGTCATCAACCAGTTACCCTCTAGAGTGTTACATTTTTTGACTCCAATGGCAATTTTATCCCACTTGTATTCTTCTCTTCCTACCACTAATCAACTTAGCCCTAAGGTATTCGGGTGTGTTTCATTTGTTCATGTTCACAGCCTTAATCGGGGGAAGTTGTATCGTAGAGCTCTTAAGTGCGTCCTTGTGAGCTATTCTTCTACACAAAAAGGGGTACAAATGCTATCATACTCCAACTAAAAATTTTTTGGTTTCTGCGGATGTTACCTTTGTTGAGACTGAACTCTATTTTACTCACCATTTTTTTTAGAGGGAGACCTAAAGTATGGAAGATGAGGATGAGTTGTTCCTTCCTAACTTATCATTAGCTCCTAAACCTCTGCTAGCTCCTAAACCTTTGCTCAAACCTGCATCTAAATCCACCAAACTTGCATTTGAACCTCCTCTTGACCTATTGTCGGAACCTGCACTTGATTTACTCCACAAACTCATGAACTTGAATCCTCCCTACAACTTGGTTTCCAAATTACAAGCAGAGAGGCCACCATTGACAAATGATTTTTCTAGATTTACTCAAGGACTAATCTAGAACCTGAACCAAGGCTGTACCTATCATCAAGTCCAATGTCTGGAAACGAGATAACATCTCTTGGCTCACCTTCTAATGTTGATTCTATGACTGATATTGACCTACCTATAGCACTAAGGAAAGGAGTTAAGAGTGCATGAAATATCCCTTATATCCACTCTCCCACTCTGTATTCTTTAAAAAATGCTCTCCATCTCATAGAAGCTTTCTTACCAACATTCATACAACATTCATTTCTACCACATTATCAGAGGCTTGAAACTGTGAAAATTGGAGGAATGGCGTGAATGTTGAAATGCTGGTTTTGGAGAAGAATAATACATGGGAGATTGTGGATTTACCAAAAGGGAAGAAACCTTTTTGGGTGCAAATGGGTCTTCACAATCAAGTATAAAGCAGATGAGATGCTTGAAAGATACAAAGGTAGGTTGGTAGCTAAAGATTACACCCAAACATATGGAATAGACGGAAGAAACCTTTGCTTCGGTAGCCAAGATGAATACGGTGAGAATTCTCTTATCCCTTGTAACTAACTTTGACTAGACTTTATTACAGTTTGATGTGAAGAATGCTTTCTTGCACAGAGACCTTGAGAAAATTTACATGGACATTCCCTTAGGTTCAATAGAAACAGACTTGAGACTAAGGTTTGTAGACTCAAGAAGGCATTATATGGCCTGAAACAATCACCTAGAGCTTGGTTCGAGAGATTTTCCAAAGTAATGCAGGTCATGTGTTACAAATCGAGCCAAAGGGACTACACTTTATTCATAAAACACTCAGGTTTAGGTTCTGTCACAACTCTTATTGTTTTTGTTGATGACATTATAGTGATAGGAAATGACGAAAAGGAGAGGTAGAACTTGGACAAATGTTTGGCTGAGGAGTTTGAGATCAAGGAATTAGGGAATTTGAAATATTTCCTAGGTATTGAAGTGGCATGGTCTAGACATGGGATATTTATATCCCAACACAAGTATGTCCTTGATCTTTTGCGAGACATAGGCAAAATGGCTTGCAAACCATCTAGCATTCCAATTGACCCTAATCACAAACTTGGTGAAGCGAAAGGAGATAGAGATAGACAAATAGGCATATCAGAGGTTGGTCGGCAAGCTAATTTACCTATCTCACACACGGTCAGATATAGCCTATGATATTAGTATAGTAAGTCAATTCATGCACAAACCCAAGGAACTTCACCTGCAAGTAGTCTATGGAATTTTGCATTACCTCAAGGTTATTTTAGGAAAGGGAATTTTATTCAAAAAGGGGGGTAGACTTATCTTAGAGGCTTACACTAATGCAGATTATGTAAGTTTGATGGTTGATAGAAGGTCTACCATGGAATATTGTACTTTCTTGGGTGGAAACTTGGTTACTTGGAGGAGCAAGAAACAACTTGTCATGGCAAGATCAAGTGCAGAATTAGAATTCCAGGCAATGGCACAAGGGATATGTGAACTATTTTGGTTAAAGATTATTCCGGAAGATCTAAGACTCAAGTGGGATGGCCCTATGAAACTCTATTGTGACAATAAGTCCGCTATTAGTATTGCACACAATTCTATGTAGCATGACCGAACAAAATACACCGAGGTGGATCGACATTTTATTAAAGAGAAATTGGACAGTGGTCTTATCTGCACACCTTATATACCAAGTAAATCACAACTAGTTGATGTTCTAACCAAAGAACTCAATAGTTAGGTCTTTCACAAGCTTACAGCCAAGCTGGGAATGATTAATGTCTATTCATCAGTTTGAGAGGGAGTGTCGTGAATCAAGACTTTGATTATATGTGTGATTGGTCAATATTCTATAGATTTAAAAGCTGTAATTAGGATATGATTATATGTAGTTATTGTAAATAGAAGATTATTCAATTAAGAAATTTGTTTCCATAGTCAGGTAAGCATCGTATGTATATGTGTCTAACAGTTCAGTGAAAATTATTGCCATATTTTTCCACAAGTTCCTATGTTCTGATTTCAGGGAAGGATTTGGATGACGAGAGCTTCGAGAGTCCGATCTTCAGTTTGGAAAGTGAGCAATAAACGCCCAGGTAGTCTATTTGCTCTATCCTTGTCTGCATATGCTGCTTGTGTTTCCTAACTCATGCATGCATTTTATTTTTATTTATTATTATTATTATTATTTTTGGGGCGGGAGGGGGGCGGGGCTGGTGGTGAAGGGAGTAGTTATTGATTGTTTGGCAATTTGCAACAGACACCAATGGTCTGTGTGTGTGTGGGGATGCGTGCAAATGCTTGTGGCCCCTACACATGCAAATTTAGCTGGAATGTTGCTATTCATTGTTCTTCTTTTGTTGATTCTTTCGGCCTTTGTAGGTTACAATGCAAGTGATTCTGATTCAGATGAGCTAAATGGCAACTCCTGACTAGACCAGCTTGGCGTTTCCAACCAGTGCATTTGAAAGTGCGTGAATTCTCCAACACTCTTTTCCTTTTTTTCCTCCAAAAAATCTTCTCATTCCACTGCTTTTATGTTCTTTTGGTGGCTCTCTGCTTAATTCTCCCGCCTTTTTTGTTTTTTGATGCTGCATAGTGGGTAAAGACTTGATATGTTGTTTTTGATGTTTTGTTGTTTACAGAGTATTACTTTTATTTCCTGTCAGATTTCTTCTTATGGTAAAGAATATATGATGGTTTATGTGTCATATATTTGTGTGCAGATAATTTGTGTTTACTTTTCTGTTGTGTAACTTGGACATTGTTGTGAAAGAAGACTTCTTTTCTGTTGTTATTACTCCTTGAGAGTTTTAGGGGTTTTTTATTGTGAAAGCACAAGAGAAAGGAAGTCTTTGTCATGAATTTCATATATCGGTTCTTGGTAATTTCATGTCTCCGGAAGATAAATAACTATGCAAGAGAAGTAGCTAAGAATGATTATAAGTTTCAGTTTCTTTTTTAGTAATAGTCTCCTCTATATTCCGTTGGGGGTGGATGATCATCTTTTAGAAACTTGAATAAAATCAATATCCATTCTTTAAACCAAGTGAGATTACCTGGAACCTTTGTGCTGAATGCATCAGGTGCTGGCTTTATCTCTCTGTAGCTGTTGCAAATATGCTGCCATGGAAGTGGTTTTGTACCGTTGAGTTGATTCCGCAACTCCTGCCCCCGCACAAAAAAAAAAAAAAAAAAAAAACTAGCCAAAAAAAAAAAAAAAGGAAGCCCAATAAGCAACTTTGGTGATCGTCAAGAATCTAAGCAAGAGCCTGAAAAAAAAAATGGTTTCCTTAAACAAATAAAAAAAAGAAAATTATTCTCAATACTTGTATATAGCTCTCCCAGTTCTCTCAACCAAACCTGCCAGTGTTGGTAAAAGTGAGCTTAAGCACAAAGCACAGTTCTAGTGTTTTTTCTTGTCAAAGTGAAGTGCAAATCATAAATCGCAGCTTAATGATAGGCCGCCGGTGCAACAAACCTATCATAGGCGTAACAAGCAATTGAAGGCTTGACGCTGGAATTAAGGGGACCGCACATGCAGGTGTAACAACCAGCATGTGCGCATGGGGAAGGAGGGGTAAAGTTGTAATCCACACTGCTGAAGGAATAATCAACAGTGTGAATGGGGAATTCTGTTAGGAAAGCGTGGGAAGGGGGTATAAGTAGGATAGGAGATGGAGAATTGGACAGCGAGCTTTTGGTAGAGAATTGGGAGAGTTAGGGCCTCTCGAATGCTCTGTTTCATTCTTGTTTTTCTGTTGAAAGGGATTAGAATATATTGATATTAGATTGTATTGGAATTCTATTGGAATCCTATCACTTAACTGCATGCCTTTTTGTTAAGTGCAAAACACGTGCATGCTTATTTATTTATTTTTAATTTTGTCTTGTTTTACTGTTAGAAAAAAAAAAAGAGTTGTTATTGTGTACCCTAATACATCAAACACAACCATTATATAAATGTCTTGGAGTCTTGTAGAAGAGAATGATTCAATATGTGGTCATGATCTTGTGACATGGGGTGTTGTTCCTAATATAGCTAGAGTTGGAGAGTCTAGATTTAATATTAGAAGCAACTTAAGGAGGCAATGAAACAACTGCACACCCGTTTCAACTTCTCGTTCAAGACCATTTTTGGTTGAAGAAGTCAGCTAAATGGCACTGATAAGGAAGATAATGAGGACTACAAGTCTAATGATGAATATGACTTTCTCACTATCGACTAAATGGTTGAAAATTAATTAGAAAACTCTATTTTGTTCTCTTTTAGCATGAATTTTTTGTCTTGGCAATATTATCTAGTAATTTAGTTGCAGTTGTTATATATTCTCTGTCTCTCTCTATCTCTCTTTCTAACATTTGTGCTTTGCTTCAATTAACCACATGCTTGTGCTTTGCGCTTCATGCTTTGTGCAAGCTCTAGAAGGCGTTTGCACTTAAGTATGCTTATAGCCTTTAAAAACACTGATGCCACCAAACTCAAAAAGGACTCACATTCCAAAAGTCTTGTCTCCTACTCAGACAAGACCATCCCCATGAGTAATAAACACATCAAACCTTATCCCATTAGGTGGGGAACTCTGTCTCCATGAGTATTACTAAACCCAAAAAAAGAAAAAAAAAAGTCCATACCAAAAGCTGTGAGCAATGCTATACTAGACAAGATTTCTGACTTGTCATTGGTATGGTACGGATACCAGATAGTACTAGGGTACCATTTTGGATATATTGATATACTACATGAATAACTTAAATATATATTATAGTTGTGTATATTTATCGAATAATACTGAATTTGTTATTGATATGATATGATATGTTGATTAAGGGAATAAAAGATAAATAAATAGAAGTCACAAAATGAAAAATCTCTACTAAAAAATATCTATAACGAATAAGTTTATAAACTAAGCAATTTAAGAATATAAAGTTATATAAAAGAAATAATACTTAATAAAATAATTTATCGTTCTTTACCTTAATATTAAAAAAATACAACAAAATAACATAATCCAAATTAAAATTCGCACGGTATATAAATTTTGATTTTTAATATATATAGGTTAAGGCTTGATATGTTTTTTATATATTATAATATATATACACATATGATATGTCCAGGATGCAAATTGCCAGTGATGCTGCACCCCATTGTGGAAAGCCTGTTAAAGTTATAGTTTGGTTGCCTTCCGCTCTCTTTTCCTTGGCTGTTGGGGGCGTTCTGCACTTTTTCTCTTTGCTTTCCCTTATTTCGTTGTTGTAAAGCCCGTAATGTTTTCTCTCTGGCAGAGAGACACTCACTACTCACAGCAAAGCCGAGCATGGCAACATGACCAACAAAACCTCATAAGCTCATTTTGACTGGTGAGACCAATCTATTGTCTTCAACCTTTTGGTTGGGCTTCTCAACCTGCAGAGATCAATTTAATTAAAAATCAAAAACAAAGATTATTGAAATACCAAATGAAGAGACCTTGTAGAAATTAACAGCACTTATATAATATACATACACAAGATCTTGGTTACTGCTTAGGGAGACAGAATTTCTTTTTGCATTCAGAGAATATATACAGCCTTCTGTATATATCTGTTTAAAAGAAAAATTAAAAGAAAAAAACTCGGGCTCTCTCTCAATCTCTGTTTTTCTTTCTCTTTGAGTGGTGAATAAAAGTACATAAGAGCTGCAGATTAAAACAGTCCAGGAATGTTTACACATTGGCACCAGCTGGTATACCAGTATTCACGGAGTACTGACCAGTGGCAGCTGATACTGGCCCGTACTAACTGGTATTCCAGCCTGGACAAAAATGTGTTTTGATGTACTGGATTAGCTCCACTACGGTGCATGCTGGTACTGGTGGCATGGTATGGTATTCATGCCTATAGTCAGCTCCCACTGAATAGTAAAAGAGAAAAAGAACAAGCTTCAAATATGAACATTGCTAGAATAATACAAGGTGTAAATGATCCATCAACTCCACATCTAACATAGAAGACAAGTTCTAATTATTTTCAAATTTTATTTATTTTGGAACTTTAGAATATTGTGAATGTTGTGCTTTAGTTTCTTAGTTTAATTTGGTAGGGATTATCTATGTATATAAATACCTCCCAAGTGTGGTGGTTATTCAGATTTTGATTATTGAATACCAAATATGGATTCTTTTTTATTGGTATTCCCCCTCTTTGATTTTTCCCTTTTTCTTTTTCTTCTTCCTCTCAACTGCTGCCTGTCTCTCCTCTGCAACTCTTCTCAGTTTCTTCTGCTTCTGGCATAAATCCTTCCCTCATTCTTTTCTTACTTTTCTCTCTCTTCTTCATTTTCTTTTGGTCCCACACTAATTTGTATCAGAGCTCAGTTTTGATCTATTGTTACCATCTGCTGTAGTCATCATTTGCTGAGGGCATAAAGTTGCTGCTGTTACAGTATCCCAGCATCTCAGATATCAATAGCTGACAACTACAGAAACTACAGAATCAATAGTCAACAACTACTGAATACACAAACAATCTCCCTTCGCCATCAGCTGACTACTTTATCAAATGTATCAACGTAGAGAAAATAGGTACCTACAGCAGAGGTGCAGCACCAGCAACCGTCTCCTTGTTCAGGTTCATCATCCATTCTCTTAATCACAGCTTCACAAGAAGTACAGGGTCAGCAAAACAGTTATAACTAGGTTTCACTGGTGTTTTCTTGCTTTGACCAAATGTTTTCCAGTCCTCTTATTCACCAGATGATGTTGATGCAGAGGACACATACACGCAGGGCTCCTTTTCTTGTGATTGTGAGGAGAAAGATGCTGAAGAAAAGGTGTTTTGTTAACCCCTTAAAGTTGTACCAATTACTCTTGATCCAACTTGGTTTTTTAATCCGCATGACCTGTGATATTTTGCCTGCAACTTATCTGAGCAATCCACAACAACACATGAAGCCTTAATCCCATAGGTGGGGTAATTAAAGATCCAATTGTCCAATTGTTAAAGGGGGAAAAACAGAGGAATTCCAGCAGCATGAATGTCAGAGAAAGGCCAGTTGGAGATGATGTTCCTTTCCAAGATGACTAATGGAGTTATCTAATCATATCAAAATTGATACCATGCCAATTTTTTAAGCGTAGATCCATTATTTTTATCTCAAATAATTCTTAGTAGCACTATATATATATATATATATATTTTTGGATGAGATTTCTACTCAATCATGGAGAATCATAGAGATGAGTTCTTTCAATGTATCTATTTGTTTCCTGGCTTAGATTGGATTCCAGTTCTCCAGGGTTTGTGACTATATAAATACCTCAAAAATGTACGGATTGTTCACTGAAGAAATAGCTAGGGTAAAATCAATCTTTCATCCGTGAATGATACATCAGCTTTAGTGAGAAACTTATACAACAAAAGTCCTAAAAAATCTCCTACAATCTCTCCTAAGATATCTCCTAAAATCTCTCATATTTTACAACAGTAGATAATATACATTTAAACTACAAATATACATGAGAAATATCTTAAAACATTCCTAGATTTTAGCTAGCATTATCTTCCAAAACTCTTTCTTAATCTAGGAGTTTAATTTGTGCCATGTATGCCACGTTTCATGCCTCGGATTCTTCCAACACTCCCCCTCAAGTTGGTGAATAGATGTCAATCATTCCCAACTTGCTTCTAATCACCTTCAAAACCCTGCTTTTGTATTGCTTTGGTTAAGATGTCTGCCTTTTGATCTTTGGTGGGAACATAAGTCAAGTTTATGTCTCCATTTTTCAGCTCCCCCTTGACAAAATGCCTGTTAATTCGAACATGTTTCATTCGGTCATGCTAGACTGGATTATTTACTATACTTATAGCTGTTTTACTATCGCTATAAAATACTTTAGGTTCAGTTATAGGAATAGACAAGTCTTCCATGAACCTTTCCACCCAAATTACCTCACAAATGCATTGTGCAATGGCTCTATACTCTGCCTCAACACTGCTACAAGAGACAGCTTGTTGTTTCTTGCTTCTCCATGCGACCAAATTCCCCTAAATCTTAGTGCAACACCCTGATATAGACCTGCTATCCTCAATGGATCCAGCCCAATCTGCATTTGCAAAGCTTCTTATTCCTCTATCCTTGCTTTTCTCGAATAGCATTCCCTTCTCGGGAGTCCCCTTTAAATACCTCAGGATATGGTAGGCAGTTTCTAGGTGTCTTTCGATTGGGGAATGCATGAATTGGCTAATTATACTCACTGCATATGCAATATCTGGATGCATAAGTGAAAGATAAATCAATTTCCCCACCAAACGTTGATACCTTCCAATCTCCACTGGTTGTTCCTCGTTGTCCTCTTTTCTGTTTTTCTAGTTGGGTTCTAATGGAGTGCTTGCAGGCTTACACCCAAGCTTTCCTGTCTCTTTTAGCAGATCAAGAGTGTATTTTCTTTGAGATATGAAAATACCCTCTTTACTTCTTGCTACTTCAATTCCCAAGAAATATCTCATTTCTCCCAAGTCTTTTACCTCAAATGCTACTTTCAGTTGTTGCTTTAATCTTTCTATCTCTTGATCATTGTCTTTGGTGATGATTATATCATCTACATAGACTATTAGGATTGTTCTCTTACCCTTGCTATCAACTTTTGTGAAGAGAGTGTGATCCGCTTGCTCTTGTTTGTATCCTAAGTGGTTTAGTGTGTCACTAAACCTCTTGAACCATGCCCTAGGAGATTGCTTTAGGCCATATAAGGATTTTTTCAATCTACATACCTTTCCTCTTGTATCTTTTCTTCAAAACTAGGGGGAATTCTCATGTAGATTTCTTCTTCCAACTCACCATTCAAGAAGGCATTTTCTAGATCATATTCCAACTCATGCTCCTGCTGTACTTCATCTCTATTCTCCTTGTTAGTAATATCAACCTCTTTTTCCTTTGCCTTTTCTAGACTTAATTTCGGTTCAGATGACATGGGCTGCTGCTGATGCTGAGGGTCACAAGGCCTTCTTGAATACACCAATAAGGGTGGTTCAGCTTGAATTTGATCACTCTTCTGGGCTTGGTCTCTCTTATGTTCTCCCTCTTGATCAAATTTAGGCACATGATTAGGATTAACAGTAGGAAGAGAAAGAGAGGGAGCTATATCAAAAAATAGAGAATTCCAACTGGTGGCTGTTTCTGGAACATGGGCTGGTTGAGAGTGAGGCTGAAAGAAAGGCTAGTTTTCAAGAAAAGAAACATCATAGGAAACAACAAATTTTGGGTACTAGGATTGTAGCATTTGTATCCTTGTTGTGTTGGAGAGTAGCCCACAAAAATGCATTTGATGGCCTTAGGATCGAGTTTGGATGGAGTGAATGGATTTTGGTGTACAAAAACAGTACATCCAAACACACTAGGAGTGAGAGAGTTTAGAACTCTAGCATGATGAGGAAAAACATCAAGGAGGACAGCCAAAGGGGTCCTAAACTTTAGGATTTTGGAAGGTAGGCGATTGATAAGATAGGCAGAGGTCAAAACGGCTTCCCCCAATATGAATTTGGAACAGAAGTAGTAAACATCATTGCTCTAGCTATTTCAAGCAGATGACGATTCTTCCTTTTGGCAATTCCATTTTGTTGAGGGTTATAAGGATATGAGCTTTGGTGAATGATACCATGCTCAATTAAGTATGTGTTGAATTCATTAGAAAAATATTCCCTGTCATTATCAGTTTTCAAAACATGAATTGAGGATTGAAACATATTTTGCACTATATGATGAAACCTTTTAAATATAGAAAAGGCTTCAGATTTTTCTTTCATAAAAAAAACCCAGCACACCCTTGTATGGTCATCAATAAAGGTGATAAACCATCATGTATTGGTGAGGGTTGTGGTTCGAGAAGGCCCCCAAATATCACTATGAACTAAGTGAAAAGGTGTGAAGGAAGTATAAATGTGATTAGGATGAGGTAACCTGGTCTGTTTTGCAAGGATTCACTGTTCACAAGAATGATTGTGAATTTTATTGCTCGATAAAGAAGGATACAAGAGTTTAAGATACTCAAAACTTAGGTGTCCTAACCGCTTATGCCATAACATAATGTCTGAATTTGAAACAAGAGCTAAAGAATTTAAAAACCGAGTCCTAGAATCAGTAGAATGATCATGGCTTGGTATTTGATAGGGCCCTCCTTTCATCTCAGCACTGCCAATCATCTTCCCCAAGGATAGATTTTGAAAAGCACAAAAATTTGTGGAGAATATCACACTGTAGTCCCTGTCAGTTGTAAATCTGCTTACTGATATTAAATTACAGTGCAAGTTCGGGACATAAATGACTGATTTAAATATTAATCCTCCTACCATAGCTGTTCCTTTTCCATTTGCAAAGGATACTGTACAATCAGCCATAGAGACACTTATAGGTTTATCACATGATTCAAAATTGGATAATAAATTTAAAGAACCTGTCATGTGATATGAGGCACCAATGTCTATGATCCAACTGTTGGTAGGTATTCTTTAAGATATAAGAGAATAGGCAATATTATCTTTTGTGGCCAAAGAAATTGTAGGAGTAGGATTTTCTGTATTCTCTGATTTAGTCACCTTTGTTTGGTTGAGAAGTTGTTGTAATACTTCCAATTGAGTTGCTATGATGGTAAGAGGTGTTGGATTCCCTTTCTCGGCTTCCACCATATAGGCTGATTGGCCTCCAGCTTGTCCTCTTCTTTGATTCTTAGGCTTTAGTTTGTTAGTTTTTCATGGATTTTCTAGCATGTCTCTCGTGTGTGTGAGGGTCGGTTACAATGGTCACACCATTGTTTTTCTTTTGCAGTCTCCCCTCTAGAAGATAGAGGAGTCTTTCCCTTAAAAGTATTTAAGGCTGACGTAGGGGAATAGACTTCATTAGAAGAGTGTCTCGACTCCAAGAACATGACTTCCTTCCTACTTTCTTCCCTCCTAACTTCAGCAAATACTTCCTTGATGGTTGGAAAAAGTTTCATCCCTAGTAGTCGACCCCTAACTTCATCTAACTCAGAGTTTAATCCATGAAGGAAATCAAACACTTTCGTATTCTCCATCATCTTACCATATTTTTTACCACCTGCTGTGCACTTCCATTTAATCTCATAGAAGAGATCCATCTCTTGCCGCAAAGCTGTTAGAATATTAAAATATTCAGTGACCGAGTTTGTACCTTGTTTTGTGTTTCGAATGAGAGATCGAACTTGAAAACATTGAGTATTGTTTTCTAAGTCAAAGTATATTTCTTGGGCAGCCTGCCAATCTCACAAGCCGTTTTGTAGAAGAGATATGTCTTACCGATTTTAGGTTCCATTGAATTAACTAACCAAGCCATAACAATGGCATTCTCGGCCTCCCATACACTTGAAGCAGCAGATTCTAAACTTGGCCTTGCTGTATCTCCAGTTAGGTAGCCTTCCTTGCCTTTGCCTCTAACAACCAACAAGATTGATTGGAACCATTATCGGAAATTAGTTCCATTCAATTTGTGTTGTGTAATTTGGAGAGGACTGTGTAAGGCTGTTGAGAGAGGTGGAACCAAAGTAAAAGTCCTCACCGGTGGAGGATTAGAGGTGGTCACCTCACTGTTGGAGTCGTTTGTCATCTTGGAGTATTAACCCGACTTCTTGAGATGGATTAATGGAAAAAAATCAAGCGCCATAGGAGATGGCTCTGATACCATGAAGAAATAGCTAGGGTAAAATCAATCTTTCACCCGTGAATGATACATCAGCTTTAGGGAGAAATTTATAAAGCAAAAGTCCTAAAAAATCTCCTACAATCTCTCCTAAGATATCTTCTAAAATCTATACTTTACAGCAATAGATAATATACATTTAAATTACAAATGTACATGAGAAATATCTAAAAACATTCCTAGATTTTAGTTAGCATTATCTTCCAGAACTCCTTCTTAATCTAGGAGTTTAATCGGTGCCATGTATGCCACGTTTCACGCGTCGGATTCTTCCAACATTCACATTTTGATTACTGATAATTGAATAGAAAATTTGGTTTTTTCCTTGGTATTCTCGTTCCCATTTCATCGCTGTTTCTCCTCCTCAAATTCTGCTTCTCTGCTCTTTGAAACTCTTCTCAGTTTCTGTATCTCCTCCACTTCAGTTCTTGTTTTATCTCTCCACCTTCCTTTGGTCCCAGCATCCTAGCTTACATAAACGGGACCAGCTAATTACAATTTTCATCAGGTCATTAGCTGTCAAAATGGCTCCATGTGTGGCCATCCAGACAACAAAGAAAATCGTGGTAAACACACTCTATTTCCTTACAATCTCAGAGAAAATACAATCTGCCTTTGTCACTAAGAGGCTTGTGGAAGTAATGAATGTGAAGAAAGTCAAGTAAAGCTAGAATCAGTTGTGAAAAATTGTTCTTAAGAATAACACAATCAAAGGACCCTGTTAATCCAGAATCGAACTCTTCTCCCACTTTGAATCTTAAAGGAGAGACAAATGTGAAGAATTCAACTTGATTCTTCATTAATTCCCTTCAAGATTCATTTCAATAAGAGCAAGTGGGTGGTCCTATTTGCCAATGTCCCCAAAGAGAGCCAAACTTACTATCATATGTCTCAAAAAAGTCTCTATTAGTGATGAACCTCTATTTCCACTTCTTAGGAGAGCATTTTTGAGAAATTACTTTGCTAATACCTAAACCTCTCTTACACCCAGGGAAAGAAACCTTATCCCAGGGAGACAACTGGTGCTTAAATTCCTCCATAAGCACCTCTTCCAACAGAAGTATCTCTGTAAATTCCTCCATAAGCACCTCTTTCATCAACTCTCCTCACAGGAGCATCTCTTAGCGGAGATGAGGATGTTAAGATGGATGTGCGGACATACAAGAAAGGATAAAATTAGAAATGAAGTTATTCGTAATAAGGTAGGAGTAGTGCCAATCGAGGAGAAGATGAGAGAGACTAGACTAAGATGGTTTGGTCATGTGAGAATGAGACTAAGAGACGCTCCTGTGAGGAGAGTTGATGAAATGGAACAATTAGTCACAAAAAGAGGTAGAGGTAGACCCAATAAGACTTTGGGAGAGACATTAAAATTTGATATGAAATATATGGATCTAAATGAGGATATGACAAAAGACAGAAATACATGGAAGTCTAGAATTCATGTAGCCGACCTCACATAGTGGGATAAAGGCTGGATATGTTGTTGTTGTTGTTTATTAAGGACATATATTAATAGGGACACAAGTAAAGAGACTCTTAATAAGCTTAAGCCTCCCTCCTTTAGCCAGGTACTGTCTTTTCCAAGAAGAAGACATTGGACCTCTGAATGACACAACTGTATAATTTATCATTTAAAGAAGATCCTTGTGGGACCTAGGTGTTGAAATAAACAATGTCCTCATAAAATGTGCCTGGCAGGCCAAATTTTTTTGTCACAGAAGACATTGAGAAGTTGTCTTATCATCAATTTGTGGCCTTGGGTTAAGACTAGACATGCATGTTTTGGCATCCTTGGGATTTTGATACCATCATTAGCTTTGGCAAGTTTTAGTTATTGAATAATCAATAGAAACAACATATGAAGCCTTAATTTCACTGTGTTAACCAGGTGAATTCTATCCTGCCAATTGTGTTTATCTATGTTCTTACCTTCTTCTATAAGTCCCTTGCCACTAGGTGTTTTCAAAAGTGCTAAGCATACATAATTGTGGAGGCCTACGGAGCTTCAGTGCAAAGCACAAAACCCAAGTGCATGCTTAAGCCAAATGGAACACACAAATGAAATAAAGGGTATAAACGTTTTAAGCATAAAAAGTATACACTATTAAAGCAATCATTAAAAAGAAAAGATGAAAGGTCTAAACTCTTCATTGAAATGCTGAACTCTTCATCTTCCATTAGAAGTCTGGCATTTATAGGAATCTGAAGTCTTATTTTTTAATAAATACATATTTCACTTTGTTATTTCACTTTGTTCGGATCTTTTCAAGATCTGATGACAGATGTTTCTGGGTAAGGATTCCATAACATTAATCACACCAAACACAAATTTAAACAAATCCAACAATCCATATTAAAAGCTCACTTTAGAGTGCTTCACAGCATAGATAAAAGCACAACTCAGTGTTGTTTGACTATGTTAAAAGAAAGTCACTGTGCTTCATCCACAAAAAGCTCTAAAGGAGTTGGCCTTTGCACTTTGTGCTTAAAGAGGGAGTTAAGTGCACTTTTTAAAACACTGTTGTTGCTCATATCTTATCTAAGAATCTCCCACCAAGTTTTTCTTTATCATCCTCTACCTCTGTTCTTATATACTTGTTCCATACCATTGCCTCTATTAGTTGTAAAAATAATAAATCTATCCAATGTTTTTGTAATATGAAATAAAATGATTTACGCACAATTAGCAAGCATAGATACATGGATAGCTTAATGCGCGTGGAATGGAACAACAATACCACTTCAGATTTTATTTTAGTTGCCTATGACACTAATATATATCTGGGGTTTTTATTATCCAAGACTAGGTAAAAGGGTAGTTCAATTTCATATATTAAGAAGTTAAGTTCTAATATTTTTGGTTGAATGAACAAATGGAGTATTAAGCTAAGTGTATGCGAAATGTGGTGTCATAAGCACCATCTAAGAATGAGTTGGAACCTTGTTTTCCCAGTTGATTGTGGTGGTTTTTTATTTATTTTCTTTCTTTTTTTGATGGTTTGGGAGAGTGAAGGGGGTTATATGATGCCAAAATTAGGGGTATCTTACTATCAACATGCTATAGTAATGATGAGGTATATTACTTCTTAACATTGGTAATGAATACCTACTCCATGCTTCTCATGCTTTACCACTTGCAATTAAATTTTTCTCATTAATAGAATGTGGCAGTGAGGGGAAGCGCTAGAAAACTAGGTGATATACTGCATATGGGTGCATTCTTGAATCTCTTAAAATACTAGATAATTTCCTTTTGGCTTAGCCAGTCACACTTTTTCACACCATCTGTGTTCTTGATTTCAATTTTACTTGATAGAAAGATAAAACATCATTGTGATGACTTGGAGAATTGTCTTTAGCATTTCATTTTGATGAATAATTCTCCTTTTATATGTTGATCTGACACTAAATCTAGATAATGACTAGTTTTCAATATTGACAATGTTTTCCTTGACATTGATTTTACATTATTTTCTAGTGCAAATCACTAGAAAGAAGTAATTACACAATTAACACAAAACAATAGGGTAAATTTCACAGACCATCCCTAAGGTTTGCCTAAATTGCATAGACCACCCCTATGTTTTTTAAAATAACATAATACCTTCCTTGAGTTTTATAAACGTGAATCATTTACCCTCTACCATTAACAAAACACCTGGTATTTCTAAATTTCCAAATGCCCATCGCCCACTATTATTATAAAAAATAAAGAAAACAAAAAATAAAAAACAGGTGGTTGGAGATGGTATCATTGATGATGACATCATTGGAATCCATCACCATCATTAGCGAATCTAGGTTCATTTGAACCCAAACTTGTATGGGGTTCAAGCAAATGAATTTGGGTTTGTCGGGCACAGATGAATCTCGAGATGACTAGATGAAGGGTTTAACAGCCAGATTCATCTAGGTTCATTGAACACAGAAAGGAGGGGGGGGGGGGGGGGGGGGGGAGAAACTCATTGATGACACTAAGATTTGGTCACCAATATATGACTTGTATGAGACTTGGATCATGAACTATGATGAGCTAGACTTGAATTATTTGCGTAGACAAAAACAATGCGGACTGGCTTGGGTCTTACCAGGATTACTCCTTTGATGCTTAAGCTAGTGAAATGTTGGATTGAGATTTCGAGAGCTATGAGAGTTGGTATGAATGTCGTACTTTTGTCCTCCCCTTGAGGTGTTTTTATACCCTTTGGCTGAGGATGATAATAAACGTGGCCTGCCCTACCCTTATCGTAAAGGGTGGGTTGATTCCTTTTTGTTACACAAGCTCGGAATGCAGTTGAATTGTGATTGCTAAGTTAGTTATTGTTATCTTGACCTGGATTGTAAAGGTAAGGACACGTTGCATTATTGGAACCCAGATTACACACCCCTTGATTGTCCTTGACTAGGTGTGAATCTATCGTCTTCCTAGATGTTAGGATTGCCTTAGATCAGGGCATACCCCAATACCCCAATAGGTTTTTAGAGTCTGCTTCTAGGAATGTAATTTTGATGTTGAATAGATCATATACTTATCCTTATTTGGAGTATACTTCTACTGGATCTCCTTGTCTTTCGCTATTTTGGTTTTTGTTAAGATGATGAGTTTGATTGGAGTCATTTTTCACTGTTGAGACTAATTTGACTGCCTTTAGGTGAGAAATCTAATTCTAGTCAAATTTAAAGTCCCAAATAACCTGGCGTTGACTAATGACATGGTTTGTCCTTGTCATATCTTGTTTTCTTTGATATTATCACTTACCATTCTAGAACTTGGGTTTTGATTGGAACTCACTTGGCGATAGAGAAGGTAGATGTAGTGGTGACTAGCAATGAAGGGAGGTCGGAACCCAACCAATGGTGATGAAGGGAGGTCAGGAAGTGAAAGCAGAGATGGTGGTGACCAACAGTGAAAAGAGTATCTTTGAGAGGGAAAGGATAAAGAGAGGGAAATATAGGGGTTAAATTGTCAATTGCAGTACTCTTTTAACGACGACGGAGGTTGGTGTAAACATAGGGGTAGTTGGTGCAATTTAGGCAAACCTCAAGGGTGGTATGTGAAATTTGCCCAAATTAATAAATTAACGTTAGTGTAAGTAATAAATAAATAAATTAAATCTTTTCAAATACAATACAAGATACTTAAAGCATAACTTGCCCCTCAAAACCAAGATTATGTGGAACTTTTGATTTGATAAAACTAGGTAGTTGAGAGAATTAGACATTAAGTGAAATAGGAGTGATGATAGAGAACTAGATATTATGTACCAAACAAATAGAGGATCTAGAAATTATATAAAGATATTAATCAGTGGTTATGAGAATTAGACATTTAGTATAACATGAGCAGAGTAGAGAGCTGGTGATTATATGCCTACTAAATAGAGGAAATAGAAATTTGAAAAATAATATGAGTGGACTAGATAAAAGTGGTAAGAGGGATAGGCCACGTAGTAGTAGGAGGGTGGAATGAGGAGTAAATTCTTTTTTCCTTTCTCTTCTTTTTTTGTTTTTTATTTATTTTTTTAATTGCTAGGACTGATGGCCATTGGTTTACCATGAACTCAAGTCTCTACTCAGCCATAGGGGATCGTTCATTAGGCATGGCCAGGCCCATCCTAGGGCCTCATGCTAAATTTACACCATTGATAAAATCGTATGTTTTGAGTTTTATTGTGCTGAAGGAGGACAAGGGAGGAATGAGAGTAGGGAAAGAAGAAAAGACGAGAAGATTGGTGAATTGTATTTCCTCATTCCACCTCTTCCATATTTGCTACTCATACTATTATCTGGGTAAGAAAAGGATAATTGGGCCCTATACCAATGGAACTAAAAATCCTAGTTACATGAACCCGCTGGAATTACAACCCTGATTTCTTAAGACTCTTTTCATTCGCCCCTTGATCTTGGTTGCTGTTGTCTTGGTGTCACTAATGCTGATTGGATTCATTCTACGTATGCCTCTGTAAATTTAAGGTACTTCTCCAATCCAAGATGCTTAATCCTGAACTCCATTCTCTACAAAAATTCTCTATTTCATAACATGTTTGATTCGCTTTTCAATAACCTATTCTTGTTGATATGGCCTTCCACAATTTGCATGTTAAGATGTATAATTTAGTGGAATCTTGAATTGCACGTCCTATTTTAATCTTTTCTTCCATCTTTTATCTTTTGCAGGGCCGTTGGCTTTCTACATGTTTGCTTCGATAGATTTGCCCATGAAAATATCACCAGCTTCTGTAAAAGTTCTTTTTGTTTTTGTGCACAGATAAAATTGTTTTACTGTTTGTTGCTGTTAAGGAAACAATTGAACTCTATGGGCCTGATTGGTTACAGATTTGAGTTTTCTGATTATCTTTTGTTTGATGATTATTTTGGAAGCAGGAAGCAGACATTGCTGAGACATTCTATCATTTGCTTTTTTGTATATGAGATCAATTTTCAGAGTTTGTAAAATTACCTTTTTATTGTTTCTTAAATGATGGATTTGACCATAATCTTTTTTTTTTTTTCTTTTTGTAAATTGACCAGAGATGTGATTGATTTTGGCGAGTGAGATAAAAATTCTCTCTTTTGTCCATGCATAAAAGTCTTAAATCAAAATGGTTCGGCATAAGAGACTCTGTTCGACAAAATTAGTTGGCTTCTCATTTTCATCAACTAAACCAGTTTCATGTAGTCTTGGTTCTTATTTGGGGACAGAATGGCAGCTAAAATTGAATGGATTTATGGCTCGGTGGACTGCAATTTGATTATATTTGCAGTTCCTGCTGTTGTCAAGATGATGGTATTTGTAGTGGATGTGGTTAAATGGTTTATTCCTGTTGTGTCTATTTTTCATTATTAGCAAAAGAAAAAAAAAAAAAAAAAAAAACCTCTGGGCCTCCTAATTTCTCATCCTGTAGAATTGAATTTAGTAATT
The DNA here is from genome assembly GCF_014633365.1 of Diospyros lotus. Classification (NCBI taxonomy): domain Eukaryota; kingdom Viridiplantae; phylum Streptophyta; class Magnoliopsida; order Ericales; family Ebenaceae; genus Diospyros; species Diospyros lotus. The sequence goes on from NC_068350.1 coordinate 26,160,567, forward strand.
TACTACTACAGATTTTGTTATGCCTGATAAAATAAGCCCACCGTATGATCGGGCCAAAAATTAGCCGAAGTGGACCAAAAGAGTCAAAGCGGGCAAACACGTGCAACCAGGCCACGCAAGAGGCGGTCACCCTCGCAATTTGCAAGCTGTACATGCCGAGAGACCACCCTTGGGCTTATAGTCGAGTGGGGATCACTAGGCCATGAGCCCCCCACCGTGCAAACCGCACGGCTAAGTGCACACAAGCTGCACGACCATGCAAGTATCCACACATGGCCATGTAGCCTAGCTCGTGCCACCCATGGGCCTTGTGTCCGAGCAAACACTCACGCCTGAAGACCACCATGCCCATGCGAGAGCCATGTAAGCCATGCACCGAGAAACCCCTATGCTAAGAGACCCTAACCAGACCAAAGTCATGAGCCATGTGGAAGACACTCGAGTGATTGATGGCAATTTTTTACAAGTGTACGGATCGTACAAGTAATAGAATAGTGAGTAGAATATCATTCCCACAAGAATCGGATGACAATTATTAAAATTATATTAATTCAAATGTTATTTAAACAATTGATTAACGGAAATTAATTTAAGAAAACAAAATAATAACACATAAAGTAAATATGAAGAGTTTCAAGATTTGGAGAACACTGGAACATTTCGATTTCACCTAATTAATCTAATTTAATTTAAATAGTTGATAATCTAAATTTAATTATTCATACAATAGTAATTAACCACATAAGTCATATTTTTACTTCTGTTCTAATTTTATTATTGTTTATTAACTAGATCAAGTTATGAATTTTTTCTTCCAATCTAAATCTATATCAATATATCAATCAAACATTGACCAAGTATTTGATAGCATTAAGCATAATAATAAACACTTGCATGAATAAAGAAAATTAATCCATGAAAATCAAATTATCATAATTAGATTATATCAAAGCACGCTAATTATAGAGTTTAGTTCATATTACAAATGATAGAATCTATAACAAAACAAATGAATATAAATATAGAATTTAAAGCAAAAGGAAGAAGAGAATAAAACTCTTTTGATATGTAAGATTTCGTTCTCCAAAAATAGTCATAAATTCTTAAAAAAAATACAAGAAATATTCCACCAAGAATGCTCTAATTCTCCAATTCTTCAAGCTCTCTCACCTCCAACTCTTCTATTTTTTCAATCTCTCTTTTCAATTTATATTGCTCAATTTCATATTTTTTCTTAATTTTTTTCTTAAAACATGGGATACTCTACCTCCATAGTTTTCTCCTCCATGTTTTTCTCTCCACGTTTCATGCCACCCATGTCCACTCAAAAGTTTAGTTTCCATATTCAATACAAAATAATCCCTCAAAATATCAAGAATTACAATTTAAGAATTTTTATAAAATATGGGCTTAATTTGATTAGATTTTTGAGCTAGCCTTCTTAGGTCCAATTGGGCCTAATTCTTCAGGAAAGAGGTAGCCCAAATAACCCTTAAAAGGCCTTTTAATCCATCTACAAATTAGCCCAACTTGGAGAAAATGAAATGAAAAATTCGTAGGTAATGCTGAATTTTTGATAGCTTTGACCTTATGTCACTTCAACAGCTATAACTTTCTGTAAAAAAAATTGAATTTATGCACCGTTTGAAGCGTAGAAAATTAGAATATAGAGCTCACGTATTTTTTTTTTCATAATTTTTTGACATTTCAATTGGTACAACTTTTATTTTTAATCAGACCATTGAGTAGCGAAAATCCATAACTTCTGCTCTTCTTTCTCACTTTTCCTTTAAATCCTGTCAACATGATAAATTACCTAAAATTAATATAAAAAATATATATAAGCATAAGAATTAAACATAAAATCAAGTAAGAATGGTATAGAAAATATTAGCACATCAGTGACCTTCAGGGAGCCTCTCTTAAGGCATCACCGAGAGACCTTCCTAGGGGATCCACAAGTCGCCTCCTTCGAAGACACTAGGAGACCCTCATGGGCCACCTAAACTTGTGAGTCTCTCTCCAAGCCATGTAAGAAACCCATCCGGGAGATTACGAACCCTATGAGACCCAATCAAAACTACCCCTAAGATACTCACAGAAAATATCAAGTCACACACTACCTGTTGGTCTCCTCAATCACTATTGTTGTTTCTAAACTATAATAATTAAATTTATTTGTCTTGAGAACAACCAAAGTAGAGTTCAGGTGAGGAGGGTGAGGTTTGAGGTGCCATAAAGGGTTGAGCAAAAATTGTTGTTCGGGAGAGCTGAGACTTGGGGGACGGAGGGAGTCTATGGGGTCTTTTGGAGGCCAAGGCTGGTGGAGTCTTGGAAGGTCTCCAAGAGGAGCCCTCGGTCACTATACGTGGCTTTGGCTCTTGATGGATCTACAACCAAAGAGACAATCAAAAGGCACGCGTGGATATTCCTCACGTGGGCCTTTTGATGCCTAAGTCAAAAAATGTAGTTTGTGATGATCCTATAAAAATATGCAGATGCATATATGCTATGTTTAAGGGAACCTTTTGGTGTCCTTAAGGGTAATGTAGGGAGAAGGTCTTTTGGGTGAGTCTTAGAGTGAGAGATGCGTACATGCTATGTATTAGGGAGTCTTTTGGTGTCCCGAATGGTAGTGTAGGGAGAAGGTATTCTAGGTGAGTCTTAGAGAGAGAGAGAGAGAGAGAGAGAGAGAGAGAGAAGGTCCAAAAAGGTTCCAAAAGATCCAACAAGATTCATTTTCCATGGAGGCAACAAGTATTTATAGATGCTTGCTAGGGTCTAGAGATGAGTTCTCAGACTCCTTTGGGAGATGCATCAGGAGAGGCTGGGGGGTTTGGAGAAATCTTCGGGGTGATAGTGCCTCGATAAATGTCTCTGGGTGGTCCCGAAGATCTTTTTGAGGCTACTGAGTAACTTGTGCCCAGGAGACTCTGAGTCTTTGGGCTATGCAAATGAGAAGGTCAGACCATCCCAGGGACTCTTTGGAGGCCCCGGGGGATTATTTCCCCAGAGACTATCTGGGGTCTTTAGACTTAGCGGGATACTTCTTGTAACTTAGGAAATTTTTAGGGCACCCCACAACAACTATAAATATGGGGAGTCCTTCATTCATTCAAGGACGTTCACTCTCACACTCACACTCTTTCATTGAGCACATGCACTCAATATTCTCTAGAGATTAACTGAGGCATCGAAGGGTTTAAGCAAGGGATACTCACTCGTGCCCCTAACTGGTTTCTTTCTCAATAGGTTACTCATCACAAGAGGGTCACCTTCAATTCGAGAGGTCACTTGTATGCCACCTTGAGATGGTCTCCCATACTATAAATACATTGTTGTAGTTTCACAACAACAATTAGTGTTGTTTGTGGGAAATCAACAAAAACTAAAGAAAACTCACTTAGGATGGCACAAACAAGAAATAGCTAATAGACTTTCTCTCGTGATGCTCATTCATCCATGTGAGAGACCTTCTCATACAGAATGACACCTTCAACACTGGCGTGAGGGTCAATGACCCTTTATAGGGCATCTTTACCCACTAGAGACTTAATTCCAAGTCTCGTACATCAACGTCTAACATGTCCCATAAGAGACTCATCTCTATTGTAATATCCTAGTATTTTGATAATAATTAATTTTGTATTTAAAAGATTTTTTGACATCAATTAGAGATTATAATTGAGAAAACTAATGGTTTAGAGTTAGTGGGCTAAGTTGAAAAAAATAAAGGCCAAGTAAATGGGCTTAGAGTTAGTAGGCTAAAAAAGTGGGCTTAAAATTAATGAACTAAATAATAATCTATTTAATAGAAGATTTAGTGAAAAATAATTAAGGTGACAAATAATTAAAGATAGTGGGTGAAATAATTGAGAAATGTGGGAGACAAAGTAGGGTGTGGAGAAATAATTAAAGATTATGAGTGAGATTTAGTAGGAAATAATTAAGAAATGTAACAAAATAATTAAAGATAATGGATGAAATAATTGAGAAATGTGGGAGACAAAATAGGATGTGAACAAATAATCAAAGATAATGGGTGAATTAATAGAGAAATGTGGGAGACAAAGTAGGGTGTGAACAAATAATTAAAGATTATGGGTGAGATTTAGTGGGAAATAATTAAGAAATGTGACAAAATAATTAAAGATAATGGATGAAATAATTGAGAAATGTAAGAGAAAAAATAGGATGTGGACAAATAATCAAAGATAATGGGTGAATTAATAGAGAAATGTGGGAGACAAAGTAGGGTGTGGACAAATAATTAAAGATTATGTGTGAGATTTAGTGAAAAATAATTAAGAAATGTGACAAAATAATTAAAGATAATGGATGAAATAATTGAGAAATGTGGGAGACAAAGTAAGGTGTGGACAAATAATAAAAGATAATGGGTGAAATAATTGAGAAATGTGGGAGATAAAGTAGGGTGTGAATAAATAATTAAAGATTATGAGTGAGATTTAATGAAAAATAATTAAGAAATGTGACAAAATAATTAAAGATAGTGGGTTACTACAATTATGCTAAGCTTAACTCAACCGTCTATAAATAGAGGAAACTTGAAAGGTTTGAGGACTTAGATTAGAAAGAGAAAGGTTGTAAGAAAGAAAGATTTGAGAGTGAGAGAGAGATTTGAAAAAGAGAAAGAAAAAAAAATAGAGAGAGAAAAATACCAAAAATTTCTAGAAAAATCCTATAGGCTGGGTTTAGTAGTTTGTGTGAAAATTTGTGACAGAAGGCGTTGTTGGATACGCAAATCGAGATTTCATCGCAGTATTGAAGAATACCGAATTGCTCCGGGGGAAGGTAAGTTATCTTCAAAAATTTCAAAAATATGTGAATGATATTTTAGAATTTTTGACGATGAAATTGGAAGAGAAATGCATGATTGGTATTAATTATTGATTTTTTGAGGCAATAGATGCTTGAAAATCAAAGAAAAAATGAGAAATAAATAGAACATGGATTCTGAAAATTATGAGGAAATTTTTAGGGCTTAGGAATATTGCTTTAGGAATTATTAAGAAGAGAAATTGAGAAAATTTTATAAGGAAATATTTATTTCATAATCTTAAGGAAATAATAGGAGAAAATGAGAGAAATTAGGAAAATTAGAAATATGATTTTCTTAAATAATTATGATGCCCAGGGTACGCCAAGGTTCATAATTGAGTATGATTAGAAGTTCGAGGTGAATTTTGAGGCAAAATTACGTTAGGGACAAAATTATCTTTTTGCAAGGTAAGTGGTACTTCCCAACTGGACTAAGTGTTATGATCTTATCATGTTGTCATGCCTTGTTATGAGTATGTCATGTAGATTGCATTTACATGTTTTGATATATGAAATATGTATATGAACATGATGAGATTCACGATCATACGTTGCATGGGTTTGGGATTAGGTACTGGTTCCGTTACTTTGTCAAGGGTGCACCCATACACCTTGGTCTGGTAGGGAGACTGAAAAAATGGCAGGTAATCTTAAGGTGCAATCGAGCCAAAAATGAGAGTTATGATGTTATATGTATTATATACATACATGAGCATTAAATGTTTTGTTTCCCTTAGATGATTCATCATCTACATTTAACTTAGGCTTTGTCTCTAGAATATTCAAACGTTCTAGATGGAAATTGTAGCAGAAACGAGGATGAATGAGGCATGAAATGACACTTAACAAAGTGCATGATGAGTTGTATGATCAGTTGAATGTATGTTATGTAGCTCATGTATTTAAGTTCTGCTACTTCAAATTCTGAACGTTTTGAGAAATGATGATGTAGAACCCTATCTAGGGTTAATGTTAGTTGAGAACTTATGTTATGTATTAAGTCATTTTGAGAAATTTATGTTCCCGTGATGTAAGAACTGATTTATGATTAATGTTATGATGTTAGGTTCAATTATAGCTTCCGCATTTGATATTTATGATGATTCTCTTTCGAGATAAATGTATGGAGATTTTGGGATGGATATAAGGATTGACATGGTTTAGTTTTAGTAGTATTGAAAAAAAAAATTATCCCAGAATTGTCTTGAGTTATAACGCGCTCGAAAAATGGGGCGTTACACCTCTGGTCATCTAGGCTTAAGTGAACAAGTTGCGCTTATGGTCTCTTAGGTTGAATATGAAGCCCTATAACAACAACACATTGAGGGGATGCAAGCGCTTCGAGAAATGGCAAGAATGTTGCAAAACCTAGTACCTCGAGGTGTGATGCTATCCATCTTGAGGAAGTTTGTTTCGAAAGTGGCTCCATCGCATAGGACCCAACATGAGGTGCTAGGAGATAGTTCTTACTAGGAGGTCACTCCCAAGATTCAGTCACAATCTACTCCTCCCCAAAAGAATCAACTAAGATCCCTTTCTCGGGGAACTCACCCTCAAACTTTCCCCTTTCACAAAAATAAAAAAAGGAGAAGATGATCGACAGAGGGCAAGAGAGAGCAAGTGAAGCCCCTGAAAGGGGAAATACTTGAAAACCATGGCTAGTACCCCCATTGATTGAGATGGAAACCTTCTGAGAGTTATGAGAAAGAGGAACAATGAGGTCGACCTTTAGTGCTCGTGAGATGGTTGATATGAGGAAAATGATTAAGGAGGTACTTGAGTAGAAGAGACTATTGCTAGCCTCGAAGGAGCAGTCCTGAAGGAGATTCCCATTCACTACGGATGTAATGGAAAATCTCCTGCCAAAGAAATTCAAGATGCCTCCAAAGACCCCCCTATTTGGGCAAGGATGATCCTTGTGATCATATATAGAACTTTGAATCCTTAATGATGCTCTATGACTGGGAAGATGAAATAATGTTCTAGGCTTTCTCCTTAACCCTAGTTGGGTATGCCTGGGCTTGGTTTAATGGTTTGCTTAAAGGGTCCATGTCCTTCTTTGAATAGTTGAGATCGAAATTCATTAAGGCGTTTGTTATCAATAGTCAGAGTAAAAAGGACGCCATTTATCTCCTCAATATTCGAGAAGGAGGCAAAGAATCCCTTCAACAATATGTGGACAGGTTCTGGAATTCAACCCTTGAAGTCCATGACTTGCAAGTTAGAGTGGTGGTGGTCGTTAGGCTACAAGGAATGCGGTCTATTCCCTTGCAAGAATCCTTAACGCTAGATCAGTCTACAAACCTGACTGACTTGTTTGAGAGCCAACAAATACATACACCGTTTGGAGGTCATGAGGATGATTGGGGTGAATGAAAAGAAAGACCGAAAAAGGAAGGAGAAAGATGTGGATGAAGGCCTTAGTCGACGATAGGATAAGGTTAGGAGGCCAGAAAGACCTTGACCTTAGTTACATCACTATACTCAGCTTAATGAAGCCCGATTGACAAAACTAGCAATAGTGGAAGGATCGAGCCTCATAAGGATCCCGAAAAAGGCTTATTGGCCTATGGGGAAGAATTAGGATGAGTACTGCAGATACCATATAACCCATGCCCACTCCACTGACCAGTGTTAAGAATTAAAAAACCAGATTGAGGCACTTATCTGGGAAGGACATTTTTGAAGATATGTAAGGGGCGAGGAAAGAGATGACTGAGAGCCTTGTGTTAGGAAATTATGATTTGATCATACGCAGTGGAAACAAAATCTGATTTTACAGATATCACATTTTTCAAAAAATACAATTTACAAAATTGAAGACTAGACAGAAGAATACTTTTTAACGAAATCAAATTCTACCAGTTGGTAACCCGTTGTAAAATCTTCCAAATGTAGGATGCCTTGTCGGTCCACTCAAAATTACCTTGATCCAAGAGACTTGAGAGAAGAAACATAAATTTTCTGAAAATTTTTTACTGAAAAATGGATTCACTTATTTTTGATTTAGGGTTTATGATCCTATTTATAGAGCACCATTGAAAACCCTAGGTGCCATTGGGCCGAGCTTAATGTGCTAGCAAAAAACACGATCCAATTATTAATAATTAAATAATTATAGTCATAATATAATCATTTAATTATTTTTATTTATCTAATAAATAAATGCACCATAATTAGTAATTACATAATTACTAATTTATCATTCTTCTCTTTAAAAGTGATTTCTTATTGAGTGGGACTTTCTGGGTTCACAATTAAATTAGAAACGAGAATTAATCAATTATTAATTCCCATAAATAATGAGTGACATCTAACAATATGTCATGATTACCCAATTTAATGTGAAGTGGATATTGTGAACCTTTTACTACAATACTATGCAATACAATCCCTCTATAATCCTATATCCCCACAAGATATGGGATCATGGTCGGCAAGTCAAATCTCTTAATCTCGTCATATGACCAAATCCAAAATCAATCTTGACTAATACGACACAATCATTATGAAACACACATTCCATCGTCATATTACCTCGGCCAAAGATTTATTGTCAAGTGATTACTGGATCGCATAGGATATTCTCCTCATAAATCTCGAGGTGATAGATTCCATATCTGATGCACACATACCTTAAGCATCACTAAACTAGGCACATAGATACGTATGATTGTCCCTAATTAGAACGACCATATAGTATTTCTGATAACCTGATCCACCAATACACATATATCCATATCATCTCAAGTCTAAGGACTAGTTGCACATCTGTAGTTAACATTGAATCATTGACTCGTGAGATAAAATCTATGTGATTTAGTGTTAACAGTCCCATTTAGTGAACTTGTTTCTATAACGAATACCCACTCATCTTCCTTCTATATCTCATATAGAATGGCATGAGAGTCACCAATCTTATCTTTCAATATCTCATACTAAATAAGGAGGAAGATGATGTGTTAGCCTTTGCGACTTGCTAATATCTAGGTTAAGAACTCTATGGATAGGAACATGTTTATAGTATAATGAATTATGGATTATCCGTCACGCATAATCTTAACACTTAAAAATGATATCCACTCCTTATTATACTAAAGGATATATATATGTTTAATTTAAACCATATTACAATTTAAATAAAACATAAACTTGCCATTTAAATAACATTTAAAGAATTATAAGATCGAGCCCCTTTGTGTCACTAGAATTGGTTTTAAGGGCTCATATATAACAATCTCCACCTATCTAGATGAAAATCTAGTTGCTTTTGGTTCATGGCCTTAATCAGTGGATCTGTTGCATTCTCTGATGTATCTATTATTTGTTTATTAACATCTCATCTACCAATGATCTCTCTGATGAGGTGAAAATGTCTCTCAATATGTTTAGACTTTTGGTGAGACCTTAGTTCCTTAGCTTACGCTATAGCTCCATTGTTGTCACGGAACAAGGGCACGAAAGACTCAACAGAAGGAGCCACTCCAAGTTTTATCACAAACTTCTTAATCCAGACCATTTATTTTGCAGCATTCGATGTCGCGATATATTCGTCTTCTGTCGTAGAATCGAAAGTAGTCTCTTGTTTGAAATTCTTCCAACTAAATACTCCTCCATTGTAGGTAAACACATAATCTGAGATTAACTTTCTATCATCAACATTTGATTGGAAATCAAAATCTGTGTAACCTTTCACTTTAAGTTCTCTTGCCCCATAGGTAAGAATCAAATCCTTAGTCCTTCTCATGTACTTAAGGTTGTTCTTAACTGCAATCCAGTGTTGCTTACCTGGATTAGATTGATATCTGCTTGTAACACTTACAACATGAGCGATATTAGGCCTAGTACATAACATCACATATATTAGACTTCCTATTGCCGAAGCATAAGGAATTCTAGACATGCGTTCTCTCTTTTCTTGTGTCTTGGGGCATATATCACGAGAGAGATTGATTCCATGTCTAAAGGGTGGTAGTCTTCTCTTAGAATCCTCAATGTTGAAACTCTTCAACACTCTTTCTATGTACTTGGTTTTGAAAGAGTCTTATCAATCTCTTGGTTCTATCTGTAACGACCCATTGGAGGGTTTAGATTTTATTTAGAAATTTCTGAATTTCTTAATTAGTATTGTTTAGAGGATTTTTGCCAATTAATTGTTAATATGGCAATTTAGAGATTTTAATTGAGAAAATAGCTTTTAAATAGCATTTAATTCTTTTTATTTATGAGAAATTAAATGCAAGGACTTAAGGGTCATTTAAGGGTTTGATATTAGAGTTTAATTGTTAAACAGAATTAGTGTGATTAAAGGATTAATGAATCCATACGTGAGGAGGATTCGGATTGGAAGACTCCTAGTTGTATAAGGAGATTGTGAAGGCTTTTAGGGTTGTTTTCTCTTTATACATATATAAACTTCCATAAGCCATATGTTCTTCACGCCGCAAGAACAGAGAGCCAAGAAGCAATCAGTGAGTTCAAGGATTTGCATAGAAGGCTCTCGTGAGATCATTAAGTCGATCAAGAAGATCATAAGGTAAGTATCCTTCCCCTGTAATCCTTTCTTACAAGTCTTGATTGAGTTGGATATCAGATTTCCATAATTGAATCAGTTCCAGTGCATGTATATTCATATATGTGCGTTATAGTGAGTTATATCAGTTCAGTGCATGTTATATATATATATATATATATTTACATGCGTACAGTGAGTTCACAGTAGGCATGCATAATTCCTTTCAGCGATTCTCATCAATATTGTTGTTGAATCATTCTCAAGTTGTTTATTTATCAATTGGGATTGTTCTCCCAAGATTTCTTTTGGAATGGTGTAATGAAGATAAGTTTTGATTCAAGTTATGATCTCTGATATCGTAAGCTGTATATCTGATAAGATTCCAGTCATTCGAATAAGTCTTGTGTCATTCGAATGAGTTTCAAAGCATCCGAATAAGTTTCAGTGTTATCGTAAGCTTTTCCCTTATAATATTCCAGTCATTCGAATGAATTCTTGGTCATTCGAATGAGTCATGTGTTATCATATCATTCGTATGAATTTTTGAGGTTTTTAGACTGTCATTCGAATGAGCCCTTGAAGATGTGAGTAAGTTGTTGCTTTGTATAGCTTAGCATTCGAATGAGCCTTCTTGTCATTCGAATGATCTTCAAATTGATTCGAATAAGGTTACTGTTGCATTCGAATGAGTCGAGTTTTGCCAGTTCAAATGTTGGAAATTTTCAAAATTCATTCAAATGAATTTGAGAGTCATTCGAATGAGTCCCAGATCAGATCCGAATAGCCTTGAAATATCATCTATCATTCGAATGAGCCTTCTGTCATTCGAATGAGTCCCTGTCATTCGAATGAGTTTTCTGCCATTCGAATGAGCTTGCTGAAATCCCTTTTTTCATTCGAATGGGCTACTTTTTCATTCAAATTACCTCCTTAGACTTTCTCAATCATCCAAATAGTATCAAATGACATCCAAATAGCTTCCAATAAATTCTTGATTGAAGTTTTAAATTTAGTATGAATATTCAATTATTCAAATATTGAAATTTTTATGCCAAGATATCATAAAATCCAATATGCCGAGCCTATACTTAGAAATTTCAGAATATTTGAATCTCAATATTTCTAGTAAAAAATCATATACCATGTTTAGCAGTTCATTATGACATGGTCAGCATTATTTTGTGAGATTATGTGCATACACATTGTATGAGCATTGAGCATGACTTATGTGGAGCACTACATATCGTGTGCCAGCATTTATATGAGCATTGCATTATGCGCGCCAGGCGGCTTGTTCGCGGGGATCCCACTAGTATCAATACAATTATATCTCAGTTATGAGTTGCTCGCCTGATGTCGACCAGGGAGCTAGGGGCATATTGCCCAAAGTATGTGCTTACAGTTTTTATGTTTGCAGGACTCAGATCAGTCAGGTATGTGTTACAGTTATGTGGGCCTATGGGCCAAAGTTGCATACCTGCATTTAGTTTACAGCTTATGTGCATTACATCTTATAAATGCCATCCAGTGATTATTATATCTCTCAGTACAAGTTCAGTAAGTATTTTTATTAGTATCGATATTCTTCGATTCAGCTTCAGTTATTCTTTCCAGTTTATTACTTGCTGAGCTTTATAGCTCACCTTGTACTCTTCACCATTCCAGGTCCTAGTGGGGGAGTACCAGACGTGGGGCCTAGCAGCAGTGTCCAGTAGTGTGTGTACGTGGAGCCGCTCAAGACCAAAGATGTCTGGGAGTTATTAGTTGTTAGTTAGTGCTTGATCAGTTTAGATTCATTTTAATTTCCAGTTTAGGGAATTTCCCTTAGATGCAATTATGATTTCAGTTTTTGTTGACTCAGAGTCTTATTACAGTTAATTGATATATACAGTATTGGTATCAGAATTCAGTTATCAGTTGGTTTATTTTATTATCCCCAGTAGCACCTCTTCTGGGGCAGTTCTAGGAGACGGGGTGTTACACTATCCCTATAGATTTGTATACCAAGAATGTAGGTTGCTTCTCCCAAATAGATGTATTGGTTTGAACCCCAGCTCAAGATGGTGCTTTTTTTGTTAAGTTTGTCTTACAAGGGTTGTTAGAGCAACAAGACCGGGTCCCATGGCATCGACTTGTGTGGTTTGGGTATGGAGTCCCTGTGTATTCATTTATTTTATGGTTAACAGTTATGGAATGATTATATACTCTTGACCGTGTTAACCTGTTTCTTCCATTTCCCAATAGATGTTATCTTTACAAGGCAAATTTTGAGAGACACAACCATTTATTCTTTGAGTGTTCTTTTTCTAGGCAAGTGGCGTCCTTTTTTTCGCGTTCGAAGAAGTTTGCATAGCCTTGGTGTTGATGGGAGATGGGGGTCTGATGGGCGGCGGCTCGGTGGAAAGGTAAAAATCCTTGGCATGTTGCTAATCGCTTAGTCTTGCAGGCAATGGTCTATTTTTTGTGGTGTGAGAGCAACAATAGGTTCTGGTAAGGTTTCGAGTGATCTGCAGACCAGCTCGCCCAAAGGTACAGTGTGCCATGTGGGCACAGTTCGTCACCATCCCTTTTCCCCATACTTTACAAAGCTGTGCATTGTGGCATTTCTGGTGGCTCCCTGCTGACCAGCACTCCTGGCTTAGGTAAACAATTCTACTTAGTAACTTGGAGTGGGTAGAACCCTTGTATGTCTCCACAGTCAAACGGTGGATGGCCCTAATGCCAGGTATAATTTAACGATTTTGGATTGTTGGGGTGTGTCAGCAAGTTCCCTAGAGTTGCGAGACTCTAGTGATCGAAGCTGATGCTATCCTTTCGATCCTAGATCTTACTTTGTACATGATGTCGTGTAGAGTGGCTTGGTTGCCTCTTGATCTTGCCTGCTCAGGTGGTTGTCTACTTAGTAACTTGGAGTGGGCAGAACCCTTGTGCGCCTTTACAGTCAAACGGTACGTCGGCATATTTAGTAACTTGGAATGGGTAGAACCCTTATGTGTCTCCATAGTGAAACGATAACTCCTAAGTTGCTCCATGTATTGATGGTTCTAGCCCTGAGTGTGTCTTCCTGTATGTGTCCCGTGGCCACTTGGTGACACTTACATGTACATCCCTCTGATCCTAGTTTTCACTCTGTACACATTGTCAATTTGGTGGCTCTTCTATGGCTGCCTTCATGTTCGTTGTTTGTTCCTGGTCTTCCCATTGATCAAGAAGACATGCATTGGAACACCTTTGGCCTTGGAGATGACTTCACCTGGAGTTGTTCATCACTTTCTATTCCATGTACCTCTATTGTTTTTCTTCTATGTTGTTTAGATCTAGTCGTGTGTGGATCTTGAGTGGTTGTTTTCACTTCTGTGATATTGTATACTAGGGTATGCCCTGGTTTGTGTTCTGTACAAATGTTTTCTTTCTATCTATACATATCTTTTTTACTTTAAAAAAAAAAACCCTACTTGACAATCATGCCTTTATTGTTGACAACAATCCTATATCATTCTCAATGAGTAGGATATCATTAACATATATAACACCAAAAATACAATCGCATTCCCACTAACCTTTTATAAACACAGGGTTCATCAACATTTTGGATGAAACCAAACGATTTGACTTCATCATCAAAACGGATATTCCAACTTCTGGATGCTTACTTAAGACCATAAATGGATCTCTTAAGTTTGCATAACTTCCCTACTTGATCCTTGGGTGTGGAGCTTTTAGGTTGTTCCATGTAGATGTCTTGATCTATATAACCATTCAAGAGAGCTGTCTTCACATTCAACTGCCAAATCTCATAATCATAATGAGTGATAATAGTTAGTAGAATCTTGATGGACTTAAGCATAACGACTGGAGAGAAGATTTCCTCATAGTCAACACCTTGCCTTTGAGGGGTAACCTTTCGCCTCAAGTCTTGCTTTGTAAGTCTCTACTTTTCCATCTAAACCCATCTCCTTCTTAAAGACCCATTTACATCCAATAGGTACTATATCTTTTGGTGAATCTAAAAGAGTTCAGACCTGGTTTGTGTACATGAAATCTATTTCGGATTTCATAGCCTTTAGCCATTTATTTAAATCGTTATATGATATGGCCTCTCGGTAAGTGGTGGGATTATCTGAATGATCATTGTCCCCTACAGTGATCAACTCTTGCTCACTTAGGTAACCATATCTCTCGGGTTGTCGAGGTATCCTCTCACTTCTTCTATTAGGAGGTGCAACACTCAGCCCTAGCTCCTCGATAGGTACTTAGATGTCTCGTGGAATAGCTTCAGGTTTGGCAAACCCTTCGCCAAGTTCTATTTTCCTTTCCTTGCCACCTTCTTGAATAAACTATTTTTCAAGAAAAATGGTGTTCCTACTAACAACTATTTGTTGCAGTTCAAGAATATAGAACTCATATCCTAAGGTATCCTTAGGATAACCTATGAAACTACCTTTCAAAGACCATGTCTCAAGTTTTTCTAATTTAAGTTTTTTCATAGAAGTCGTACATCCTCAAATCTTGACATGTTTAAAACTTGGTTTCCTACTAAACCACATCTCATATGGTGTCATAGAAACTGATTTAAAGGGAACTCTATTTAATATATAAATAGTTATTAGAAGAGCACGCCCTAGGAATAATGGTAAGTCTGTATAACTCAACATGCTTCGGACCATATCTAATAAAATTTAATTTCTCTTCTTTAAAACTCCATTCAGTTGAGGTGTTCCTGGTGGTGTCTGAAAGTAAAGGAAGATCGCTACAGGGAAAACAATGTAGTTAAAAAATTTTGAACCTTATCCCGATCCTGACGACTAGATCAATGTTGAAATCAAATCATTCACATAAAATTAAATCTAACCTTTAGATTTCTAAGTCATTTGTAGATCCAAGCCATCCAATCATTTGGCCTCTAACTCATGATACACGACACGCGTCCGTTGGTGAGAAGAGCGAAATGGGAGTGTTAGCTTTCTCTCCTTTTCGAGACTTGTGTATGGATGAAAAGAACCTCCTTGTTTTGAATCGATGCGAAAGGAAAAGAGAGAGAGTGAATGGCAATTTTTTCAACTATTGAAAAATCAAAAAACCATTCGTTAATTTGGGGAACCCCTAAAAGGGGTATTTATAGAGGAGCATGACTTCCTAGGCTTTCTAAAACCCTAGTGGATATGGACCAGCCCATTTATCATAGTTCAACTAGTAATTAATTAAGTGGCAAATCCAATTATAAGTTTAAATAAAATATTTGTTCCAAATCTAATTTAGTCCAAATATAATATTTAATTTAATATTTGGCCAAAATACTTTATTTATCTCAAATATTAAATTAAGCCCAAATATATTTTATTTCCTATTTGCTACTCCAATAAATAAAAAATTATTAAATTAGAAACTCCTTCATAATTTAATCAATTTCCAATTTAGGAAACTCTTTTCTTTATGACGACTTTGGTCATATCAACGTCATTAAATTTATTTGTTCTTTTTCCGTGAGAACCTACGATGGCACAACTCCTTGCCGAAGTGTCCCACTAACCATACGTCTGCTCTCTTGATTTAAATCAGTGACCGTACCTATTGCATATGACTTATTAGGATTCTGAATATGTTGACAATGTGTTGGTACGAACACATAAGATAAGATTGGCCTCTAGTAAGGTATCATGCCTACCTAATTGTTTAGAAAGATTCATAATCTGTAAACAACCTTTCACAAGCATGGTTGCCATGTAATTCAATCCTCTCGTCAATGTATCTTATGTGATCTCGAGTCTGGCGATTTGTTGCTTGATTACGATCACATGAGTTCCCTTTGGTCATTCAGATATCCTCACTCAAAAGAAAGTGAATCAATAACTACTTATTGATCTTTTTCACCATGACCATGGATTTAAAGTGAATATCAACCAATGCGCCTTAGATACATCATCCTCTATCAAGGGATATATCAGTCTCATCTTGGTTATGCACCCATCTCCATAAGCCTCACGATATGCCCAACGATCGCCCATGTGCAGCCTTTGTCTAGGCCATCGAAATGATATCAAAGCATATCGGTATTCTTATGAGATGATTGTGACAACCTTAGGTCCAAGGATTAGTTACACCCATCTCGTATGAGAATTCCATCAACATATAACCAAAATGGATTCTCATGGTGAGTCATGTCCAGTGACACGTTCTCCAACATTGGTCACCTATGTACTTGTTGAGGCATCCCCATACCTATGGGTGTGAAACCCCTATCGTTATCACATAGCAAAAACATAGCACATACAAGTCTTATTGTAATTGTCAATGTAAATTCTTGACATTGCTATGACTTGGGACATTTAATAATATCTAGAAATTGTGATGCATCATCTCACATCTTTATAGATTAATCACAATATATATCATATGAATTTCTATCTAGTTTCATCTAGTCATTACAACAATAACAAGAAACTAATAAAACGACTTTTTGTGAAATTAAAAAACTTTTTATTCAATAATAAATATGATTACAAATGTCAGTGTACAATTTGCGCATAATCTAATTGGGTCAAAAGCACCTATACTAACAGTGTTTGTTGTGATATAATACCTGAGACCCTAAGAAAATCTCTAAACTTGTTGCTTAGATACTCGCCTCTACAATCTAATCGTAAGGCCTTTATCTTTTTACCGGTTTGATTTTTTACTTTAGCCTTAAATTCTTTGAACAATTCAAAAGTTTCAGACTTATGCTTCATTAGATAAACATATCCATGATGTGTCACACCTGTGTTTAGTTTTGATGATGAAAAATAACATTTGATTTTGATCTCCTAAGTCATGAGTCAAGTTTATGGTTTTCAACAAAAAATTAATTTCAATATCAAGTATTATTTTGTTAAAATGAAAACCAAATTAATTACATTTTTATACATATGGAGATTTGCAAAAACAAGTATTAAGATTTAAAAGAATTTTCTAAATGATTTGTACAAATTGATTTTGAATCATTGGATAAATGAAGTAAAATATTTTCAAAGGCAAAAGACTATGCATGTTCTTTATAGATTGATGTTTTTGTCTTTGATATGATTTTAATGATGAAATTCAATTGTATTTTATGATATAATTATTTTATTAATTTTTATTATCTTGGTGCTCTAAATTTCTTTTATGTGATTTATTAAGCACCAAAATAAAAATTAATTCAATCTTACAATTAAATGTTAAAAATCTTGTTATAGATTTTTTGATGACTTTTGAAATATTGTGTTTTTATTTAAAATTGTTAAATAAAAATTAAATCCAATGTCAAAATATATTGTGATAAATTTCTTAATGTCATTTGAAATATTATGTTCTTATTTTATTAAAATAATAATAATAATACTTCTTAAGTGAAAATTAATTTTATAATGTGATAAATTTATATTTGAAATATTATGATTTTTATTTTGATTAAAAAAAGCTCCAAAATTTTTTTTTTTCAAAGAGTTTTAAAAATAAAACCAGTGTTGTTGCTCCCTTGACTTAAACCTTTGATCTAACCAAAGCCTCAGTGTGATGTTCCATTCCCACTTACGGGTGCCACTCGTGAACAATCAACCGAATTGCTCACATGCCCGGCCTTCCATGAGGGATATACTATGTTTCAATATGAAACGCCTTAGATGGGAACTAGGATTCGTCATTCCCTTCCCTCACCCCCAGGATTCACTAGCAGATTTGAGCTTTAACCTTACTACACTTGGCTATTTAATTTCCATTAAGATTGCCTCAATCGCCATTTTTATTTATTTTAATTCTTCTTATTTCCAAGAAGTCCACTGGGCTCCATAAAAAATACCATTTTAAACAACCCATTGATTATCCCAAAATTCGAGAAAAAACTCAAAATTTCCATTTTTCAAAAATTTGGCATTTATCTTAATAAATGCCCGAAAATCCCTTTATTTTGAAAATTCCTTCGGACCCAAAATCAATTAAAAAATGCCCTAAAAATCTCAAATTTCCAAAATTTAAAAAAAATTTGGCCGGCGGGGCCTCGCGGTGCGCCAGCCATAAGGGCCACGTGCGCCTGCCACGCGCCCGCGCGGGGCCTCACACCTGCGCGGCCACGCGGCCCGGCACACCCTTGCGTGCCCAGCTCGGCATGCCCCTGCGCGCTTGCTATGCCACCTGCTACCAGTTGTGGCCCTCTGCGGGCCATACGTGGGCCCCGACTGCTGCCACCGTCCAATCTTACCCCCCATTTTTTTTTCTTTTCTTTTGGCCCTTCAACCCAAATTTTTCA
Organism: Diospyros lotus; assembly: GCF_014633365.1. Classification (NCBI taxonomy): domain Eukaryota; kingdom Viridiplantae; phylum Streptophyta; class Magnoliopsida; order Ericales; family Ebenaceae; genus Diospyros; species Diospyros lotus. The sequence continues at coordinate 26,179,187 of NC_068350.1, forward strand.
AAAATTAAATAACCACTTTTCATATTCCAAAAAGCCTCATTTCACAAAAAAACCATAACACCAAATAAATCTCAAACATACTTCCAAAGTTCCCTTTCATTTCACAATAAGGTTTTCACAACTCTCTTGATGCTTACATAACAACCATCCAAATAAAAATACAACACACGAATCAATACAACAATAATAGGTTTCCCATAAGCCATACAATGTCTTTGGATCTTCATTCCCATGCATTCACATGCCATTCCACTTTGCCTTGATTTTTCCGATGCCTTTACAACCTATATGCGAGGGTAAAAACCTCATGAGCTATTAAGCTTAACAAGGGTGCAATGACAATAAGTATGAACAAAAACATATCATGTGATGCCAAATGCATGCAATGCAATAAAGTTAGGGTTTCCATATCCTCACAACCACCCTGGTTTGAGCCTTTAAACTACCCTACCCCACATAACTTCATAGCCATAGGTCCTTGAACACAAGAAAAACATGCAAATGCACACATTTAAAGGTTTAAGCACATATTTACAACTTGTAAGCCACCATCCCATGGGGCTATTCCTTACCTTAGCACCAATTTGAAGTCTTCCACAAGCTTTAACTTCAAGGCCTTCCTTGCTTTCAATCTTTGCTTTGTTCTTCCTCTTCTTCTCTTTCTCAACTAAACACTTGGCCAAAAAGCTTAGCCCTTTTCTCTACCTCCTTTTTTATAGCCAAAATAATCCCCATTATTCACTTATTTTATTTCCATGGCAAGAATAAATCTTAGCCCTAGGATTTTACTTAAGTTGGAAGAATGCATCCCAACCCTCCAATTAAGCACAATCCATGTGCCCTTACAAGACACAATCCCATCCATTCATTTTGGAAGAATTAATCTCCACCCTTAAGAGAAAACACACTCTTAATAAGTTGGCAATCCATGCCATCCTCCAATATCCAGTTCTAGCTATTGGATCAATTCTTCTTCCAAGACTCAAGCACAACCATTGGATCACTTGGGAGTTTTTATTTTATTTCCAATTAATTTAATTGGACTATTTTCAACCCATCACCACGAGAGACATAAATCCTTTCTTATCCATTTAAGTAAATCCCACATTTTCAAAGCATTAATGAGAGACTATTTTTATTTTCATTTTGGATTTTCCTTTAATGCACACAATTATTGCTCCCCATTAATGCAAGAATGACCACTTTTCATTTCTTTCTTCATTAATTAACTCTCTCATTTCTCTTGGCCAAGAGCTTACCAAGTGTCAATCCTTGACACCAAATTTGGCTTCCAAGCCTCTATCTTGGCCATTCATGTGACTCCACCACATTTAATCTTCAATTTAGGGAAAAATAAATTACTTCTCACATAGTAACACACTATAATTAATTTCCTTCCTTAATAATTAAATTCCCTCATGGAATTATGCTCTAAATTACCAAAACACCCTTTGTGAATTATTAATCCCACTTATCACCACATAAATACAAAAATAAGAATTTAATTCACTTACTTATTGAATTCCACCTAGAAATTATTTTTATTTTACCAAAATACCCCTCTCATAGGGCACAATTATTCTCAAGGATCCATCACCTTCTTAAGGGTATTTTTGGAAGTTTCTCACTTCATTTCTCATTCTCTTAACACCAGTATTACTGGGTGTTACACTAAGCCTCAAGTCTAGAAGCTCCTTTGTTCATATATGCGTGCAAACTAATATACATAGTAATCTATTGATTGATTGTTCTCCAACTATTAATCAATTTTCTCCTTTCTGTCGCCATACGTGATTCTTGCCTTGCACTTGTTGGCCGGCCAAAACCATTTGTCGACCAGCAGAATGTAATTTTGCATCTGTCGACCATTTTCACTCAACTGTCAACCGGATTTAAAATTTTTATTCATCTATCGACTGATGTCTTGCATCTGTTGACCGTTTGTGTTGCAGAAACACCCAACGACTAGTTTGTCCACTTCTCTCAAGTACCTCTTTCCACTTCCAACGGCAAGATTCATGAATGGGTTCTCAAGACACTATAAATAAAAGTCAAATGGATGATTCAAATAAACCAAGAGAAATCTTATCTGGAGTGATATGAGGTTTTTAGTGAATTGGTTGAAAAATCTTTAGTGAGGAGTTAAGGTAGTGGATTAGACGTGGTTTAAACCGAACCACTATATATTGTTGTGTTCCTTCTTTGCTTGTGCTTTTTACTTCATTTATTGTTCCAAACATTTTAATAATTCTCATTTGCACTAAAATCTTATTTTTCATCAAAAAGATTTTCAAAGTTCAATCAATCTTTTAAACAAGCCAATTCACCCCCCTCTTGGGTGTTGGTGCCATTGCTATACAATCCTAACAATCCATATCTAGATGTATCACCTATAAAGATATTGAAGTATTAATAACCTCTTGGGCTATTACATTAATAGGCTCACATACATCCGAATGTATAAGCCCAAACAATTCTATCGCCTTAATCCCTTGCCTAGCAAAGGGCAATTTGGTCATCTTACCAAGGATACAAGATTCCCAAGTTGGATATGGTTCAAAACCTAATAGGCCTAAAATCCCATTTTTCTCCAATTTAGTGATTCTATCATCCCCTATATGACCTAATCGATAGTGCCATGGAATGTTTAGGATTTGGGTTATCCCTTGGTCTCTTATTGTTAATGACACACAATTGCTTGTTATTAGTTACATATAGGCCAATGCCCGTCTTTGCCATAGTGGAAACACTTTCCTTTGTTAACCAAAGCTTTGCCCTTCTTTTCACTTATCCCTTTGGATGCCCTTGGTGTTTGTATGATCTTTTTCTTTCCTTTCTTTTCATAGTCTTACTAGAAGAGGCAATGGCCATCACAACACATGCTTTCAAATTACTTTGCGTCTTATTGAGCATGTACAACAGCTCAGGCAGAGTGCACTCCATCTTATTTATATAGGAGTTTGAAATAAAACCTCCAAATGAATCTAAAAAATAGAAAATTAAATCAATTTGTAGGTTATCGTTAAGCTTAACCTCCAAATCTTTTAGCTTTTCAGTTAGGGAGATCATTTTGAGAACATATTGTCTAACAGATCCTCCCAGTGACATCTTTTACCTTGAAGAGTGTCTTAGATATCTTATATCTAGCAGTACGACTCTGTTCACCATACAACTATTGCAGGCAAGTGATCATAGAGTATACGTCTAACATCTTCCATGTTGACGCTACAACTCATACTCATTGAAGCAAGCATATAACTCCTAGTGATGAGATAATCATCTCGCCACTTTTAATAGTATCTTAGTCTCCTTGAGCAATTAGTTGAGTCGTGGCCACAAGTACAAGCACATCCAATACATAAGTAATCCTTCTAAAATGAAAACAATTTTCAAATTACGGAGCCAATCATTTAAATTTGGTCTAATTTATGCGATTATTATTAAGTATTTGATAAGTGGGTTAATTGAAACCATTGATGCATTTGCAGAGAATAAATAGATTGTTAGACATCTTATTTATCTTATTTTAGTCTTTAAATCAAATAGTGCCTCCCACTAAGTTTTTCAAATTCCTTACTCTCAATGAAGGAAAAAGCGAATTCACATTGGTATGAATTCTATCCGGCCTTAAGGAGTTTTGTTATCTTTTCGGCCACTATGTGTGCTGTCTTTTTTCTCCTAGCTTCCTCTTCCTCTAGGCGACCTGTCTTACACTTGAATCCAATGCCAACCTGTGATAGATTAAGGATGGATCGATTTTGAGATATCAGCAAGTGTCTAGGAAAAAAGGTCAGTATTTTGTTAAAGCAAACTGAATAGTCTTTCTCTCAGCTCGTCCGACAAGCTAGAGCTGATGTGGGTGACCTGCTCAGGGAGGGGACCCAGAATTACAGGATAAATTTCCTCTGTGGGCTGGGGGCGGCTATAAGAGAGCTCACCTTGTGGGTCCAACTCGGTTATGTACACACTGTGGTGTGAAGCCTGGTTGCTAGTGCTTGTAACTTGACTACTATTTCCATTAGCTTGGTTTCCCTCGTCGTCTTTGGTAGGTCTGGGGCTACGAGCCCTAAGGCTATCGTTAGCACTACTGGGCTTCCTTTTGGTCGGCATGAATAACCCTAACCTCCGTAGGTGATATTGGGAACTTCATGGCTAGGTGGGGAGTTAACACAATTGCACCCAAAGTGTTGAGGGATGGGCGGTCAAGGAGTGCATTGTATGGCGTTTGACAATCAACAACCAGGTATCGAACACTGATAGTTTTGATGAGCGAGGTCATTCCAAACATAGTCAGTAGATCGATGTACCCCTTGACGCATACCTTCTCTTTGAAGAAACCAACTAAGTTCCCATGGAACGGCTTCAACCCTTCTTTTGGGATTCCCTTCCTTCTTAAAGTCAATAAATACAGCAAGTCGACCGAGCTCCCTTGGTCGACGGGGACCTTCTTTGCTAAGAAATTGGTGGTGACAACCTAGATTACCATGGGGTCGTCAAGGTTCTGGTCAATCCCCTCGAAGTCCTTGTGGGTGAAAGAGATCACCGGGTGCTGTTCAATCCTTTTTGGATTTCCCTCGGTGTTACTTACCAAGATTACTGCTTGAAGGTGTTACTTCCTTGCTGAGCTCAAGTCTCCCCCGCTTGCGAACTCTCTAAAGATGGTGTTGATGACCCTAGCTATTTGACTTCTTTGACCTGGCGTTCGATTTGGTCCTTCAAGGCGGCACATTTTTCAATTGTGTGCCCAAACATGCAGTGGTAATCACACCACTTGCTAGTATCATGTTGCCACGGGAGGTCATTGCTCGTTGGTGTCTCGGAGGGGGATAACCCTCGAGTTGTAGACCTCCTGAAAAATTTGATCTCACCTTGTTATGAAGGGAGTATATTATCGTAACGCAACCGAGGTGGCTCAGGGATCCGAGCTAGTTCCCTTTGTCCTCTATTGCGGTATTTGTTTTCCTACCTTCGACTGGAGTCTTTCTTAGGATTCCGCTGGTGTCTGGTGGAAGGCCTCGGTTGGTGGACTGGCTGTGGCCGAGCTTGTGGTTGGGCGTCATTGTGCCCGGTCGTAGTTGATGCCTCTTCCATGTTTATATAACTTGCAACCAGTATCCTGAGATCATGTAGGCAGACGGGGGGGCTTCTGGGCTAGCGAATTGGCAAGGAGCTTGGTTTCAGCCTGGCCATAATAGCAAAATTGCCGGATTGAGATCTCTGATTTAAATGACCTCCTAATTAAATATGTTCAGGAATGCCTAGAGTGGCTCGTGCTCTCCTTGCTTCAAGTTAATAAGGCTGGCCGACGTCTTATGATGAGCTTGGCTAGTAGAAAAAAGAGTGAGGAAGCGGGTGGCCAGCTCAGAAAAGTCATGGTTGGAGTTTGGCTCTAGGGAGGAGAACTACAACATGGTTGACTTCTTCAATGTGCTGGGAAATGATCGACACATGATTGGGTCTGTACCTCCGTTTAGGAACATCGCAACATTGAACATGGTGAGGTGCTCTTGTAGGTCGGTGGTGCCATCATATGGCTCCAAGGTACCGGGGAGGCGGAAGTCATATGGAAAAGGTACAACCACGATAAACTTTGAGAAGTGGTGGCTTGAAAAATGTAGGGGCGTAGAAGGTGGGGGAATAGGGGTATGGGTAGCTTGGTTGTGTTGGTGGCTACTACCCTCTGCGTCGTTGTCAACCCGTTCGCTGTGTTGGTCACATTGCTCATTTTGGGTTAACTCAACAACTTGGTTTCGAAACTGTTAAATGGTTTGGAGGAGGACCTCCATGGTTGTTGGATTTTTTGGAAGACGGGTAGTGTTTGGGTCTTTTGGGTTAGGGAAGCTTCTGGTTCTAACCATAGGAAGGTAATTGAGATTGGTATGAGATGTTTTGATAGGACTTATGGGGGTAGGTAAGTTTTATCAGGCCCCACAGTGGGCACCAAATGTTCCTTCTTGCCTAAAGGGGTGATTGGGCATGGGCTTGCAACGACAGGGAATGGGGTCTGGCAATCGATCTGTCGGGGGGTGGTTGGCACTAGCGAGTGATAGGACTTCATTGTATGCATATTTTTATCTATTTTTTATCTTAACCTTATGTGATTTTTCCTACATAAAACGTGTTTATATGGATTTTACATCATTTTAATCTCTTTTTGTAGGAACTCAGCGAAGGATATTATTTCGAAAATTTGGACGTAAAAAGAAAAGAAAAGAAAATATTATAAAGTTAATTTTAAAATAAATATTTTAATATAAATAAAAATAAATAAATATTTTATATAATTATTATCATTATAATATAATCAAAGTTATTATAATTAATAGTATATTAGATATTATATATTATACTATATATTAAATTATAATATTTATATATATGTATTATATTATATATTATATTATATTATTTATATATATATATATAATAATGTGGCAGTGGCGTGAGATTAAAAAGGAGGGATTAGGGCTGCCATATGCATCATATATATATATATATAAATAAAATAAGGGCACTTGGGGGAGAAAAATTGGAGGTTGCTGCGCGGCGGAAATTGGAAGCAAGGATGGCAGCGGCAGCATCATACTTTATTATATATATTATATAATAATGGAGGAACATGGAATTGGAAGGAGAAGGCTGGTGCCGCACAAGAAATTGAAGATTTTGGTGAGACTCAGTGGCACAGTGGACGCAATTGAAGAAATTGGAGGTGCACAGAAGGCGTTGAAGATTGGAGAAAGCCGCTGCGCACACAATATATATACATATTTTGTATTAAAGCAGCGCACAGGGAGCTCTTATTTTCTTTTCAACTACTGTTATTCTGGGTTTTCATTAATTTCATCATGAACTAATTTTATTTAACTAGGGTTTGAGAAGAAGCTTGTTATTAATTCTTGATTTTTATTAATTGGGTTTCTTTCCATGATTTCAATTATTTATTACTTGTTCTTAATGTGATTAAGTGATTTAACTATCATTTAATTGATTTTGTATTATGATTTGAGACCGAGAGGTGATTTTTGTAATAGGTTGAAGTAATAAATTTCATAAGATAAATAGTTGATAAGGGATTTGATACTTGAATCTTATAAGAGATAATGAATTAGAACTTAATAATGAATTTCGGTTTGTTATAACTATTGGGAAATAGGTTGATTATTAACAAATTGAGATTTAATTAGGTTAGTAAATCTTGGGAAAGAAACTAACCAATTTAGATATTCATCCCATTGAATTGATAGAAACCCAATTGATTGAAAATTAAGACGGATTAATAAGTGGATTTGAAATACCCTAGTTGCCTCCATTTTATCTAAGTTAAGTTATTTTTAATTTGTGTTTAATTTTAGTTTTCATTATTTTAATTTATTCAAATTCAGCTCTTTTTATAGTTTAAATAATATTAAAGTTAATCTAATTTTGGTAATTAATCCAATCCTCGTGAGATTGATACTCTACTCATTCATTATATTACTTGCGTGATTTGTACGCTTGCGAATTAGTCTAACAACGAGCATTCCGACACTCAAGTGAGTAAGAGAGTAAATTGACAGAGTATCATTAGGTTGGAGAAGAACATAGCTTGGTTCTCGAGAGAACTAATCTATATAAAGAGAGAGGAAATGTCATTCTGTATGCATGCTTGCCTCGAGCATCGCAGGGTGATGGGACTGGATATCTGGGTGTCGATGAGGCTCCCTAATGGTGGCATGGTGTTGACAGCCCCCTCATTAATGGGAATGAGATCTGCCATTAATGAGGATGGGCGCGGGAATATCTCGTATATAGCTGCAATGATATTGTTGTAGGATGGCGCATGACCAAGATTGGGTCATGGTCCGGGATTGCCAAGATGGTCGCGGACCAAGATAGGGCTGGGGTGGGCTAGGCCTGATTTGGGTTGGTACGGTCTAACATCTACATATCTTTATTTTTCCTAATCCGTTTGAAATTAGAATTCTTATAGATGATATTCATTCTTGTATTTCATAATTCTTTTAGGATTAGAATTTTTTATGAATAATTGATAATCTTCCTAGAAAAATTTGTGGATTTCGGAATAATCTAGTTCGTGCGTTTGTGTGGAACCACATCTATGGAAAATTTATGCCTTTTAGTTTGAAAAAATATTTTGAATTTTTAAATTATTAATGGTCCTTTAATTATGACACAACAAATAATAGTAATAATAATAATAATAATAATAATAATAATAATAATAATAATAATAATTTCAATCTCACTTGGGGTGATCACTATCTGGATTAAATTAAAGGTCAAATGTAAAATAAAAAGAGAACCTACTACTTAATAATAATAATAATAAAAGCTATAGCCCTAGCTTGTTCTTGTTTATTTAGAGAAGCGCAGCAGGCCCACTGACTACTGACAATTTACGAGGAGAGGCGCGCGGTTGACCTTTTAAACTAGCAAGCTCGCATGCAATTATTTATTTACCTTATTTATAATAAAAAAGGCCGATGGTTGGGTGGGTCTTCTTCTCGTTCCTGATGGATGGATGAGCAAAGAGTGGAGTGCTTATATATATCCAACCTGCCAGATGAATAGATGATTATATATCATGAGATGACATCGATCCCTTAGAAATATATACTTAATACCACTTGAGATCTCAGTTCTTCAGAAAACAGCTAAACATATATCTTAATTATGTCAAAATTATATTATTATATTTAATGTATGTATGTTTGTCTGTTCGCTGGTTTCTTTGTTTGTTGGTCAACACTATATATATAATATATATATATATGTGTTGTAAGTCACTCCATCTCTCACGTAAGCCTGTCCCTGCTGTGGGACAGTAAAATATTATTATGTTAATGTGGTATTACTACTAATTATGGGTCTGTCGTGTGTGCGTTGGTTTTGGGTGGCTGAATTGAGTTTTACTTTTATTTTTTTAAAATTTATCAAAAATCATGCAAATACTCAAAAATTTACACATATGATAACTTATGTGTGATTAAATTATAATATTATGTAAATATAGTAATATCATTAATATATGGATATTTCCTCTTGGTTGGTTGGCTGTAATTGTCTGCATATATATATATATATATATTGCAGGAAGATATGATGCTAAGCGGTTAGTAGTAGATGGAACCATAGTAAATATTGAAACTCGGATACTCTTTAAGAGGCTTTGTTCGTACGAGCGGCCGGGCTGTACTCCTGACTGAAGGAGAGAAAGAGATCTTTCATTGATCGATCCAAAGTGTTGATACGATTTACGAGCCATGCATCATCATCAAGACCATGATGATGACGATGGGAGAAGACTACGATATATCGCGGATGAAATATAAAGAAGAAGAAGAAGAAGAAGATAACATGGCGGCGATGATCAATGAGCCGCTTCTAATTCCCCAACAGCCTTCTTTTCCTGAATCTCTTCTCCTCTATCTCTGTGTTGGCCACTTTTTGTCCAGATGGAGTGCCAGGCAAATCCCTCTCTCTCTCTCTCTCTGATTTAGGGTTTATAAATAGCAGCCCATTCTTCTTCTGACATTACTGATCAATTTATATTCACAAGTTTGTTCTCTTGCCAATATTTTCACAGTTTGTTGTTTGGTATTGGGAATAAAATTTATCCCATTCTTTTGATTTCGATTTACATATGTAATTCCATTGTTTTTTTGGTTCTATTTTTAATGTTTTACTTCTTCTTAGTCGTTTGGTCCTGGGTTTAGGATTGCCGTGTTTCAAGATGACACAGATAACAGTTGCTCACCACATATCAATGACTTCAATCTGGTCAGATGGTTGCTCACCAAATATCAATGACTTCAATCTGGTCAAATGGTCAATTTATCTGACCACTTGCCGATCATCATTCCTATAACATAACAGATTAATTGATGCTTGGGAAGTTCATGCTAGTTTGGGTCCCATTAATTACTCTAGTGCAAACAACAACAATAATTAGAAGCCTCCCATTAAATGGTAGTGGGGGTATTACTTTAGTGCAAAAATAAAATATCGGTGTGATAGGTGGTAATTTCAAGACAGCTATTTTATTCCAAAAAAAAAAAAAAAATCCCAAAAGTTCCTTCTTGTAGGACTATTCATCGGCAATAATGCCATAAAAATGGAATATTTGAAAAGAATTTCCATGCAGAATTGTACAGTAGTAATGGTTTTTATTTCTCCCACAGAAAACTAAAACACTATATATAAACTAGGAACACTTTATATTGGTGTTTTCTTCTTTCTCCTCTTCTGTACGAAATTTCAAGAAGAATTAGTATCATTTTTATTCTTTGTTATATGAGATTGAAAACCTTTAAGTTGATGAATATTTGTATATGATGCTCATGCAGGATGTGGGAGTTCTCTGTTGGTTTATACATGATTGATTTTATGCCAAACTCACTGCTCCTAGCAGCTGTTTATGGTGTGGTGGAATCTGCCTCTACCGCCTTGTTCGGCCCCCTTGTTGGGCAATGGGTTGATAGCTTAACATATGTCAAGGTTACTCTGTTCCTATTCCAATTTCCATTATCTAGTACATGTTTGGGGAATTTGTTCCTCCATGGATGAACATTTCGGAGATCTCATACCTCTAGTTGAGTTACAGAAAAAATTCAAACTGCCAAGCTTTGAATCAAATGTTTACATGTATTTTCTGACAATTTTTATAGAAGAATTAATGACCTGGAATCGGGAAAAGGGTGATTGGCAAATTTCAAATGAATAGAGTTGTGCTAGTTTGATTTTGTAGTTTTGTCGATGGTTAATAATGCTTGCATGGTTTTTAATGGCAGGTCGTCCAACTTTGGTCATTAATGCAGAATCTATCTTTTATAGTTGCTGGAGGCTCTGTGCTTGCCTTGCTGGTGTACTTGGATCTATCTTTCACAGCTTTTGTCTCACTCGTAATTTTGACCAATATTTCTGGAGCCATTGGCGTGCTTTCCACTCTTGCCGGGACCATCTTGATCGAAAGAGAATGGTGATTGCATCAACTATAGGCTTATAAATCAAGAGATTGAAATTCTAGTTCAGTTTCCAACTTACACATCCATTTTAACTAACAAGTTTTGGAGGAATCTAATGCTTCCTTCTTCGGATTTATTGAAAGTTGTGTTGAAATTACAGGGTAGTGGTGATATCAGAAGGACAGCCTCCGAATGTTTTGACAGAGCTGAACTCAGTTATCAGAAGGATAGATTTGATTTGTAAGCTATTTGCACCTGTGTTGACCGGTTTCATCATCAGCTTCATATCACTAAAAGCATCTGCACTGGCTTTGTCACTTTGGAATGTCATCTCCGTTTGCCTGCAATATTGGCTTTTAATGTCCGTATACAACGGGATCCCGGCTCTAAGGGAAAGGAACAAAATGAGGCTCTCCAGATCCAGAGGTTCTCCGATGCTAGAAGAAAGACAAAGTCCATCTACTTCCGTGGAGGAGAGCAACTTGCTTTTTAATGTTGGGAATGATCCGAATCTGCCTGAAAGCAACTGGAAAACGAAGATGATAAGGCGATTGTCCAAGATCCCCTGCATAAGTGGCTGGAGAGTATACTTGGAGCAAGATGTGGTACTCCCAGGATTGTCTCTTGCTTTGTTGTTTTTTACGGTTCTCAGGTTAGTTGATTATAATAATAAGATCATTTGGTTTTATAAAAAATGATTGTCCATACACAGTTCAAATGCGTGTTCAATTTGAAATGGTAAGCTTCTAAATCACTATTAATGGGAAGAACAAAAAACTGTTTTGCATTGCAGCTTTGGAACTCTAATGACAGCAACACTGGAATGGGAGGGTATACCTGCATTCGTGATTGGAATAGCGCGCGGAGTGAGTGCTACAGTAGGAATAGCTGCAACATTTCTGTATCCCGTCTTGCAGTCTCGAATTTCGACGCTTAGAACAGGACTTTGGTCCATCTGGTCTCAGGTAAAAGTGGCTCAGTTTGAGCTGTTGTTGACGATGATCTCATGTGAATTTTGATTTATGTTATCTTCTATATGGCTTTGCATGTAGTGGGCATGCCTCTTGATATGCTTGGCTTCGATATGGGTGCAAAAGAGACTCGCATCAGCGTATATGTTGATGGGCGGTGTGGCTGCCTCACGCCTCGGCCTCTGGATGTTCGACTTGTCCGTCATTCAACAGATGCAGGTAATACAGAAAGGCCATGGGCAGGCATGTAGCCCTCTACTCTACTTAGTGGGATTGGGATTTGATATGTTTATTGTTTGTGACTAATTGGACAGGATCAAGTTCCTGAATCGGATCGCATTGTAGTAGGGGGGGTACAAAATTCCCTCCAGTCTGTTCTCGATTTGATGACCTATGTCATGGGCATAGTCATCTCCAATCCCCAGGTGATCGTTAATTCATGCCAATTGCCACTTTGTTTTACAAATTACGGCCATCCACCTAAGCTTCCTCATGTTTCATATGCATTGGCACTTGCTTATATATATATATATATATATATAGAATTGTGATCGTTGTTCTAAAGAGTTGAATATTGTCATGACAGGATTTCTGGAAGTTAACGATGATATCCTTCGTGCTAGTGACAACTGCTGCAGGGCTTTATAGCGTGCACATTTATCGAGTGCGGAAGCACCTCATTCATTGGGAGAAGCTGTTTAGATTTTAAAAACTACTACAAATTCACATCTGGTGAATATAATATGTAAATATTGTGGCTCCTTCAGGGGCCTCTTCCTTTCCCTATTGATGCTAAACTTTGGATTGCTTTTCTTTAACATAATAAATTCCATGAAACAAATTGAATGGGATTGAAATAGGAATGGGAGTCTTAAGCAACCCCACTTTGTATGTTAATTAGATCACATTTCTCAAAAATTAATTGCATCTTTAAAATTTGACCTTTGGTTGTGAACGATCCCATGTAGACAAATTCTAATCTCAACCCAAATCAGGTTATCAGAATCTGTCTAATAGGAGCGAAGTAATTTGGTTGCGATTTACAAAATATGGGTTTGAGAAAAGGCTACAGAAAATTGAATTAAAAAAAAAAAAAAAAAGGTGAACAGAGGAGTTTATTATGCTCTGGTTGACCACCGCGAGTCACGCCGCCGCCGCTACACCACCTAAAGGAGGCCTGATCCATCGTGGCCGCCGAGAGTCGCAAGCTCCCCCATTCTCGCTTTGTTTTGGTCCACCGCCATTGAAGGCGAAGGAAATTAGAGAACACCGAATGAGGCTGTTGAAGAACAAGGTCGCCGGGGGTGAGGCATTGTTGCAGTTCACCGTCGTCGGCCATTTTTGGGCTTGAAGAAGTAGCTCGTCATCGATTGAAAGAGAGAGCCCAAAAATTGAGGTTTTGTGCAATTGATAGCCGTTGATGTTGATCTGGTTAAAGGAGATGAGAGGGCGGAGAGACGTAATGCTGCTTGCTAAAGAAGGAGTCAAGTTTGCGGCTGAATGTTGCTTGCTAAAGGAGGAGTCAAGTTTGCGGCTGCGTCGCTAGTGTTGCCGTTGCCTGCCATGAGAAGGTGAATGCAAGAAGAGGAATTTGTTGAGTGAAGCTTGTCTGAGGAGGACCTTGGACCGTACCAACCTAATCAACCCAGCCCAACCAAGCTCTGTCTTGGCCCACGGCCCAATCCGACTCCATCTTGGCCTAATCTCGACTCACGGCCCAATCTCAACCCAATCTCGGCCCACGACTCAATCTTGGCCTTGTGTCAATCTGCGACAATCATTATCACCACTGTGTGCTGGATGCTTCTGCGTCGATTCTCATTAATGACAGATCTCATTCTTATTAATGAGGGTTCCGTCGCCACCATGCTATCGTCAGAGAGCCCTGTCGGCACCGAATATCCAGTCCTATCACCCTGCAACGCCCGATGCAAACATGCATGCGGGAAGACCTTTCTTCCCTCTATATAGACTAGTTCTCTCTAAAGTCAAGGTATATTATTCTTTAGTTTACTGATACTCTGCCAACTTGCTTTTTTACTTACTTGAGCGTCAGAGTGCTTGTAGGTGTCAGCCACCCCTCGATGGATCGATCACTGGAGCCTATTCCTTGCCATTGCAAGCCTGTCTTCGACCATCATGGGGCCTTATAAAATGTACCTACCCCATAAGTTTCACAAAAAACATTCCATACCAATCTCAACTATCTTACCATGGTCAGAACCAGAAGCGTTCCCAACCCAGAAAACCCAAGCAACCATGGAAGTGCTCCTCCAAACCATCCAACAGCTTCAAAACCAAGTTGTGGAGTTAACCCAAAATCAACAACGTGACCAATGCAGTGAAAGGGTTGACAACGATGTAGAGGGTAACCGCCACCACCAGGATACCCACACCCCTATTCCCCCATCTTCTACACCCCTTTACTCCTCAGGTCATCCTTTCTCAGAGTTCATCATGGTTGTACCTTTGCCGGATGGTTTCTACCTCCCTGGTACTTTAGAGCCATATGATGGCACTATTGACCCCCAGGAGCACCTAGCCCTGTTCAATGTCGCGATGTTGTTGAGTGGAAGCACAAATCCAATCATGTGCAATGCATTTCTCCTCCCTGGGACCAAATTGTCCATGACTTTTTTGAGCTAACCAAACGCTACCTTACCCACTTCTCCACTAGTTGGGCACACTGAAAAACATTGGCAAGCCTCATTAACTTGAGGCAAGGAGTAAACGAGCCACTCCAAGTTTTTCGGCACAAGTTCAACCAGGAGGCCATCCAAATAAGAGATACAGTTTCCCTATACCCTATTATGGCCGGGCTGAAACTAGGATCCTTTGTCCACTTACTAGCTCGAAAGCCCCTAGCTGACCTAGACGATCTTAAGAAATGGGCTACAGGCTACATACACATGGAGGAAGTGTTAGCTGCCCGGCAAAATGATATTTAGCCACAACCAATCCACCAGCCGGGTCCTTCTACTGGGTACTAGCGCTATTCCGAAAGGGACCCTGGCCGAAGACAAGAAAATAGAGACCACAATAAGGGATGAAGGGAACCAGCTTGGATCCTTGAACCATCTCGGTTATGCTACGATACATATACTCCCCTTACAACCAAATGAGACTGAATTTTTTAGGAGGTTTACAACTCAAGGGTTATCCTGCTCCTAGACACCAACGAGCAATTACCTTCATGTGACAACATTGGTACCAGCAAGCGGTGTGATTATCATTGCATGTTCAAGAACATAATCGAAGAATATGCTGCCTTAAAGGACCAAATCAAGGGCTTGGTTAGGGAAGGCCACCTCTGCCAATTCACTTACAGGAACGATCTTCGGACAGGTGAAGAAGCCGTAGCCCCCAAAAGCAATCGTGAGCGGATGAAAGGTGGAATGCTGGACTGCCCTCAAACAATAAGATAGCTGGGGTCATTGACACCATTTCTGGATGATTCGTAGGCAGAAAAGACTCGAGCTCGGTAAGAAAATGACATCTCGAAACAATAATGTTGGTAAATCGAGGGAAACCAATAGAGGGCTTTTGCTCCTTGTTGTATGGACATCATTTCTAGAGCATTCGAGAGCGTTTGGTGTTCATTTGGAAGTTGTTCGAACCTTGGCGGAAGACGCGCCTACAACTGCCCGTTTGGGGCATTTTTCGGTGACCTTTTAGGTAACCAAGGGTGCTGTTGGGATCAACTTGGAGAGAGCTTCAAGGAGGTGTGCTTAGATTGGCCATCAGAGTAGTCACCGGCGGCCGAAAGCGAGGAAGAAGGTTGGCGCATGAGCTGCACGCGCTATCTTTCACGCGCAAAAACGTGCTAGGTGTGTGGGACAAGGGTATTTTCTGAATTTTATTTTAATATTTTTCTAAAATTATTTTAAGAATTATCATGTTGAAAAATTTGGAAAAATGTTTAAGAAGATAATTATTTTGGAATTATCAATGTGAAAACTAGGAGAAAAATAGAGGAAATTATGAAAAATAAAGGAAAAATGGATTTTGACGCTCCTTTAAATAAAAATGATATTTAGGGAGTGTTGTGGCTCAAGGTTGAGTATACGTACGTGTGTTTGGAGGTTGGCAAGCAAATCGAAATCATGCATGAGGATCGAGGTGATTTGTATACGTTCAAGGTGAGTGTTCGCCCCAAAACTTGTTTTATTGTGAATAGTTCTACCCTAACAACTTGGTATTTGTGCTACCTAAATGTGTTATGATTTCATGCAAAATGGTATGTTGCATGCGAACGGTAACCGATGACGGTTGGTTTCATGTGGGAGGTTCGTCCCAAAACGTTTTATACACGTGCATTGTGTTTTATGCAATAAATGATGTTCATAAAATATTGTTTTTATGATACATTGAGTTGTGATATGTGGCATTGTCATGCGTTTTGTGTTGTTCATATGAGATGTCAGCCTGGAATGTTGTCTTGATAATGTAGCCGCAATTCCCCAAGGGTGTTGTCGGAATAATGTATATGGGTATCTTGTGCTAGTGTGCATGCCGAGATAGCCGCCTAGGTTTCCATGCCGGGCCGTATGGCCAGGGAAGGTTCATTAGGACGATTGGTGATCCATATGGGATATGAGTTGGGATTGAGTAATGGTTCCTTCATGTTTTTGAGTGGGAACGTAATCCCTAACGTAATTGTGGTGAGCTGGGTTCTTGCGTTGATGTGACTCTCCTAGGCCGAGAGTGGTAACGATTGCTCCTGAGGTGTTAGGGTGCGTTGACTTTTCCCCTCTTAAGCTAGGACTGTGTTGTGTAAATGTGTCAGTGTGGTGATGTTGCCTTTAGAAAGATTGTTCTTTCCCCATGGTTAGGTTAAGTGTTGTGTGGGATTCTCTTGGGCTATGGCTTGTCAGGTTGTGTTGGTTTTTTCATGTCTTGCATACATTCATGAAAACGTGTTTTGAACTCTCATTTAGATGATTCATCATCTAATTTGAACTATGTCCCTGGAATATTCAAACGTTCCACGTGAAGGCAGCAGTGCGAAAGGAAAAGGGATTGCCGAGGAGTGATGACGATTAGTGGATAGTTTATAGTATGTCATTTTCAATTATGTTGTATATTTTGTTGACGTCATGTAAAACGATGGTTTGACTTTAAAGTTATGAATAAGATGGTTTCGGTTGTATACCATTTGAGGTTTCGATCTAGCTTCCGCATTTGAGATACATGTCTTAGTCTATTAATGATTCCGAGTTGATATACTGAGAAGGTGTAACGGGATTGTCGGGGAACTATTTATGTGTTGAGTTTCTGTTGAAAAAAAATATATCCCCGAAATCTTACGTTATCTAATGCCCTGGGAAAAATAGGGTGTTACACTCAACACTACGTAATATGGGGTCTTACATATGAGATAGATATAGTATACATGTGGGTAGATGTTAGTGGAACATCTACTGAATGTGAGGCACGTGATATATCACATGACTGAGAGGATTTATGATCTATCACAGGCTTCAATTATGTTACTGGTCCTTAGACCGAAGGTAACACAGTTGTCTTGTATGTCGGTGTCAGGGATTTATCGTTGCTAAGAACCATCCAGTTATTGGGTGGGAGAAAGGTACTATGTGGTCTCTATGTAGTGGCATATGGAGGCAGGTGATTGCTAATGGGATTCGTTGACCTCTGGCATGAGTTGAACATCCTATGTAATCAATGGTGGTCTTGATTGAAGAAACTCTTGGCTAGGGTACACTCGATTGGAAAGTGTTCCAATGTTTGAAGGAGTTCTGATGTGTCATCTCAATCTCACCACACTGATTTTAGCATAGCTATCCAATTAGTGAGTTTGATTAGCCCATGACTCTCACTCAATTGGGATGATAACCGATAGAGGGATTATAGTACATGGGAATCAAAAACCGAAATAGGTTATATTCTGAAGTAAGACTTCATTACTGATAGGATTACCTTGACAAAATACTAGTTGTCATTCAGGGCCTTTCGAGGTACATTGGGGAGATAGAGGGATCCTTGTTGTAAACCAAAATATTTGGTCAGGGTCAAAGTTGTTAACGTATCCCATTTTCTGCTTAGTAGTGAACCTAGAAGATCACATGCATATCCAAGTGTGGTGGTTAACTAAGCAATTAAAGCTGAAATCATTATTAAAAGTTAATGACGTCACCGTTAAGAGTTAACGAATCAGGTTCAATGATTAAAATAATTAGGAACAACTGTCAAGGGTTGATAGGCATGCCGTTAAGAGTTAACAAGGCCTTGGTTTCATCATGGGATGGTGAAAGGGTCATTAAGTGTCAATAGGAGGCCTCGATGCAATTTATGGAAACTTGGTCGAATGGGAGGAAAAACGGTCGATAACCCTTGAAGGCTGTTGATCGATTCTATCAACTAGTCAAGCCAAACGGTTGACAGCTCCTTTGGAATGATCGACCATTTTTGTTGTAGAGGGTCACAAATTACTTGATTGATTAGTCATATTTGCAATGGTTTTGGGACACGTGGCATGGAAGGATGACAAGAGGACGAGAGGGGCGACAACATGCGTCCTTGTTGCCCCTTTGTCTTTTCTCTCTCTCCTAATCAGTTTTGTCTGATTGGGTGCGATTTGGGCGACTAGTGTAACACCTTGCTCTCTCTAAGGCGTGTCATTATGCTGGGGCTCATAATATAAATACACATTCTCTTTCCACGATACATCCCTTAACACCTTAAGTACCGTATTTCGAAAAAAATCCCCCAACATATCATTACAAACGCGGAAGCAAGAATCGAAATCTAATATGGTACATAACCATAATCACTTTAATCATAACATAAGAAACCATACCATTTGATTAACATGACATTTTCTTAGAAAATATACATAGAGTCTCATTTCTCAGCGATAACAATTAAATACCTCCAACATACTCAAAAGATACCTCCAAATGACATTGAAGCATAATAATATTACAAGATCGTTTCTCAAACATCATTCGTAATACATAACATTCCTTTATTTTACAAAACTGCCCACTAACGGAACATAAGTTTCTCAACATGACTAAAACATATCTGAATCTTCATGAAGAAGAAAAATGCCAGAATGACTTGCTAAACCTATCAGACACATTATCTTTTTCCGTTACATCTCAACCCCTTCCTTGCCTTTGCTGCAAGTCCCAACTGGAACATTTGAATGTTCTAGAGGCATAGCCCAAGTTTGATGCTGAATCATCTAAGTGAGG
Organism: Diospyros lotus; assembly: GCF_014633365.1. Taxonomy (NCBI): domain Eukaryota; kingdom Viridiplantae; phylum Streptophyta; class Magnoliopsida; order Ericales; family Ebenaceae; genus Diospyros; species Diospyros lotus. The sequence continues at coordinate 26,198,342 of NC_068350.1, forward strand.
GTTCAAAACAATTATATGAATGCATGATACACGGACATGAACAAACAAACACCCTAGTGTAACTTCCCTGACAATCCAGCCTAGCACAGAACCCTAGGTAGAGTCATCTTAGCATGCACACATGACATGGGAGACACCTATACGTTATTCCGGCAAACACCCTTAGGGAATTACAGTTGCATTATCAGGGCAACATCCCATCCCTTTCACAAGTATCAATATGCCAACAATATCATGCCAAGTGAAAAATCACAACTATCGATGCAATAATACATGTACAGATATGTCAAGATGCACATAAATTACATATAACTTAGCAATCTTCGTGAATATCATGCTCAATAGAGGCAAAACATAACATGTATAAGTTTGTGAAAAAATCATATGCAACAAAACTAGTTTTTTGGTAGAACTACTCACCTCGAACGTATCTTAGAATGCCTCGATTCTCATGCTTACCTTCGTTTTTCATGCCTGGCCTCACTAATTGTATAATTACTTAACTTCGAGCCTCGATCATCCTTGGACATCATATTTATTCAAAAGAATATCAACATCTATCTATCCATAATTTTTGCATAATTTCCACTTATTTTCTCCCTATTTCTCCCTCGACAATTCCAAAATAAATACCTGCTCAGGGGCTGGGCATATGTGCTGAGCATGGGATCCGCACGTGCACCTCACGTGGATTGTCTTCTCTGGTAGCCACTTCGCCATTGGCTACCTTTAGCTTACATCGATGCCCGATTTCTTCCTTTCTTCTTGGCCTATGGACTATTCCGAACCCCATGGAACCAACCTTAGCTCGAAACAACCAGCTGAGGTAGCTTAAATCGGCCATTTGCAATCTACCTCCGATGACCCTCGCATTTTTCCAGCCAAGCATCAAATCTCCCTCAAAACCACATGAAAATGCTTCAAACCTTCCAGAATCAAAACCCTATATGAAAACCCTACGATTTCTCAAAAATACGCACGAATTAAACCCAAGTTTTGAATGAAAAACCCTCAGCCATACCCAGCTATTTATAGCTATTTTCGACCCTGATACTGGCCAATCATAGCAACCTAACTACACCAGCCTCGGCCTAGGCCATGATGGCCCTAGGTGGTCACATCCAGGCCAGATATGGCCTTCTATCGGAGGCCGTTTTGTGGCTCGTAGCCATGGTAGGTTTCACACTGGCCTTGCTTTGTGGTCCCTCCATTTTTTCTTCTTTGCACTTTATCCATGTTTCCCCCAAGCCCTCAAGTTCTAGAAAATCACACCTGGTCACCCACAAACTTTGAGAAATTACTCTTAAGCCCCAAAGTTTTGGAAAATTACACTTTTACCCCACAAGCTTCTTCTAAATGCCATTTTAGCCATTTCCTTGAAGCCTTTGAGTTTTCCAATAATTCCATTAAGACCCATAAATTCTAAACTATTCATTTCACACCAAAGATTCAGAAAAAAATATCTTTTCGACCCCTCTCAGGCAAGATTAAGAATTTACACTTAGGCATGAATGTATGATTCTATCACGAATCCTTTTGTTTTAACCTGAAACCATTTCAGGGTTGTTCCTTATTGGAGGTTGCTGCGTTGAAAATCGAAAGCAAGGCGCATGCAACAAGAAGTAGGGAAAGAATTGGACAGAGAAGGAAGAAGCGCATGCAACGCTGTTAAGGGTGCACGGGTTGGCAGTAGATCCAACACCCAGATCTGGAACAGATTTAGGCTAGGGAACTTCTTTCTTCTTCCTTTTTATTTAATTAATTCTCTTATGCTCCCACTATTATTTTGGGTTTTCATTAATTCCATCATGAACTAAATTTATTTAACTAGGGTTTGAGATGAAGCTTATTATGAATTCCTGATTTTTATTAATTGGGTTTCTTTCCATGATTTCAATTATTTATTACTTGTTCTTAATGCGATTAAGCGATTTAACCATCATTTAATTGATTTTGTATTATGATTTGAGATTGAGAGGTGATTTTCATAACAGGTTGAAGTAATAAATTTCATAAGATAGATAGTTGATAAGGGATTTGATACTTGAATCTTATGAGGGATAATGAATTGAAACTTAACAATGAATTTTGATTTGTTATAACTATTGAAAAATAGGTTGATTGTGAATAAATTGAGATTTAATTAGGTTAGTAATCTTGGCAAAGAAGCTAACCAATTTATATATTCTCCCCATTGAATTGATGAAACCCAATTGATTGAAAATTAAGACGGATTAATAAGTGGATTCGAAACACTCTAGCTGCCTCCATTTTATCCAAGTTAAGTTGTTTTAAAATTTGCGTTTAATTTTAGTTCTCATTAGTTTAATTTATTCAAATTCATCTTCTTCTTATAGTCTAAATAATATTAAAGTTAATCCAATTTTGGTACTTAATCCAATCCTCGTGGGATCGACACTCTACTCATTCAATATATTAATTATGTGATTCGTACGCTTACGAATTAGACTAACAAGTTTTTGGCATCGTTGCCGGGGATTGGTATTAATATCAATACTAATTAACTTGAATATTAGTTTAGACATTAATTGTTTTTAGTTGTTTGTTTTCATCTTTGTGTTCTCTTTTACTGCATTTTTATTTGCATTTTTGAGTGTTCAAAAAAATAATAATTAAAAAAATCAAGTTTTTAACCATTGTGATATTCTATTTCTTCTTTGTAGGTTACATTAGTGTGTGGTACGTTCTGATAAGACAGAAGTTACTCTCGATTTAGAAATCAGACGTACAACAAAGAAGTTAAGGAAAAACAAAAGAGAGCAAGAAAAAGCAAGTTTGTCTCAACAAAACATGGGAGACGAAATTGTGGAGAATAGGAATGAGCAAGCTAAAGCTTTAAGGGATTATGCTATGCCCTCTATTCAAGGAACACCCTCTAGCGTCACTAGACCAAATATAGGGGAAAATAATTTTGAGATTAAGCCAGCTATTATTCAAATGATTCAAGCCTCTATTTAGTTTAGCGGGTTACCGAGTGATGACCCCAATACTCACATGGCTAATTTTTTGGAGATTTGTGATACTTTTAAGCAAAATGGTGTCTCTAATGATGCAGTTAGACTTAGGCTATTTCCTTTTTCATTAAGAGATAAAGCTAAGTGTTTGTTGAACTCTTTGCCTGCAGGGTCTATTACAACATGGGATGATTTGGCACATAAATTTCTCAATAAATTCTTTCCACCTGCGAAAACTGCAACGATGAGGAATGATATAACCAATTTCATGCAGGCAGACATGGAGAATTTATATGAAGCATGGGAGCGGTTTAAAGAGTTGTTAAGAAGATGTCCTCGTCATGGGCTTCCAAAGTGGTTAATGGTTCAAACATTTTATAATGGTTTAAATCATAACACCAAGATTACTATTGATGTAGTTGCAGGAGGAGCTTTAATGGGAAAAGAGACTGATGAAACTTATAACCTTCTCGAAGAGATGGCCAACAACAACTATCAATGGTCATCTGAAAGATCTATGCCAAGAAGAATAGCTGGAGTACATGAGATTGATGAGATGACAACATTGAATCCAAAGGTAGATAATCTTTTTAAGAAAATCAACCAGTTAAATATTAACTCTATTCAATCTTGTGTGTAGGTATGTGAAATTTGCGCAGGTCCTCATGTTACCCATGAGTGTTAAGACAGGATATCTTTTGTACCTCAACCATCTGAGCAAGTCAACTATGTGGCTAATCAAGGAGGAAGACAATTCAATCCCAATGCAAACACTTATAATCCAAGATGGAGGAATCACCCCAACTTTTCATGGTCCAATAATCAAAATGTGTTGAAGCCTCTAACATGATTCCAACAGCTGGAAAAGAAGCCTTCATTGGAAGATTTAGTGGCTACAATAGCTAAGACGACTTCAGATTATATGGCCAAGATAGACACTATGTTTCAAAATCAACAAGCTATCATCAAAAATCTAGAAATGCAAATTTGCCAAATAGCTAATATGGTGAACAATAGAGCTCAAGGAACGCTGCTAAGCACAATAGAAAATAATCCAAAAGAGCAATGCAAAGTAATAAAATTGAGGAATGGAAAGAAAGTGGGGCAAGATGAAGAAGAAGAAGCTGAACCAGAAGAAGGTGGACATAATTTCTCAGAAACAGTTGATCGGTCCATCAGCGATTGCGACCGAAATGCGACTAAATTAGAAAAGTTAAAATTTGAAGATTAGTGGTCGACTGAAACTACAAAGTGGATACCGAAGTGAAAAATAGTGTAGGAAGAAAAGAAACGAAAAGATGAGGAAGATGCAAGGCAGGTTGAAAATATGAAGAAATATGTTCCCTTCCCTCAGAGATTGAAAAAGAAAATGAAGATAAGAATTTTGTCAAATTTCTTGATGTGTTTAAAAAATTGCATATTAACATTCCTTTTTGCAAATGCACTAGCTCAAATGCCAAGTTATGCAAAGTTCTTGAAGGAAATTCTATCAAAGAAAAGGCGACTAGATGAGAATGAAACAATGATGCTTACTGAGGAGTGCAACGCCATTATCCGAAACAAGATGCCTTAGAAATTGAAAGATCCATGGAGTTTTACTATACCATGCATTATTGGAAATTGTGAATTTAATAAAGCTCTTTGTGATCTAGGTGTTAGCATAAATTTGATGTCATATTCTTTGTTTAAAAAGCTAGGCCTTGGTGAAATTAAGCATACTTTTGTTTCCTTGCAACTTACTGACAGGTCTATTAAACATCCCATAGGAATGATAGAAGATGTCCTTGTTAAAGTTGCTAAATTTATTTTTCCTATTGATTTTATTGTGCTTGAAATGGAAGAGGATAGGGAAATATCATTGATTTTAGGAAGACCATTCCTTGCAATAGGTAGAGCTTTAATTGATCTTGAACAAGGTAAGTTAACTTTGAGAATAGGGTCTAAAGAGGTGAATTTTAATGTTTTTTAGGCTTCTAAAGGATTGAATGATGATGACTCTTGTTTAAGAATTAATGTTCTTGATCATTGTGTGGATGAATATGTTGATACTTTGCATGAGCCATTAGATGAAGAACTACTGACTATTGAAAGTGGTGACATGCAGGAACTGAAACATGCGCAAAACACTGTTATAAAGCCCAATGGAACTGATCAGTACAGTGAAGATGAAAAGAAGGCTTTTGAGCAACTAAGAAAAGAATCTCGACCTTCTATTGACGTACCTCCTAAGCTTGAATTAAAACCGTTACCATCACATTTGAGGTATGTATTACTAGGTAAGTTTTCTACTATTCCTGTTATTATTTCTGCACATTTGATAAAAGAAGAGGAAGAAGAACTTTTGAATGTATTAATGTAACGCCCTACTTTTCAATTACACAATGAAGCAATAAGATATTCATTATATGCTAATAATGACCTTGGACGTTATTGAAAATCCCTTATCAATGGAAGCAAGGATCGAACCTGAGTATGCTAAATAGCTAGGATTTCTACAAGTTTAAATAAAAGTCCGTCATGCACCCACATATCATAAAGTTATAGCAGCTTCACAAATACATAAATTTTGCGGTACAGCCACAGAACCGCACACAAACATCATCCATCCTTAAGTATCTTAACTGCTATTTACATTACAATATTGGGATTACATGGATACACAAATAAATCAAACTCTAAGTCAGTCAAGCACACCACATCTGAATCCTTGCTTGCGCTGGAACCTGGAGTACCTGATATGCTTAACATACCTAGAACGTTGAATGTTCCAGGGGTATGAAACACCCGAGTTAGATAATTACATCTAAGTGAGTGGTAAGAAAGAAAGGAAACAGTGCATGCAAGAGCAAAAATGCAATATATCAAGAAGTTCCCCCGAGCTTCCATCATCTTTGCCGGCACTTGTGTGAAACGCCTTAGCCCCACCTGTAGGCACGTGATTGGAGTCTAACCCCTCAACCCCACCTGTAGGCACTGGATTTCCCCCCCGATCATCGTGACAATTCACCAACAAGCGATCAATTATCATATACAAATTCCCGATCCGCCAATAGCCACTGTCACCAAACAACATGTTGAAGACAAAGTAAAAGGAATATGTACAAACTAAGGAATATCAAGTAGGTACGGTGCATAAACCAAGGAAAATATGATGTGCAAACCACAAGCCACACGTGAGAGTAATCATGTTTAACCCCATCGACGAGCCACAATAACAAACTCCGTGATGCAAGCAAAATAGGAAAGAAATACTCGGAAGCAAGGAAACATGAGATGTAAGCCACCAACCTGACATAAATTAGATCAAGGATAATCAAGAAGAATCAAGAAGCATGTGAAAACTACTCACCTTGAAGGTTTACCCTAAGAAGCACTATTTACGACGAGCGGGAATGGTTTTCTCGTGGTTTTGATGTCATTTGGCACGACCTATGGTGCCGGTCTTGAACTTTCAAGCGAGGCAGTTCCTTCCCCATTCTTGGAAGAATTTTCTCCTTCCTTTGGTAGCGTTTTTTCTCTCCAACTCCCTTCCTTTTCCTCCTGTTGAATGCCCAAAAGAATACCCCCAAAGGCCTTATATTTATAGATTTCCCGAGCCAATCACACGTCGCCACCTTGCGAGGTCATCATGAGGCTTCAAATCATATCTTCAAGTGGCCAATGAATGCTTGCCACGTGTCATTAAGGATAGGTTTTGGAGACTTTACCAAACTTGGAGGCTAAGTAAGCTTTTCCTGGCCAATCATGCGATGCCACCTCAGGGGGTCATTATGAGCCATCATGTGACCTTATCTTATCTTCCAAATGGCCAATGGTTGATTGCCATGTGTCCTTGAGGATAAGATTTGGAGACTTTTGGAGGCTAAGCAAAAGACTTGGGGAAGACTTTGAGAAGACTTGGACTTTAAGCAAAGACTTGGACTTGGACTTTAAAATGATCCAAATCTACATTTGATTGAAGTTTGAAATCCAAAGATATTTTAAAGAGATATTTTAAGATTTCAAGAAATGACGCTTTGGCCCGAACTTTTCACGTAACTGCACTTAGACCCTTGAAACTTAGTCCCCGGACAATTTTTAATTGCACTTTTTGGTCTCAAAAAATAGACTTATTACGCCAATACCCCAAGGTTTTGGATAAATTACACTTTTACCCGAACTTCAATATTTATGATTTTACCCCAGGCTCAGAAACTGAATTTTTCCCTCAAGGCTTCCACAATTCCTTAAAGTGCCCTATTTCCTCAAGTATTTGAACTTGAAAATCTTAAGTACTACCTCAAATTTGAGTTTGAAAATCTCGGGTATTACAATTAAGAAGGAGTATTAGAGCTTTAGGTTGGTTTATTGCTGATATCAAAGGTATTCGTCATTTGTTTTGCATGCATAAGATCTTAATGGAAGATAATTTTAAGCCATCTATTGAACATCAAAGAAGATAAAAGCCAAACATGCAAGAAGTTGTTAGGGCTGAAATTATTAAATGGCTTGATACTAGAATTATCTATCCTATTTCTGACAGTAATTGGGTGAGTTCGATTCAAGTAGTACCGAAGAAGGGAGCTATGATTGTGGTAAAAAATGAAAATAATGAATTGATTCCTACTAGGACAGTCACAAGGTGGCGTGTTTGCATTGATTATAGAAAGTTAAATAATGCCACTAGAAAATATCACTTTCCTCTGCCTTTTATTGATTAAATGCTTGAAAGACTTGCTGGAAATAAATTTTATTGCGTCTTAGATGGATATTCTAGTTATACACAAATTCCTATTGCACCTGAAGACCAAGAAAAGACTATTTTTACATGTCCATATGGCACTTTTTCTTTTAGGAGAAAGCCGTTTGGTTTGTGTAATGCACCTACTACTTTTCAGCGGTGTATGATGGCAATTTTCCATGATATGATTGGAAATTTTATTGAAGTCTTTATGGATGATTTTCCAGTCTTTGGTGTTTCTTTTGACAATTGTTTTGCTAATCTCTCTTGAGTTTTGGGGAAAAGTGTCATTTTATGGTGCATAAAGGAATTGTGTTGGGTCATAAGGTTTCAGCAAGAGGAATTGAGGTGGATAGAGAAAAAGTTGAAGCAATGGAAAAATTACCACCTCCTACCACTGTTAAAGGAGTGAGAAGTTTCTTGGGACATGTAGGGTTCTACAAAAGATTTATAAGAGATTTCTCTAAAATCACTAAACCTCTTTGTAATTTGTTGATTAAAGATATACTATTTGAATTTACTAATGAGTGCTTATTTGCTTTTGACAGGATAAAGAAAGAATTGACTTCAACACCTATTATGACTTCACCTGATTGGACTCTTTCTTTTGAATTAATGTGTGATGCTAGTGACTATGCAGTTGGAGCCGTATTGGGGAAAAGAAAAGATAAGAAATTTCATGTCATATATTATGCTAGTAGGACCTTAAATGATGCGCAATTGAATTATGCCACCACTAAAAATTAGCTTTTAGCTACTGTTTTCGTTTTTGATAAATTTAGATCATATCTTATAGGAGCTAAAACAATAGCATACACTGATCATTTTGCAATTAAATATTTGTTAGCAAAGAAAGATGCTAAACCAAGGTTGATTATATGGATTTTATTATTGCAAGAATTTGACTTGAAAATTAAAGATAAAAAGGGAGCTGAAAATTTGGTAGCTGAGCATTTGTTTAGACTTGAAAGGGAGAACTCTCATGAAGAGAAAAGTCTATCCATCAACGAATCCTTCCCTAATGAACAATTGTTTGAAAGGAAAAGACAAAAAGAATTTTTGTGGGCATTTTTTCACATTTCAGGGGAGTATTTCTTTCATGTTCTTTTGCTTCACATTGAGGACAATGTATTAAATAAGTTTGGGGGGGGGGGGGGGCAGGGGTAAAATTATTGATTGTTATGTGCTTTTTTTGTTGCATATGTGTGTTTTGATGTAAAAATTTTGGTGGAACTTATATCAAGTGCACATTTGGCCAACCCCAAGCCTAAAAAAAAAAAATGAAAGATAAAATAAACAGAACTTATTATTTGGAATCATGATTTGTATTTGGATTCTTTATTGTGTTTAACATTGAGTCTTTGATTTTGAATGAACAATATCTTATAAAACAAGATTGAGCATACTTATGTTTTTATGATCGTTGAAGTACATGTTCTTTGCGAAGTCGTGTAAGTTGTGTGACTATGCATGAAAAATAAATGTAGTGTTTTTCTTGTGATTGTTCCTTTTGAGCTAGGCCTAAACAAGGTTTAAGTAAATAGGGAGAATAATGCTGAGTGAGATGGAGCATAAAATGCATTCGTTAAAAATATATTTATATAATAAAAAAAGAAAACCCCTAATTTGCTACCTTTGTTTGTAGTAGTGAGATGAGACGGTTATAAGAATGAGTGTTGCATTATTCGATTGTGTTGGGTACATGACAAAGTATGATTGAGTTTAGAATTTTGTATTAATTCTTGAGCTAGGAAATGCGAGTATGCTCAATTTCTCTTTATTCGTTATTGTTGCATTCTCGATTGAGGATTTAGATGTAGATATAACAAAGGCTTTTAATGTGATGAATGATTCTAAATACATGTTTTGTTCTTTTGAGTATGGAGTTTCTCTATTTTGTTTGAGGACAAGTAAAAGATTAAGTGTTGAGATATTTGATAAGGCTTAATTGTATGCATAGTTTTATGTACTTTTCATCTTAAGTTTGTGCTATTTTTTCTACATAAAATGTGTGTTTATATGAATTTTACATTATTTTAATATTTTTTGTAGGAATTCAGCAAAGGAAATAAATTCGAAAATTTAGATATGAAAAAAAAAGAAAAGAAAAAGATATTATAAAGTTAATTTCAAAATTAATGTTATAAATTAATTTTATAATATAAATAAAAAATAAATAAATATTTTAAATAACTAATATATGAAAGAGAAGAATTGATATTAGATGGGAGGAGAATTGATTTGAAAGAGGAGGAATTGGTGGGGCGGCGGAACCGTGAAGAGGAAGCAGGAATTGAAGCGTCGCAAGATGCACGGAACAGAAGGAGGGCGACGCACACCAGGTGGAAGAGAAGAACAGACGCGGACCGCAGATTGTTAGATCCACTTTGTCCCAGATTTGAGGGCAGGGAGCTCACACCAGGTGGAAGAGAAGAACGGACGCGCACCGCGAATTGTCAGATCCATTTTGTCCCAGATTTAAGGGCAGGGAGCTCCTATTTTTCTTTCAATTTCTTTTTTTTATTTTTATGAATTTCATTAATTCCATCATGCACTAACTTTACTTAACTTGTTATGAATTATTGATTTTTATTGATTGGTCTTTCTATGGTGATTTTAATTATTTATTACTTATTCTTAACGAGATTGAGTGATTTAACCATCATTTAATTGATTTTGTATTATGATTTGAGATAGAGAGATGATTTTCATAACATGTTAAAGTAATAAATTTCATAAAATAAATAGTTGATAAGAGATTTGATACTTGAATCTTATAATGGATAATGAATTGAAATTTAACAATGAATTTCAATTTGTTATAATTATTGGAAAATAAGTTGATTGTTAACGGAGAAAGAAACTAACCAATTTAGATATTCACCCCCATTGAATTAATAGAAACTTAATTGATTGAAAATTAAGACAGATTAATAAGTGAATTCGAAACACCCTAATTGTCTCCATTTTATCCAAGTTAAGCTGTTTTTGAATTTGCGTTTAATTTTAGTTTTCATTAGTTTAATTTATTAAAATTCATCTTCTTTTTATAGTCTAAATAATATTAAAATTAATCCAATTTTGGTACTTAATCCAATTTTGGACAGAGAGCTCCTATTAAACTTGTTAGGCTAATTCGCAAGCATACGAATCGCGCAAATAATATAATGAATGAGTAGAATGTCAATCGAATTTGATTAAGTATCAAAATTGGATTAACTTTAATATTATTTATATTATAAAAAAAAGATGAATTTGAATAAATTAAACTAATGAGAACTGAAATTAAACACAAATTTAAAAATAACTTAACTTGGATAAAATGGAGGTAACTAGAGTGTTTCGAATCCACTTATTAATTCGTCCTAATTTTCAATCAATTGAGTTTCTATCAATTCAATGGGGTGAATATCTAAATTAGTTAGCTTCTTTCCCAAGATTTATTAACCTAATTAAATCTCAATTTGTTAACAATCAATCTATTTCTCAATAATTATAACAAATCAAATTCATTGTTAAGTTCTAATTTATTATCCCTCATAAGATTCAAGTATCAAATCATTTATCAACTATCTCTCTTATGAAATTTATTACTTCAACCTGTTATGAAAATCGTCTTAAATTATAATACAAAATCAATTAAATGATAGTTAAATCACTTAATCGCATTAAGAATAAGTAATAAATAATTGAAATCACGATATAAAGATCAACCCATAAAAATCAATAATTCATAACATGTTAAGTAAAGTTAGTGCATGATGGAATTAATGAAATTCATAAAAATAAATAAAAATCAAAAGAAAAATAGGAACTCCCTGCCCAAATTTGAAACAAATCTGGCATAAAACGGATCTGACAATCTGGGGTCTGTGTCCATTCTTCTCTTCCACCTGGTGTGCATCACCTGCTGCTTCTGTTCCGTGCGTCTTGCGGCCCTTCAATTCCTGCTTCTTCTTCACGGTTCCGCCGCCCTACCAATTCCTCTCCTCTGCCAAATCAATTCTCCTCCCATCTAATATCATAATACACACACACACACACACACACATATATATATATATATATGGAGCATGAGCATGCGACGTAGCTTTGAGTCCTCCTCAACGTGGACTTCCAATTATTATATATATATTATTTATCACTTTATAATATTAAATATATATAAAAAATATAAGATAATATATAATATAATATTTAATATATTATTAATTATAATAATTTTAATTATATTATAATATTAGTTATTTAAAATATTTATTTATTTTTATTTATATTATAATATTAATTTATAACATTAATTTTGAAATTAACTTTATAATATCCTTTTCTTTTCTTTTTTTCTTTTTTATGCCCAAATCTTCAAATTTATTTCCTCTATTGGATGCCTACAAAAAATATTAAAATAATATAAAATTCATATAAATACACATTTTATATAGAAAAAATAGCATAAAGTTCCGATGAAAAGTAAATAAAGCTATGCATACAATTAAGTCATATCACTTATGCAAAAATTGAATCCCCTCGGGGTTCCTTTGACCTTTCGAAAGTCTCTTACTATTATTCAATTTTTCAGGTCGAATCATACCTGCATTGAAAATTGTCTCTATTATGACCGTGTCTAGTGTCATAAATGACATTTCAAGACACTTGTCAATGATGTACTTTTTTCCTTAGACATTTAAATTCTAAGGTATTCCATCTAGTTAATTCGGTCACTTATAACCCTGAAAAAGTACACTATAACCCCAAATCTTCTGAAAATTCCATTTACGACCCAAGTTAAATTACACTTGAGTCCTTTGAAAATCTCGGGTATTAAATTCACCCATCCTTAAAGAAATTTCATCCTCAAAATTTGCTATTGACCGATCAAGTAACTAAGACAATACACAGCTTATTACCTGAACATCTCAATTACATATCGTTTTAACCTTAACTCGTGTTTACCACAAGTTTAAAATTCACAAGGTACGACGTGGTTTTTCACATAATTTTCTGTTGTGGCTCTTTACAGGAAACCACACAACTCCCAAGCTTTAGGCACATAAATTCGACTCCGAAACTTTAGAATGCCATCTCGTATCTCAAAAATTAGAACCCTTGGGCTGGCCATTTTTATTCATCCATAGATGTATACACTTGCCCGCCACATATGCCTCCCGTATCTCATTCACCCGATCTAGCTAAATCGTCAGGCTAGCAATAAAAATGGATGATCCCCTTGGCACTACACTCATAGTCAGCGTTAAGGAATTGATTATAATGAGCATTTTCACCAATCACGATGCTTAAGTACATTAGGATGATGTTGTACTATGACTATGAAACTTAGTAGATGGACGTTAAGACAACGTTTCTCAATGGGTTTCTTGAGGAAGAAATCTATATGGAACAACCACGTAGGTTTGAATCTGCTGATCCACATCAAGTATGTTTGTTGAAGAGATCTATTTATAGTCTGAATCAAGCTTCAATGAGCTGGAACATGAGTTTTGATCATAAGATCAAAGAGTTTGGTTACATGAGAAATCTGAATGAACCATGTGTATATCAATGTTGTGTTCCTAGTCTTATATGTGGATGATATTCTTATTATCGGTAACAATATAGACATGATGTTATCTGCAAAAGCCTCATTGTCAAAAGTGTTCTCCATGAAGGATTTGGGAGATGCTACCTATATTTTGGGCATTAAACTGTATAGAGATAAAATCAAGAAGTTGATAGGTCTTTCCCAGAGCTTGTACATAGAGAAAATGCTAAAGAGATTTAGCATGTTGAATTCCAAGAAAGAACAATTGCCTGTCTGAACTGGATTTCATCTCTTTAAAGGTATGTTGCCAAACACTCTTGAAGAGAGAGATTGTATGAGTAAAGTACCTTATGCTTTGGCGATTGGAAGCCTTATGTATACAATGATATGTAGGAGACTAGATATTGCATTCACTGTAACCGGCGTTAGTCGATATTAGTTAGATCCGAGAAAGAGTCATTGATTGCATTAAGCATATTCTGAAGTACTTGTGAAGAACTAAGGATATGCTCCTGGTTTATAGAGATGGTGATATCCATATTAATGGGTACATAGATTTGGATTTCCAATTAGATGTTGATAATTGTAAATCGATGTCTGGTTTTGTGTTTCTCTTAAATAGTGGTGCTCTGAGCTGGAAGAGTTCCAAGTAGGAAATCACAGCGGATTCGACCAATGAAGCCAAGTATGTGGCCACATGTGATGCTATTAAGGAAGCTATTAGGATTTGAATTTTTTTTTTTTAAGTTGGTGTGGTTCCATCCATTTTGTCACCAATACCTTTGTATTATGACAATAATGGGGCTATTGCACAAGCAAATGAACCCAGGCCTCATAAAAAATCCAAACACATTGAGCATCGGTTTCACATTATTCGAGAGATTATCGCACGTGGAGACGTGCAATTGCAAAAAGTAGATTCAACAGATAATGTAGCTGACCTATTGAACAAGGCTATGACTCAATCACAACTAGATTGGTATCTTGAAAAGATGGGTATTCGATATCTACCGATGGTGAAACACTAGTTGTATTATGTTACAAATTAGCATTAGTGTAAGTGGGATATTGTTAGTGTTGTGTGCCCTAATGCTAGATTTAGATGATGTCTAGTGGGCTTGTAATAAATACGTTTGTTGTATCTTTGTATATATTAATGAAAGATAGGTTTTATCTTTATTCATAAACTCTCCAGTTAGTTATATGAATTGAGTCCCTAGATATATTGTTTGAGAGTCTTCTTAAGGTGTTAAGACTCTGCAACAAGATTCTTTGGTGATAGGACTTGTTAAATGATTCCTGGTCCGTAGATTAATCAGATGGGGACTTTGATTAGTCGAGTATGGACTGACATAGAGTTTACTACCTTAATCAGTATGAGTTACTGATAATAAAGATGGTGAGTCACATACCATATGACATGGGGATGTCTCTAATAAACTCGTGAGTGGTTGTTGGAGAATAATGCACTGAATGTGACAGTAATGACTGACCACATGGCATTGTGGATAATGGTCATGTCGTCTAATTTCGATAGTGTAGCTGATCCTTAAACTTGAACTGACATGGTTGTCTTTTGTATTGGTGTAAGGGATATGCTAATGCGTCGAATCATCCAATAGTGAGATAGGGACATTCATCTATGTGGTTTCGTATTGTTGATAAACGGAGACAGGTGTTCAGGGATAGGATTTGACGTCCTATGTGGTCTACTATTAGTATGATAGGACAATCCATGGCCAAGGCAGATTGATTATCAAGAAAGGTGTTAATTTCTTGAGGTGTCATATAGTTCCACTGATGAGATTTGACACCTAGTTATTAAGTTTGTGAGTTTATCTTTCCATGACTCTCGCTCAGTCGGGACATTAGGTGACGACAAAATTATAACACATGGTAATCGTTAATTGTAATAAGTTCACTTGAAGTTAGACTTCATTGTCTTATGTGTTGTCCTAGACTGCTGCTAGGCACTTCCCAGGACCTTTCAGATCATCACAAAGATATGGATAGATTCTTGTGATGGGTCAAGGAATGTTGGCTGATGTCAAAGGGGTTTTGGTGCTATCTGTTTGCTAGCGAATAGTGAATCTATAAAGTCATACACCATATAATGTTGCATTTGGTATCGATACTATGCACCTTGTAATAACCCTTTAGAGGGCCCAGTATTTATTCAAGAATTATTTAATTAACTGTTAAAGTATTTGATTAAGAGATTTTCTCAATTAATTATTTAATGTGACAATTTAGAGATTTTGAAGGAAAAGAATAGCATTTAATTCTATTTAATTTTGGAGTTAAAAGAATTTGCCGAGGTGGCAATCTAGTAATTTTTAATTGAGAGAATAGTATTTAAATAACATTTAATGGAATTTATTTATTGGAAAATTAAATGCAAGGGCATGAAGGTAATTCTAGAGTTTTATTATTATTTGAGAGTTTTAATAATAATTTTTGTATTATTATTAATTAAGTGAGATTATGTATTTAAGGGAGAGTGAGAATCCATGCGTGAGATGGATTTGGATTGAGAGTCTCCTAGTTAGATTGGGAGAAGGAATCCAAGTTGTATAAGGAGATTGTGAGGGCTTTAGGGTTGCTCTCCTTCTCTCTCTCTATATATATATATGATCCCCTAGCCATATTCTCCTCACGCCGC
This sequence comes from Diospyros lotus, assembly GCF_014633365.1. Taxonomy (NCBI): domain Eukaryota; kingdom Viridiplantae; phylum Streptophyta; class Magnoliopsida; order Ericales; family Ebenaceae; genus Diospyros; species Diospyros lotus. The sequence continues at coordinate 26,214,238 of NC_068350.1, forward strand.
AGAAGGAGAAAGAAGTCTGTAAGTTGAAGAGCAGAGGGTTAGGCAGCAGTGTTTGCATAGAAGGCTCTCGTGAAGTCATTAGAATCGATCAAGAAGATTGAAAGGCAAGTATTATTCCTATAATCTCTTCCATTATAGGTTCATATCAGTTTTTCAGATTATTCCAGTTCTTCACTGAGTTCTCAAATTTTATATCAATTGCAGTGCGTGTATATATATATATATACGTAAACAGTGAATGCATAATCAAGAGGTGCAAGATTTTATAGCGATTCGATCCAATATTATCTTTGAATCAACCTTAGAGTTGTTTCATATTAGTTGGGATTCATGTTTCCAAGATTTCTTTCAGAATGACATAGTTTCATTGAGTTTTGATCAAGAACATAACCTCTGTAATCGTTCGTGTTCATCAAAAATAGTTGCAGACATCCGAATGTGTTCTTGATATCCAAATGAATTTTTCAGAGTTTGTGAGTGATATCCGGATAGGTTAGAGGCTATCCGGATGAGTAAAAAGTTTTATGTGAGTGACATCCGGATAACCATTACTCATATCCGGATGTGCCAGTATTAATTTTTTGAGTGATATCCGGATACATCAAGTTGCATTCAAATGTGTCCATTATAAGTAATATTCGAATACATTGAGTCGTATCTGGATATGTTTAATGCGATATCTAGATGCCTTCTTCATACATCCGGATGAGTCAAAAGATATCTGGATGCCTCATTTCACATCTGGATTAGTCTTATAAAGCTTGTGAGTAATATCCGGATTTCTCAAGTCGTATCTTGATGTGTCTAGTGCTTGTTGAGAGTAATATCCAGATGTATTGATTCATATCCGAATGAGTTCCAGTTCCTTGCGTATGATATTCGGATGGTTCTTCGCACATCTAGATATCTCATATCCGAATGCCCTTTCTTTTATCCGGATAGGTCTAGTATATCTGGATGCCTCTCTCCAAAGTTGAATATTTCATTCAGATAGTCTCCAGTTATATTCGAATGCATCAATGAAATATCCGGGTGACCTAAATCATATCCGGATGTTCTAGTTTCTATTTGAATATATCCCAACATATCTGAATAGCTTCTTCTTTGAGCGCCAGCGTATCCGGATAAGCCTTCTTCATATCTGGATGTCTTTCCTCATATTCGGATATCCTCCTTAATATCCGGATGGTTTTTCTAGAAATCTAAGTGAACTTTCAGTGATGTTTTAATTCAAATTTTATTCAAATAAATATATTCAATACCTCCAAATATTGAATTTTATGCCAGAATATAACAAGTTAATCATGCCCATACCATAATACATAATTCATAGAATCTTTGTATTCCAATATATTGAAGATGAGATTACATGTTTAGTTTTTATTATGACATGTTCAGCATTATTTCGTGAGATTATGTGCATACATCTTGGTATGAGCATTGAGCATGACTTTATATGGAGCACTACATATCGTGTGTCAGCATTTATATGAGCATTGCATTATGCGCGCCAAGCGGCTTAGTCCGCGGGAATCCCACCAGTATTAGTTTTAGTTACAGCTCAATTTATGAGTTGCTCACCTGGTGACGACCAGGGGGCGAGGGGCTTTGCCCACAATATGTGTTTACAGTTTTTATGTATGTAGAATTCAGATCAGACATGTATATATTATCAGATGACGTGGGCCTATGAGCCAAAGTTGCATACCTGCATTTAGTTTACAGTTTATGTGCATTACATTTTTATTAATGCAAATAGACAGTGATTATACTCAGTACAAGTTCAGTAAGTATTTATCAGTATTGATATTCTTTGATTCAGCTTCAGTTATTCTTTCCAGATTATTACTTGCTGAGCTTTGTAGCTCACATTGTACTTTTTACCATTTCAGGTTCTAACGGGGGAGTACCAGATGTGGGGCCTAGTAGTAGTGGTCAGTAGTGTGTGTACGTGGAGCCGCTCAAGATTAAAGATGTATGGGAGTTTGTTAGTTTATAGTGTTGTCAATTTAATATTAGTTTATATTTCAATTGAAGGATTTTTCCTTAGACAGAGTTTTATGATTTTCAGTTTATCTTGACTCAAAGGTTCTCTTCAGTTGATTGAAAAGTTCAGTTACGGTATCAGAGTTCAGTTTATCAGTTGGTTTTATTTTATTCCCCGTAGCACCTCTTCTTAGGCAGTTCTAGGAGAGGGGGTGTTACACACCCATTGTGTCTCAAATATGTCATTAAGCGTTAATGACGACGGTGTGTCAATTGTTGATATACCGGAGCACTAAGAGTCAACTGCCTCAGCTTTAGTAGTCAATTGCCTTGGTAGTCGATTGGAAGGTGACTAGGAGTTGACTCCCGATGTTGCCTCAACCTTTTCTAGTGCCATCCATTTGGCATGAAATTGAAGAGGCAAGTGGAGAGGTCAGGTGATTAATTGAAACAGTGAAATTGAAATTATAAAGAGAGTATCTGTTGGGCTTCTGCTTCCTCTACTTCTTCTATCTTTTTTTTGCTTTGTTTCAGAGAAATTAATTAGATGTGAGTGTCACATAGGAAATTGACACACGAGTGTTGGTGATACGGAATCCTCTATCTAGCACAGGAAGAGGTGCACGTAAAGGTATCGGATTGCACGCTAGGTGTGGATAGACTAAGCCCACGACAACTTGAGATGGATTTGGTCTCAGTATAGAAATGGTTTTTGTCGGTCTTAGTACATAACTGATTTTTGTACTCATCCTGACATCAGGCTGCAAGTATATCATTTATTATATTTCATATGATAAAATAACGTGTTGCTTAAATATCCAAGTTGTGTATGTGGAACCCCTGCCTGGATACCCCAGCCAAGTCAAAGAACTCGAGTGAGAGCTCCACGAAAGGGTAAAGAAACATAAGAGGAACCACCATGACCTTCCATGCATGCTTAACTAGGACCACCTGTACTCATATAGAAGAAATGACAGCGGAAGCATAACACACATCCTAGGCATGCATACAAAAGATAACTGGTCTCAGGGTTACATGGTATATACATGTGTTGAGCCAAATTACTCTAATCAGACTATTGTGTATTTTGATGTTTAACAAAACATAATTTTAGTAAAATTATTTTTGGTATATTTAAATCCGCTAATGGATTTTTGATATGTCTTATGGTGGATAACATATTTTAAGTATTATAGTATTTTGTGTATCAAAATGAACCAATAAATGTTATTTCTTCTAAGTGAAAAATTAGCGCATTATACACATATAAGAAAATATTTTTATTTTGAAAAGCTATCTCCCAACATTTTGATAGCTAATATTGATTGTTGTTAAAATAATTTTTAATGAATTTTTCAAGAAATAATAGGTATGTATTTTGGGGGTGGTAAAATTGATAAATCCCGGATTTGTACTAAAATAAAAAATTCTATTTTCTTATTGTTATGGATTTTCATTTTTTGGATATTTTTATTGAATCCAAATGGGGGGTACTTTTTTGTTTACATTTATGTATTAAAGTAAATTGACATTTACTTAAACTAAAGAAATGTAAATATGTTGTAATGTATTTGATAGAGCGCATATTTTTATATTATTTAGCCCTCATATTTAGTCTTTTTGCACGTTAGTTGTGTCATTTTATTTATCTTGATTTTGTTTTATTTCATTTTATAGGAATTGGGCTTCACACTATTTTATTTTATTTTTGGCAGAAGAGAAACAAGGAGATTGGAGACAAAGAAGCAAAAGTGTGCTGATAGATTTGACCTTCTGTGCTTCTTTCAAATATTTGGCCAAGTTATAATCCCATAACGTGAATGATGTCTTCAGAGATATTTCATAGGATTTCTTGGGCTTTCTGGAATGATATGGTTTGTCCAAATTCGAGTTCGTTTGGGCCTCCAAACATCGCTTCAAAGTCGGGACCAGATAGCTGGGTTAAATTAGGAAAGCTGCACAGACACTGATTCTTTAAAAGGCCCTAACTTGGGCGTCCGATATCCAAATCAAGTGATTAAAAAGGAAAAATTCATCTAATCTTCCTGATCTACAATTTTTATGAAGGGTTCGAAGCCCATAACGCACGTTATCCTATTCTAAATCAGTTGTGAAGTTTCGGTAACCTAGGGTTTCCTCCCTAATCTCTATTTAAGCACATTAAGAGGCCATTAGGGCGAGATAATTCTTTTCGGACGTGAACAGTAGTCGATTTTCCTTTTTCTCCATTGTTCTTGTCAAGATGGAGGGCTAAGGATTTTGTAACCGGTTGCATGCCATACTCCTTACCTGGTTTGAATCTTTGGACGTTCTTGTATATCTGTTTTCATCTTTAATCTTATGGTTTTGTTTCTTTGCTTCTTCTCAAGTGTGTATGTATTTTATGCGATCGTATGAATGCATGCATGATGCTTGGGCAGATTTGACTAATAGGCTCGATTGGGGTATTGGTTGCAAGAAATAAAATAAACTTAGTGGGCGATTGTTCATGTCGGTTTCAGATCCGTGTGCTAAAAGAAATTGAAACTTGTATATTGATCAAGAAGATCTTCTGTGATTTTTATATTAGTTTCGATTTAGTCTTCGGCGATTGTCAAGCATTTTCGTTTGATCTGGGGATTAAAGATAAATAGGTTCTTTATATGGTGGATGATGATACCCGGGTAGGGAGGAAAGGTTACAACCGGTTGCATCTCGGTTTACTGTCTTCATGTTTATTTTGTTTTCTGTTTTTTTTTTCACCAAACCCCCCCCCCCCCCGTTTAGTCTTGTTTTGACAGATCCGTTTGAGGTTCGTTGGGAGACGACTTTGGGTTGCACCCTTGCTGCAAATCAAAATCATTATTCATCTAATCCATCGGTGTTCGACAGCCCGACTAGTATTCATGCTATGGATTCTATCATCAAAGCAAATCTAATTTTTCTGAAATTTAGATTGAGAGTCAACTTCATGTGAGGGACACTCGACGGTGTGTTATGCAAAGTCGAGGTAGTCGAGAGAAGGTTTTGGTCAGTCGATTATAGGCTAATGAGAGTCAACTGTCGGCTTCGAGAGTTGACTATGGGTGTCACAGAGTTGATTGTCGGTTAGAACAATCAACTGCCAAACTCCAACGGTTGGATTTTTCTATTCGTTACAGATTCGTTGGAAACTCAAGTATATATATCTTCAAGAGATTTTTGAAGAAGGCTAATGCACTATCAAGATCTATCATTCTAAAGCACACCCAAGCTCTCAAGCACTCAAGAAAAGCAATCCAAGACCTAAGCATTAAAGATACATCATTTTGAGCCCAAGGCAAAGAAGAAGAAGTTTTCTTCTTGTTCATAATTCTTGTATCATTTGTATATTTACCTTGTAATATTTGTTCTTGTATTCATATCCATATTAGTCCAAATTTATTGAATATATGATTGTTTATTTGTATTAATTGTAGATTGTGAGTAGCCTCCTAGAGCCCAAGTAATTTAGGTTTATTGTTGTATTAGTTTCTGGGGTGAGCTAAGGGGAAAACCTCGGTGTGGTGTAAAAGTTTCCTAGGTAAACTTGTTGGAAAACCTAGGTGTGGTTATAGTGGAATCTCAAGTGTCGGGTTTACCTTGAGAGAGTGGATGTAGGTGTTGGAGACATCAAACTACTATATATCTTGTGTTAATATTATGGTTGTTTGTGTATCTATATTGCTATCACTCCCAAACAACATATATATTTATAACAAGTATTTTTTTTGTATAAGAAAAGCTCAAGAGTTTTAAAAAGGGAAGAATTTAGTTTAATAAGTTTTTAATCACTCAATTCATCCCCCTTCTTGAGTGGCCATTATGTGTCAAGGGACCAACAACATGTACATATATAAAATCGTACCAAGCACTCGAAAGCTACACAACCATGGCACAATATCAAAAGACACACACACACACACCAAAACAGAATCTGCTAGGACTGCCCTGTACACCACTTATCGGGATAACTCAAGAACAGCTAGCCTCGCCCCCAAACTTATTTTTCCCTTACCTGGAATGAAGAGAAGTAATTAAGAATGAGTCACAAAACTCAGCAAGCATATAAGAAATGAAAGGCTAACAAGAGTATGGAAGCTAAAGAATAACTCGCACCCCACGTGCAATAACCATACAACATATGTCCATGAATCACATGATAGATATAGAGAAATGTCACATAATAAAATATGCACATACTGGTCCTTGAGGTCCACATAAGACACACAACACCCAAGTCTCTATCACAAACTTGTCACTACCCTAAAAGGTAGTATAAGTAACTCACCGAGCCAAAACACCCTCAAGCTGGCATGATAGAAACCCAAAACGGCACGCTAAACACGTCTGTAGCCACGCTTGAAAACCCAACACAAAATAACCATTCGTAAAATCCGGCATGCCAACCGCATTCGTAAACTCAAATAACCATCCATAAAATTCGGCAAGCCAACCGAGTCCTTGAAATTAGCACGAAATAACTGTTCATATAACTTGGCACGCCAACCGCATCCATAAACCCAACGCGTAACACGCTCACACGGTACTAGAAACCATGCAATGTACAAATATAATGCAATAGAATAATGAACGCTAATGTGATACATAGCCTCCATAAAACCACGCATTAAGCCCTGCTCACCCATATAATAAATCACATATGATGCAGTTCTCGTGCACACTTGCCCTAGATATTAAAACCACTAAGAATGCTCGTGGCCAAGCACACAAATCACATGAATCCCCCAAATGCATATCCCCAAACCCTTGCATGAATTTGAATGAAAAAATACTAGAAATAAATTATAGAGACCACTTGCATACTCTCAGCCCCAACCACAAGCCTGCATTACCCACAAGAACCAACCCACAGCATCCTAGCTTCATTCCGACAATAAATAGAAGGGAAAACCAAGCCCTTTAAAGCTCACAAGAGGAGACTCACCATCTAAGCAAGGATCCAACCAACATGGAGAGACTAGAAAATAACAAGCCTATAATCCTCAAATAACAACCCTATAATCCTTGAATAAAGCCTCAACTACAACCTCTAGTAATTCATCATCACGGTAAGGAAATAAACCCAACGAGAAAATAGCAAAATCTCTTACAAGATGAACAAGAATGTTATAGAAGTAGGAAGGGATAGATGCTTGCCTGATATGAGAAGAGAACCACCGCTAACTTGATAGTGAGGAAATAACTAAACATAAAAGTGACAGAACCTCTCACAAACTAAAGATTAGAGGTTATAGAGGTAGAAAGGGATAAGAGCTTGCAAATGGAAAGGAAAGATAAGAACTTGCTTGAGACGAAGAAGAGACCAAACCCTAGAAGCCTGGTTGAAGTTTTCTTCTTCCTTTTCTCTTGCTTTTTCTTCTTCTTCCTGCTTTTGGCCAAACTCTCTACCAGTCTCCCTTCTCTCAATATTCCCTCTCATTATATAGCCAAGAGACAGAGAAGAGTGGATTAAGATGTGTGGCAAGACTGGACAAAAAGTCTCCACCATTACCTTGAAAGTCGGGATTTGGGTCGAGAAAGTGGGCTGCTTTTAGAAAAGCTTATCCGAATACACTAGGGCCTATCCGAATGTGAAAGAGCATATCCGGATATATGAGCAACCGTCTTAATACAAGAAAGTAAGAACTAAGAGGGATATTCAAATACCTAAGCCCCTATCTGAACACAAGATACAAAAGCCAAAGGCACATCCGAATATGATGCTTCATATCCGAATACCATGGTTTCCAAAAGGGGGGTAACTAATGAGAACATAAAATATCATATTTTACTCCACTAATGTTTAGTCTTTTATATTTATTTGGTGTCTAAATGTAATCATTATTCTTATATTTTGATTTAGGAAGCAAAAGGAGGCATTAAATGAAAAACATAGCTAATTAGGCGATTCTGGACAATTTTGACATTGCTTCGTAATTTGGGCATAACTCCCTCGCTTAAGCTCAAATTGAGATGATTCAAGATACTATGGAATGTCAAGAAAAAGATCTACAACTTTCATGTTTTGATTTTGGAGAGATTTTGGCTACATCAAGGTCAAAATCGGCTATAAAGGGGATAACGGAATACATGAAAGCATAGGGTATCCGAATACATAGCATTGTATTCGGATATCATGCCATTTCCAAAGGAGATATCTGAATACCTAGCCCCCTTATTCGAATACCACACTCAAGAAATCAAGGAGGACATCCGAATAAGCCTCAAGATATCCAAATATCCCTCCAAATCTAGCATATTCGAATACACCTCGCCTATATCCGAATATGAGACATAAAATAGAAAGGGTATTTGAATGCCTTTGCTCCTTATCAGAATATGAGACACATGGAGAGCCTAGGGTATCCGAATACTAATCCACTTATTCAGATACCACACACAACTAGGAACCCCATATCCGAATACTCCCATGCCATATCTAGATACCTCACTAAAACACCACCATATCCGAATATACCAAGGCTTATTCGGATACCTTATACTCCCATCCAGATATCCTTGCTCCTATTTGAATACATCACATTCCATCTGAATATCTAATGTAAGATCCCATTTTTTCGTGAGGTTGCCACGTAACTTAAACAAAGTTTGAATACTGAAAAATTAGCTTGATAGCAAAATAAATCACCGAATCGACTGCAATGAATGCCTCAGAGTGTAAATGTCTACGAAAAATTATATGGTCTCGATGATCGTTCCGAGATAAAATTTATGATATTAAAAGAAATAGAAATTTAGATGATTTTCAAAACAGCTAAAATACAGCTGTGAGTGAGGTTGAAATACCGAATTGTCATAGGGGACTTCCAGGAAGTCAACGGAACCCTTAGGAATGAGGCATGAAATGGCACTTAGTAAAGTGCATGATGAATTGAATGATGAATGGAATGTATGCAATGTAGCTCATGTATTTAAGTTCTGCTACTTTGAAATCTGAACGTTTTGAGGAATGATGATGTATAACCCTAGTTAGGGTTAATGTTAGTTGAGGACGTATGTTATGTATTAATGTTAGTTGAGAACTTATGTTATGTTTTAATTCATTGATGAATAGCCTTGTATTAGGAATTAAGTTCGAGAAATAGTCATGTCACTACAACAAAACAGTCCTTTTGCTACGAATTTGAAATTCCACAATTCCTCGCCATAGCTTCACCCTCACAGGGTATGAGCCTTCATAGCCATCCCAAATCAGTTTCTTTCTCAGTTCGCAACTAATTCTTGACCTTGAGATTCTACCATGCACAATTAATATCTTTGTCCTCCTCAACAAATCATCACCATGACAACAATGAGTCTCTTCCCAAGGTTGTTGCATCTTAAATCTCATAGATCGTCTTAACCAACATGATCTCAATCTTGGATTAGCCTTTCCCTCATTATTTTTTCATTCATTGAATAGCTTACTAATCCCCTCGAAACTCTAGCTTCTCTAGAATTCTTCTTATACCTTTCACTTTAATCAGGCTCACACAATCTGGTTAGTAGCCACATTGGCTCTAATGCCACCATCGCCAGCCAATATGGCCTGTAACGACCCGCTCCCACTTACAGGCGGTACCGGTAAATAATCAACCAGATTACTCACCTGACGAACCACAACTGAAGGGTTGGACTATGTTTCAACAGGAAACACCCTAGGTGGGAATTAGGCTTCATCTTTCCCTTCGCTCCACTTAGGAATCAGTCCCAACTCAGATAAAAAAACACAACTGACCGAGACCCGAAACCCGAGTGAGCTTCACCTCTCTTCAGTTCGCCTCATAGCAAGCCAAAGGTGACCCAGGCACAAAGCTAGCATATCAAATACTTCACTGAGTATTGGGGATTTATGAGAACATACCTCGCTGATCTTTACTTGATCCGAACTTGGCTTCAACAACTAAAGCCACATATACATCATGCAGACTCACAATCATTTATCACACTATTATGATTACAACAACTAGAGACCTCTAATACTCAATACGCTTACTGTAACGCCCCGCTCCCACTTACGGGTGTTACTCGTGAACAATTACCCGAATTATCCACCTGCCCGGTCTGAGATGAAGGGCGGACTATGTTTCAAGAAGAAACGCCCTAGGTGGGAACTAGGCTCGTCCTTCCCTTCCCTTAAACCCCAGGATTTTCTAGTAGGATTGGGCTTTAAACCACACCGCGTTTGGTTAAAAAGAAATCTCGCGAAGACGCCCAATCATTATTTTCTCATTTGAATTTAATTCTTTTTTGACCAAGAATTTTATGGGGCTCCAAAAATCACCATTTAAACCAATCCATTGATGGATCACCAATTTTGGAGGAAAAACTCATCATTTTCAAATTTCCAAAATTTCGACATTTTCTTCAAAATGCCCGAAAAATCCCTTTACTTTGAAAATTCCTTCGAGCCCCAAATTCAATTAAGAAACGCCCCAAATTTCTCAATTTTTTTTTAAAAATTTGCCCGGCGGGTCCCACGGCGCGCCTCGGGGCCCGCTCGGGGCCCTGGTGGCGTTGCCCGCGCAGGCTGGCTGCGCTTGCCAGCGCGCGGCCGCCTGCTTGCGTGGCCTCCCGCGTGCGGCCGCCCAGCAGCCTGCTGCTGCTGGCTGCCCCTTTTGCTGCTTCTGTATTTTTTTTTTTTTTGGGCATTTAAACCCAAACTTTCCAGAAAAATAAATTGAATAAAATGCCTCACTTTCATCCAAATTTTGCCTTTAATTCTCTATAATTAAGGCCTAAACAATATACTTGATATCTCCCCAACATACATCAAACACCAACTATTTTCCAACCATAAATCATAGGATTTAACTTCTTAGTGCTTCCCACCATACACACCATATGAGACCTCACTCGACCTAGGCACCAACGTGCCATAAGCCACTATCTCATTATATAAATACAACATACACTTCAACTAACAACAAATTTACCTTACACAAATCAAACACATAAGTTTCCACAAGCCAAAATATACACTTGAATCTTCTTCCATGCTTTCCCATGCCATTTCACCTTGTCTTGACTTTACCATACTTTCACAACCTACATATGAGGGTAAAAACCTCATGAGCCATTAAGCTCAATAAGGGTGCTTATGCAATAAGTATGAACATAAACATAAATCATGTAATGGCATGTGCATGCAAATGTAGTTAGGTCTTCCATGCTCTCACAACCTCTCAAGGTTTGAAGCCTTAACCTACCCCTTTCCACCATGTATCTTAACAATCCCTATGGCCATAGCTATTATGTACATGAGGAGCATGCTTAATACAACATGAAAAGTTTATAAACATACTTACAACCATGCAAGGCCACCATCCCATGGGGCCATCCCTTACCTTTTTCCATTCTTTGAAGTTTTCACATGCTTTAACTTCAAGGCCTTCATTGCTTTCAACCTTTGCTCTTTCTCAAGAAACCCTTAAAAAAAAAAAAGGTAGCTAAGCCACCATACAAGAAAGATAAAAGGATTTCTCTTTATTACTATAAGGTAGAAACCTTACCTTTGCATTCTTCATTTCCTTCTTCCTTTCTTCTCCATTCTTTCCTTTCTTCCTCTAAGCATTTGGCCAAAAAGCTTAGCCTTCTTCTCTACCTCCCTTTATATAGCCAAAATTCCCCTTTAATTCACTTATTTTATTTCCATGGCAAGAATAAATCTTAGCCCTAGGATTTCACTTAAGTTGGAAGAATACATCCTAGCCTTCCATAACAAGCACAATCCATGTGCTCTTGTCTTCTTTAATCTCCACCATTAGATTTCTTTTACTTTTGAAGACTAGATCTCAACCATTCAAATCCCTTTACATGTGGCAATCCATGCCACTTCTCTTGAATCATCTCAACCATTAGATTTTCAAGACTTAATCTCCACCCTTGGATCAAGTCTTCCATGCCAAAATAGCTATTTTTTCTCATTTATTTTTAAGGGGACTAATTTCATGCCATCACTTGAAAGACCACTTGAGAGACATAATTCATTTCCATAATGAATTAATTAAATGCCACCATTTTCCAACCATTAATGCATGACTATTTTCTTTTCCTTTTGCATTTTCTTTTTAAGTAACATTATCATTGCCTTCATTAAATGCTAGAATGACTAATATCATTTCTTTTACATTTATTTAACTCTTCATTTAACTTGGACCACCACTTGCCAAGTGTCACTCCATGACACCATTCTTGGCTTCCAAGCTTTAATCTCATCCATCCATGTGGCATCCCCACATTTATTCACCAAATTTAGGGAAAATTAATTATTTTCTCACATAATTCAATATTCACCATTTTCCCTATTTCCATGATTAAATTCCTTTATGGAATTAAATTCCAAATTCCAAAATACCCTTTGTGAATTTATTAATCCCTTAACTCCACATAATTACAAAATTGGGATTTAATTTACCTACTCACCTAATTCCACATAGGAATTATTTCTAATTTACCAAAATACCCTTTTATTGGATTTCACTATCCAAATTACCAAAATGTCCCTCTCATAGGGCACCCTCAATCTCAAGGATCCAACACCTTCTCAAGGGTATTTTTGGAATTTTTCTCACTTTCTTTCCTATTCTTTTAACACCTGTAACACCGGGTGTTACATTCCTCCCCCTTAAAAGAATTTCGTCCTCGAAATTCGTCTTATCATCATCTCCTACCCAAGACAATCACATTCTCGAGCTACTTGCCAAATTCTCCTGCTCGAGAATCCCATAGCCTATCCATTCTTCACATTTACCTCGGGTTACACCTACCTCAAGGCTTCACTTTAGGCTTTTGATCTTCCAACTCTCGAGGACATTCAACAACCGTACACCGCTTTGGCCTCTTGCCAAATTACACAACTGGTTGCTGATCACGCTTACTGCAACGTTATCCATTTCTAGATGGATTTTCGCTACCTCGAGCATCACTTTGCAGTCCACTTCCATTTTTCCCATCAGTCAAAACCACATACGCTAACATTGCATCATTGACCAGTCTACCACGATTTTACGCCGATCACACACGGCAACGTTTCTCACTGCCAATCACACATGGCCACGATTTTACGCTGGTCCAACCAACAACGTCTTAGCACTGATCATTCACCGCAATGTCACATTTTAGTGCCCATTATACACTCGGACACCCATTCCACCATGGCATACCGCCATTAATCACACGCCTGCATAGTTTGAGTTGATCCTCATGGTAGCCTCTCATTACCGATCAACTTACCATGCTAGCACTACCTGGGAAGCACCCATTTGGCCTACCTTGCCAACTTCGACCATTTCATACATGGTCTTCTACCTTGACCAACCGACCCTCATTTATCGGTACGATTACGCAAAATCGACTTACTTAACATCGTGCCAGGTTATCACACATTTCAACCCTGTGCACTGCCTGAGTTCACATCGAGCTTGGCGACTTATGCACCATTTCAATCTCACCTCGAGCCTAAGCATGCTCGGGCCACAACCTTTTCCCAACCAAGAGTTCTTCGCATTAAGCACACGACGATACTTACTAACCGATATCACATGCTAGTAGGGTCTCATACCCATACTAGGGAACTCTTCACTGAGCAACCCCTCTTTAATTCTTCACCCCATTTCAACTTTTACAATCATGTTCCCATGCTAGGCCTTACCTTGGCTATTTACCCTACCACGAGTCCAGGATCCTACCATTGCGCTTAGGGTCGTGGAACCTTTAGTTAGCCCTCGTCATCACCCACGGTGCGTGGCATAAGTGATTGGCTTATTACCATCTGCACAATCACTTATGCATCGCACCTGTAGGATGACTCGCGCCTTTGGTCCACACCACAACAAGCCATCATGGTTACACCCCCACTCTTGTAGCGGTCTTCTGGCTAAATTCTCTCGCCTAGCTTCACTTTCATTGGGACCCTTTAAATCTCACCATTTCTCAACAAAGCCTCTTACTCTTGAGGCACGAACTTTCAGCCATCCTACATCAAGTTCATTCTCAACCCGCAATAGACACCTGATTTAAACCATGCATAATGGTTCCTCTTGTCCTCCTTGGCAAGGACATCACCATGACAGCAACGAATTTCTCCCCCACGATCGTTGCATTTCAAAATTCACCAATACCAGCCTTCATGGCCATTCACACTCGGCTTCAAGGTCTTACCATGCACAATGGTTACCTTTGACCTTCTTGACAACTTCTTTTCCCTAACCGCGATGATGACACCACTATGCCATCTCAGAAGACTTGCTGCTCTCTGAATCTCACTGGTCACCACAACCAGTACAACCCCACTCTTAGGTCACCTTCCTCACATCACCTTTTATACATATAGCATCTAGCTAAATACCTGAGAGACTCTGGCTTCTCCCGGATTTCTTATACACTTTGCTACAGCTAGCTCACACCTCTCGGTGAGCAACCACATGGCTCTAACACCACAACAGCTTCACTAGCCGATTTCTTTTCACAACCATTAACCTTAGACACGAGGTTAATTTTCATCAATTGCCCACACTCTAAGGCATCCCTTCAACTGCATCACTCATAGCCATTAGGTGATTTCATCTCCTCAACACCACTACTGGAAACCAATCTCGTCCCATAAGCTCTTCCTTCGAGCTCTCTTTACCCATTGGCGATATTTTAAATTTGCCATCATCTTCCATCTAACCAACTCGCTTAGCTCTAGCCGGATCGCCCGGCTCATAACCAACACAACCCGACTCCAGGCACTACTCTTGCAATCATCGATTATCGCTTCGACTTAAACTCCACTCACTGGAAATCACCCCTGCCACTCATGTGGAATTCACACTTCCACTGGGTGCCGTAGGACTCACCTTCCTACTCAGGCACTTGCCATTACGCTGGCTTTTCCCGGGTGATCTTTCCTGATAGAGTTGTAGTGCCTTAGGAAGTTTATCTCACACTGCTGCCTTATGTGCAACTTTTCTTGGGAGAACATCTCAAGTTCTACCCTAACCACAATTCCACTACCCTTGATAGCTCTCATTCCAAAGCCACACTCCTTTGAGTGGCACAATTCTGTCTTGACCAACCGTCTTTTATCACCTTGGATCTCTTTTGCACAATCAGCCTGGTCTAATCACCAAGAGCCACTGAACCTTTATATTGCATACACGACAACCAACAAGGATTTACACCATAGCCCTCGAGCCTCACGCTCCATTATTGCCATCAGGTGCTACCACCTGGCAATTTCTCGTGTGTCATCAACTGGAAACCCTTCCAGTGCCACATGAGGTCACTTCCTCATTTCTCATCGACACCACCAAGACTAACATCAGATTGTGCAATTGCGCACCTTCACGGATTTCAAACCATGCCTTAGCCACACGTTCAGCCTACCACAACTCACATCACTGGATTAGAGATTACTTTATTTGAAACCTCCGCACGCTTCAATTTCCCCATTTGATGGTTGGCTTCCATTTCGTAAGTCTCGCCCTCCACGGCACTTACGTATCATTCTCGAGCCATTTACCAACTCTACTAATCAATCCCATCTTCATGCATTACTGCAAGATCACACTGGGTCCATCATCCCAATTTACCAGATCACTTCGATCAAATTTAACCACAACTATTTTAGCATCCTTTAGCAAGGAGCATCACCACACCTCTTGTTATCACACCACAAGATATCACTCTCTCGATTCACAAACTTTCTTGCTGCCTTGACACCCATAGCACTACCACCATACATCAACCCTTACAGAATTTTTAGGTCTGGCTCAGGCATAACCTACAGCATACCCCAGGTCTTCGGTGTCTAATCGTCTCCACCACAGACAGGTTACTCCACGTGGAGGGCTGCAGTCCCTCCTGTGGACTAACCGTCTGCATCCAGTGGTCCCTAGCATTAGACCCGTCACTGATAGGCGTCAACCGTAGCATTATTCCCACGCTAGACCCATTTCCTTTCCCCGGGTTTCTTTCTCAAACATCTCATAGATCTTTAGTCCCTGACCATCTGCATAGTCACTGTGTTGCCCTGTGTTTTAGGCACACCAACACCTGGTCACCATCATCGTGTCACTCCCATACACTGGCCCAACACTGGTTCCCCATCATGTTGCCCTATGCTTCAGAGAGTCAACACCCAATGACATGTCACTCCCATACACTGGCCCAACACTGGTTCCCCATCATGTTGTCCTGTGCTTTAGAGAGTTAACACCCAATCACTATTATTGTGTTGTCCCTTACACTAGCCCTACAACAGTTTCCTACAGCATGGTTCAGGTCCCACTCTGATCTACTTTGCACCCCGTATCGTGACTTTCACCTTCCAGTCACACCTCTGCTATCGAACTCAGCATGACTACCTCGCCACGCTCGCAGCCACTGTTCCTACCAGGCGTCCTACTTGACAACAAATCTATCGGATCACTACTGCGTTCCACGATTCCTCCTTAAGACTACTCTAAATGTCCTATCCCTCACGGAAGATTTTTGGTCTCACTTGATCAATTTCTTAAGGTGCTGCTCCACATCCTCGACATCTGATCGTCACCTGCAGTTCACTAAATTGTTTAGGCCCATGGGCCACTTGCCCTCTACGCGAGCCAACTCATTAGTCCTCTGCCACACGGTCCATAGCATCAGATCCGTTATGTCGAGCCTCGCACCCATCACATCAAAGCTACTTAAAGCCTTTCCAACCCCGATGGTTCCACCACCATCTTACCAAAGCCATCTTACTTGGTTATCCTTGCCTTGATAACCCCAAGCCCAAACCATAAACCTCGCTCCTCATGACTTCACATCTCTTACTGTTTCAAGACTCTCAAACCATTTCACCTCTTGAGGCCTCATGATCTTACCCCACAAGATCATACCTCACGGGTCTCTCTCAACATTTGAAAGCTCCAACCTTTCATGACAATGGATCCCAATCCATCATGATTCATTCGCCACCTAGCTCATCCTAGAGCTTGATTATCATAGATCTCGCAACCCGCAATCGACATGCTGAGCCCCTCTCAGGCTCTGGCACCCATAACCATGGAGCGACCCCTATTACCTTCTAGGTAAATTGAGACCTCTCGTTTCTTCTTGTACACTCATGAATGTATTCAGTCACTACGCCCGGCCTGGCCTTCCTGCACACCTCGCTCTGGCCTCCTTGACTTGGAACTAAAATTCTCGGGCTTCTACATTGCTCACCATGCCCCTGCCCACTTGGCATCCAAAGTAGGCATTTCTTGTGCGCACATAGTCCACGGATGTCCTGTCGCCACAATTCACTACCTTCGGCCCACACACCGTTCATACCCTTCATTGGGTGACCTCTGCGTCCCCCTTTAAGGGTCTCGTAACCTTAGGCGTCATCTCGACCCCAGGCATCATAATGAGGGTCTATTCACCTCTCATCTCCCGACCTTAGGCGTCCCGCCTGACCCCAAGTGTCAATGAGAGTTTAGATTAACCCCTCATCCATCATTCACAAGAACGGTTACTTTGGCCTTTCTCAACCAGGACTTCCAATCCCATAGCTCCCACGCGCATATCTACGCATGCCCAACTCCTTTATCCCAAATCTGGATCCTCTTGGATTCCAGCTCGACTCACTTGGGATTTCCATCTCACACAAACACCCGTTAGGGTCCATTTGCCACATACCTATCCTTTCTTAGGATATATCCCATTTCATCATGAAATCAACTAGGGTCCACTCATACCCTAGGCACGTCCCCTCCAGGATCGTCATAACGATATAATCATATGGCACCGTATGCATCCCTCATGCATGACTCACACCCGACTCCCCTTGGAGTCTTTCAATGAACTACCAACTTCATGCCTACCCTGGCCATGACTGGCATATGCTTCACATGCTCGCTCCACTTAGAGCCTCTCTACAAGCAACTTTAGCTTGCTCCATTCCCGGAGCTCGTCACACAACCTGTTGACGACTTCTTTCTTTGGGTTTCAAGCTAATTTCAACCTCAGCTTACCCTAGCTTGAGCACGCAACCCTTAGCACGTCTCCTCTACGGGAACCACTCCATTCCCTTATACGGGCTTGTACATCTCCCCACATAGGTTGGTCCACTAATCCCTTCTTGGATTAGCTATACCTCTTACGGTATACCATCTCAAACCATGATATTTTTGCTATTCCCATAGTAGGAATATCGAAGCCTTCCATTTCCATCACCATAGACCTCAACGTCTTGACCCAACCCCTAGGGTCTTCGATCGCTTGTGGTCCTAATTCCAAGGCCTTTCGATCAACCTTCGACCACATTTCTCCAAGCATCTTCCACTTGATGCTCCAACCACGCTCTGATACCAATCTGTAACGCCCCGCTACTACTTACGGGTGTTACTCGTGAACAATTACCCGAATTGTCCACCTGCCCGGTCTGAGATGAAGGACGGACAATGTTTCAAGAAGAAAGGCCCTAGGTGGGAACTAGACTCGTCCTTCCCTTCCCTTAAATCCCAGGATTTTCTAGCAGGATTGGGCTTTAAACCACACCGCGTTTGGTTAAAAAGAAATCTCACGAAGATGCCCAATCATTATTTTCTCATTTGAATTTAATTCTTTTTCGACCAAAAATTTTATCGAGCTCCAAAAATCACTATTTAAACCAATCCATTGATGGATCACCAATTTTGGAGGAAAAACTCATCATTTTCAAATTTCCAAAATTTCGGCATTTTCTTCAAAATGCCCGAAAAATCCCTTTACTTTGAAAATTCCTCCGGGGCCCAAATTCAATTAAGAAACGCCCCAAATTTCTCAATTTTTTTTTTAAAATTTGGCCGGCGGGGCCCACGGCGCGCCTCGGGGCCCTGCTGGCGCTGGCTGCGCTTGCCCGCGCACGGTCGCCCGTCCGCACACACCCGCGCACGCGCCCGCACGCGGGCACGGCCGCCTGCTTGCGTGGCCTCCCGCGCGCGGCCGCCTAGCAGCCTGCTGCTGCTGGCTGCCCCTTTTGCTGCTTCTGTATTTTTTTTTTTTTTGGGCATTTAAACACAAACTTTCCAGAAAAATAAATTGAATAAAATGCCTCACTTTCATCCAAATTTTGCCTTTAATTCTCCATAATTAAGGCCTAAACAATATACTTGATATCTCCCCAACATACATCAAACACCCACTATTTTCCAACCATAAATCATAGGATTTAACTTCTTAGTGCTTCCCACCATACACACCATATGAGACCTCACTCGACCTAGGCACCAACGTGCCATAAGCCACTATCTCATTGTATAAATACAACATACACTTCAACTAGCAACAAATTTACATTACACAAATCAAACACATAAGTTTCCACAAGCCAAAATATACACTTGAATCTTTTTCCATGCTTTCCCATGCCATTTCACCTTGTCTTGACTTTACCATACTTTCACAACCTACATATGAGGGTAAAAACCTCATGAGCCATTAAGCCCAATAAGGGTGCTTATGCAATAAGTATGAACATAAACATAAATCATGTAATGGCATGTGCATGCAAATGTAGTTAGGTCTTCCATTCTCTCACAACCTCTCAAGGTTTGAAGCCTTAACCTACCCCTTTCCACCATGTATCTTAACAATCCCTATGGCCATAGCTATTATGTACATGAGGAGCATGCTTAATACAACATGAAAAGTTTATAAACATACTTACAACCATGCAAGGCCACCATCCCATGGGGTCATCCCTTACCTTTTTCTATTCTTTGAAGTTTCCACATGCTTTAACTTCAAGGCCTTCATTGCTTTCAACCTTTGCTCTTTCTCAAGAAACCCTTAAAAAAAAATAAGGTAGCTAAGCCACCATACAAGAAAGATAAAAGGATTTCTCTTTATTACTATAAGGTAGAAACCTTACCTTTGCATTCTTCATTTCCTTCATTTCTTCTCCATTCTTTCCTTTCTTCCTCTAAGCATTTGGCCAAAAAGCTTAGCCTTCTTCTCTACCTCCCTTTATATAGCCAAAATTCCCCTTTAATTCACTTATTTTATTTCCATGGCAAGAATAAATCTTAGCCCTAGGATTTCACTTAAGTTGGAAGAATACATCCTAGCCTTCCATAACAAGCACAATCCATGTGCTCTTGTCTTCTTTAATCTCCACCATTAGATTTCTTTTACTTTTGAAGACTAGATCTCAACCATTCAAATCCCTTTACATGTGGCAATCCATGCCACTTCTCTTGAATCATCTCAACCATTAGATTTTCAAGACTTAATCTCCACCCTTGGATCAAGTCTTCCATGCCAAAATAGCTATTTTTTCTCATTTATTTTTAAGGGGACTAATTTCATGCCATCACTTGAAAGACCACTTGAGAGACGTATTTCATTTCCATAATGAATTAATTAAATGCCACCATTTTCCAACAATTAATGCATGACTATTTTCTTTTCCTTTTGCATTTTCTTTTTAAGCAACATTATCATTGCCTTCATTAAATGCTAGAATGACTAATATCATTTCTTTTACATTTATTTAACTCTTCATTTAACTTGGACCACCATTTGCCAAGTGTCACTCCATGACACCATTCTTGGCTTCCAAGCTTTAATCTCATCCATCCATGTGGCATCCCCACATTTATTCACCAAATTTAGGAAAAATTAATTATTTTATCACATAATTCAATATTCACCATTTTCCCTATTTCCATGATTAAATTCCTTTATGGAATTAAATTCCAAATTCCAAAATACCCTTTGTGAATTTATTAATCCCTTAACTCCACATAATTACAAAATTGGGATTTAATTCACCTACTCACCTAATTCTACATAGGAATTATTTCTAATTTACCAAAATACCCTTTTATTGGATTTCACTATCCAAATTACCAAAATGCCCCTCTCATAGGGCACCCTCAATCTCAAGGATCCAACACATTCTCAAGGGCATTTTTGAAATTTTTCTCACTTTCTTTCCTATTCTTTTAACACCTGTAACACCGGGTGTTACACTTACATTCAAACACATGAATACATATAAGAAAATATAGGAGAATACACATCCACACATCTCGGGCAACGATGCTAGTTGCCACAACAGTCTCCCGGTACCATCCTTGCTTGCATTTGGTCTTGCATCATCTATAACATGAGGTAAAACCTCATGAGTCATAAAGACTCAGTAAGGGTGCAATGCATAAGTAAATGAAACATGAGAGAGCATGTAATGCAAAATGCAATGCAAACGAGTAGTCTTCAATGTCCTCATAACCTCCTTAGGTTAAGGCACAGACCAACCCTTCCCACAACACTAGTTCTCCATATGGCCATAGGTACACTAGAACACATATCATGCAGATGTTAACCACTACATGCAACTAATAAAGAAATATTTACAAATGCAAGCAAGACCCCCAACACTTGGGATCATCCTTTACCTGGCTCGAAGCCTCATCCCTGCCTCGGCGGGAACGCCAGCCCAAATTTCGAGCTCTTCTAGGATCACCGCCTCCCCGGTCGAACCTAGATACCAATCACACAAAAACCCCACAGTATCAAACATTAACCGATGCCTTTACTTTTGCTTACACCATAAAATCACTCATCAACACTATCTCCAAACAACACCAACCACAGCATAAACCAACCATCAATAATTTCCCAACAACCCTGACCTAGGGTTTAATCCAACAAATAATTATTCTACATTAACTCGCTTAATACAAATAATTTGGGAAGAAAATATTAATTTACCTCGACTCATCTGGGGAGAAAATAAGAAAATATCCACACCGAGGTTGCCTCCCGAGCTGTCACTTGTGCCTAAAATCCCATTTTCGAGCTTTCGACACGCTCCTCAAGCCCCAATTTAATTTCCAAAATTATTCTAGAATTTTCTAAAATTTTTTGCTATTTTTCCCATAATTTCTCCATTTTTCCTTATTTTTCTTTATTTCTTTTCTTTTTCTTTTTTTTCTTTTCTTTCCTATTCATTGTCTCCTACCTCGCCTTCTCCTTCATCTTCTTCAGCACCGACCACCGACCACTGCCGCTCGCTGCTGAGGCTTGCCTCTAGCTCCGCCAGCTTTCCCGACCACTTCGTTGCCGCCACCAGCCGCTGCCATCAGAGTGAGCAGCCACCGCGGCCAAGCTTCCCCTGCGCTGCAACTGTCGGCTGCCATGGCCGACCACAGAGCTCTTGGCCGCCTCAGCCGTTCTGCCTTCCGTCGCGAGCACCTCACTGATCACCATCAGCGCCACCGCAAGCCAGCTCGTGAGCTTGCTGGATTAGCTCCGCCAGACGCTACCTCCATTGCCATTGCTGCTCGTTTTAATCGTCGGCCATGGCAGCTACTGCCATGGCCGAACTTTCTTGTCCCTCACAATGCTCTCTCTCTCTCTCTCTCTCTCTCTCTCTCTCGTGAGCACACGATGCCTCTCTCGGACCTACTCTCTCCC
Organism: Diospyros lotus; assembly: GCF_014633365.1. Taxonomy (NCBI): domain Eukaryota; kingdom Viridiplantae; phylum Streptophyta; class Magnoliopsida; order Ericales; family Ebenaceae; genus Diospyros; species Diospyros lotus. Next base: position 26,236,636 of record NC_068350.1, read on the forward strand.
ACTTTGCACCTCTCGGCCATTTCAAAATTGTAGAGACTAGGAAGCTTCGGAAGCTTCCTCACACACGCGTGCCTCTATATATATACATATATAAATTACAAAATAACCCCCTCATCAATCATTAATTCCACTTAAGGAATATATTAATTATACTTGGGGATTTTCGATAATAGCATTTGGACCCTCCAAGCCTCCATTAATTATCATTAAGCCACTTAGATTCTTGATTTTCCCAAAATTAATTATCGGCATTTACTCGATAAAGGCCGATTTTGTCCCTGCGCCTACACGAGACCTCTATTCCACCCAAAAACACTTCAGGATTGCCTGATTCACAAAATCGAACTACTCCTAGGGTCCTCTCAGATTCCCGGAAGTCCTTCACGACCATTCGGTACTGGCACCTATTAGGGCTTATACAAAATTTATTCCAAAAATTATTCCCAATTGAACTGCTTCCAGCGTCATTAACCTCGTCTCGAGACGCTCACCAATCTCTTTCCCTCTTCCCTGGACATCCAAGTCCCGAGGCACTCACTGCTGCCAATACAATAATTTTATTAATTAATTTCTCGAGATTGACCCTTGGGCTTCCCGGACCACTTGAGGTCCTTTCAAAATCACAAGAGAATATTTATTTTTCAATACCATGTAATACCCGGTATACATGGCCTCCTGCCATCGCTTGCCTCCCATCTAGTTGCAACCGCGGCTCTAGAGCCACTAGTGCCACTGACTGGCCACCCTTACGATGCCGTACAACCATGACCGATTACTGATCGCCGTTGCCGCTATCACTGATCGATGCTTTTGGCCGCCACCGGCCCCCCCAGTCGACCATCGATCTTTCCCACTAATCGTTTTCTTTCACAACCATTAACATTTAACCACGAGGTTAATTCTCATCAATTGCCCACACACCATGGCATCCCCCTGGTTGTATCGCTCGCAGCTATCAGGCAATGTAATTATCACCTACCCTATTCATGGAAACCAATCTCATTCTCATGAATTACTTAATTGAGCTCTCATTGCCCATTGGCATAACCTCAAATTCGCCCTCAACATCCATCTAATCCACTCGATTAGATCTAGCTAAATTGTGTGGCTAGAAACTAACACAACGTTCTTCTAGGCACTACGCTAGCATGCATCAACTATCATTTCGATTAATCCCCACTCACTAGAAATCACCCTAGCCACCATTGTGGAACTCACGTTTCCACTCAATGCCAAAGGACTCACCCTCCTACTCAGGCATTTGCCATTGCGTTGGCTTTCCTTGGGTGATACATCATGTTGTAGTCCTTTATGAAGTTTATCTAATGTTGTTGCCTCATGCTCAGCTCTCTTGGGTGAACATCTCAAGTTCTAACCCATGCCACACTTGAAACTACCATCTGTTCGGACCAACAGTCATTCGAGTTAGACATCCCTACTCTGACCAACCACCTTCGAAACTTTAGATCTCTTTCTCAACATTCTATCAATCTGGCTACCAGATCTCGCTGAACCCTCACATTAGTGGCATACATGGTAATCAACAAAACTTTACATTCACAATCATCGAGCCTCACACTCTCAACATTACCATCACAAGTGCTACCACCTGGCAATCGATCCTGTGTCACCAACTGAAAATCCATCTAGTGTTACATGAGGATGCCTCCTCATTATCACATCAACACATTCAGGATTAACACTTGACTGTGCAACTGCAACGCTTCACAGATCCCACCACTATGCCATAGCCACATGTTCAGCCTATCATAAGTCACATCACAAGTTTGGAGATCCCTATACCTGAAACCCTCACATGTTTTAGTATTCCCATCTCATGATTAGGTTTCATCTCGTAAGTCTTCCCCTCCATGGCACTTACTTCACATAACATCCTAGGGTCATTTGCCAACTCTTCAAACCAACCCTTTTTTCTCACATTACCACAAGGTCACATTGGGTCTACATCCCAATTTACTAGATCAATCTCGATAAACTCTAGCCACAAATACGCTAAGATCCTTTAACAAGAAGCATCATCACGTATCTTGTCATCATACCATAAGATATCACTCAACCATTTTACGAGCTTTCAAACCACCATGACAAGTTAGCAGCACTACCCCAACCATGACACTTCCGACCCCACGGAACTTAGGACTAGACCAAACATAACCTACAATGCACTCCAAGTCTTCAGCATCTAATCATCTCCATAGCAGATTCGTTACTCTTCATAGAGGGTCGCGGTCCCTCATCATAAGCTAACCCATTGACCACTTGCCATTTGCATTCAGTGGTCCCTAGTATTAGACCCGTCATTGGTAGGCATCACCTGTAGCATTATTTCGACCTAGTGTCATTCTTAAGTCCAAGGGTTCCATTCTCTAGACATCCTGAGTCACCATGCGACCTCAACATTCATTGAACCATCTCATCACCACTTCACTGAAACAAAGGGTTTAAACCCCACTCGGGCCTTTGTGCACTTTACCCAACTCGACTTCCATGCACTTACCCAACTCATACCTCACGAGTTCAGTATCCCTTCTCATCATGGTTCATCACAATGTTCCCACCGACTCTACTTCTTCTATCGAATCGGTTTCTAGGCAATCTTTACTCACGTAGATGACTACATCATCCCATACTTATAACTGATTCATTTTCCAACTTGCGATCTTTCACCTACTCGACTGAGCTTGCTTTTTGACACAAAGTGTCCAATCATCACAATACACGGGTCATTACCATTTATTACGCTACCCTAGTCCCTCGATCACCTAGACCTTCACAGAAGATTAACAGTCCTTCGAAACCTAGGCCTTTACCTAATATCATTCCTATGGTGCTACTCTAGATCTTCGACATCTGATCGTTACCTACAGTTCACTATGTTGCTTCGGCTAATGGGAAACCTGCCTTTACCGTGAGCCAACTAATTGGTCCTCTGCCATCCGGTCCATAGCATCAGATTCGTCACTGTGAGCCTTGCTGTAATACCCCGTATTACATGATAATGAAAAATGATAATTTTCAGTGATTTGAAAGGATCTCGGGTGGTCCGGGAAGCCCAAAAGTCGATTCTAAGAAATTAATTAATGAAATTTGTCTAGTTGGCGGCAGGGAGTGCCTCGGGACTTGGATGTCCAGGGAAAAGCGCAAGAGATTGGTGAGCGTCTCGAGATAAGGATAATGACGTTGGAAGCGGTCTGACCGGGAATAATTTTTGGAATAAATTCTGTATAAACCCGAGTGGGTACCAATACTAAATGGTCGTAGGGGACCTCCGGGAAGATGATGGGACCCTGGGGGTGGTTTGATTTTGTGAGTGAGGCAACTCTGAGGTGTTTTTGGGTGGAATGAAGATCCCGTGCAAGCGCATGGACGAAATTGGCCTTTATTGAGTAAGCGTCGACAATTAATTTTTGAAAAGTCAAGATTTTGGGTATCTTGGTGGCAATTAAATTAAGATTTGGGGATGTCTTACAATATTTATTGGCTTAGGAGGGTCAAATTGCAATTAGAAGATTCCTCAAGGGAATTAATGAGAAATTAGTGGGGTTAAGTGTGTAATTTATAGGTGTGTGTGTATATATATATATATATATATATGTACGCGTGCACTGGAGGCAAGTTGCTGTAAATTTGAAATCAAATTTCAAATGTGAGGGAGAGGCCGAGAGCGATTGAGAGGGAGAAAGAGAGATCAAAATTGAGGGAGAGGGCCGACCGTTGAGTGGCGATGGTGGCCGATTGGCGAGGAGGCGGCCGCCATGGAAGCAACAACAGCAGCGAGGGAGGCGACCATCGGAGGCTGTGCGCGAGGATTGCGGTGTCGCGGTGGCGTGAAGGGCGGCTGTCGGCAGTTGCAGCGGCAGCTCAGGAGGCTGGCTTGGCCGGCATTGGTGGCTGGACCGGCCAAGTCAGCCGTGCGCGCAGGTGTCTGCTCGCAATGTGGGGCTGCTCGAGACGGTGGCAGCCGGCCGGTGGTTACGGAGCAGCAGGGACAATCGATGGTGGTGGAGCTGGTCGCAGCGGCGGTCGGCGGGCTGGAGCCAGGTGGCGGTGGCCGGCCATTGGTGCAGCGCGCGCACAGGTGCAGCTCGCGAGGAAGAAGAACAGTGGAGAAGGAAGAAATAAAAAAAGAAAAAAGGAAAATAGAAAATAAGGAAAAATCTGGAAAATAAGGAAAAATAGGAGAAAATGTCAGAAAAATTTTAGAAAATTAGGAAAAAATTCAAGAAATTAAATTAAGGCTCAAGGAGCGTGCTGGAAGCTCGAAAATGAGATTTTGGGCATGAGATGACAGTCAAGAAGGCAACACCGGTGTGGGCGTCTGATCAGTTTTCTCCCCCAGATTAGTTGAGGTAAATTAATTTAATTATTTTCTAGTTATTTTCGTTATGAGAGATAATGAAATGTGAATAGTTGGTTGGTTTATGCCATGGTTGGGGTTGTTTTTGTTAAGTTGTTATCAGGTGGTTTTGCGTAGTTTAGGGCACTGGTTGAATGCCGGATATTAATGGAGTTGGAGTTTTGTGTGTTTGCCTCTAGATTCGACCGGGAAGGCAGCGATCCTAGAGGAACTTGAGGTTCAGACTAGAGTTTGTGCCGAGACAGAGATGAGGCTTCGAGCCAGGTAAGAGATGGCCCCAGGTGGAGGTGGCCTTGCAAGTTGGTAAATATGTTTGATAATGTTTTTATGAAACATTTGCATGTAGTGGTTATCACTTGCGTGATATGAGATCTAGTGTACCTATGGCCATATGGAGGACTAGTGTTGTGGGGGCTGATAGGTTGATGCATCAAACCTTGGAGGGTTGTGAGGATGAATGGGCCTAGCCTTATTAGTATGCATTTGGCATACATAAACATAGTTATTTTCATATTTATATGCATTGCACCCTTATTGAGTTTTTATGACTCATGAGGTTTTTACCTCATGTTGTAGATGACGCAAGACCAAATGCAAACAGGGATGATGCCAAGAGACTGTTGTGGCAATTAGCATTGTTGCCTGAGATGTGTTGTGTATTTTCATATATGTATTTATGTAATTGAATGTAAGCGATTTTGAGCACTAGAGGTATCTAGTTGTTGTAATCATAATAGTGTGATAGATGATTGTGAGTCTACGTGATGTATATGTGGCTTTAGTTGTTGAAGCCAAGTTCGGACCGAGTAAAGATCAGCGAGGTATGTTCTCGTAAATCCCCAATACTCAGCGAAGTGTTTGTTATGCTAGCTTTGTGCCTGGGTCACCTTTGGCTTGCTATGAGGCAAGCTAAATAGAGGTGAAGCTCACTCGAGTCTCGGGTCTTGGTCCACTATGTTTTCTTATTTGAGTTGGGACCGATTCTTGAGTGGAGCGAAGGGAAGGACGAAGCCTAGTTCCCACCTAGGGCATTTCTTGTTGAAACATAGTCCAACCCTTCAGTTGTGGTTCGTCAGGTGAGTAATCCGGTCGATTATTTACCGATGGCGCCCGTAAGTGGGAGCGGGTCATTACACTTGCACCCGTAACATTAATGCTACAATAAAGCCTCCACGAGCTACGATTGCTTTCACCACCATCTTACGAAAGCAACCTCAACGGGTTGTCCTTGCCTTGATAACCTCAGGCTCACTCCATGAGTCTCATTCCGCAAGACTTTATATCTCTTACAACTCTCAAGAATCTCAAACCAAGCCAACTCCTAGAGCCTCATGATTTTACCCCATGTGATTATACTTCACGGCCTTTCAATCCCAAATTCTAAAAGTTCCCACTTTCCACAACAATGGGTCCCAACCCATCATTAGCCACAAAGTCGATAAGCTCATCCATATCTTAATGACCTAGCTAGCATCAATCTCTTAATCCATAACCTTTATGCTGAGTCTACCTCAAGTTTTGACACCAATTGTCTAGAGCATATCACCCTCCTAGTGATTTGAGACCTTGCGTTTCCCCTTGCATACCCATATATGCATTCAGTTACTACGCCCAGCTCGGCCCTCCAACATGCCTTACTTGATCTCCCAAGACTTTGGAATACAACCCGATGCCTCTACAACATTCACCACTCCCCCTCCCACTCGAGCATCTAGAGTTAGCATTTCTTTTGCATGCTTAGCCCATGGATGTCTAGTTGCCACAATCTCTCCTAACACTTTCCTCAGCCCACACAACCCGTTCATACCCTTCGTTGGGTGACCTCCCCCTCACCCCAACAAGGATCTCGTGACTTTAGGAGTCCTCCTCGACCCCAAGCATCACAATAAGGGTCTATTCATTCCCCATCTCCCATAACCTTAGGCGTCCCACCAGACCCCAAGCGTCACACTGAGGGTTTGATTGTCCCTAATCCATCAACACATGAACGGTTTCTTGGCCGTTTACGACATGGACTTCTAATCATATGGCTTTCACACGCATGTCAACTCATGCCCAACTCATACATTCCTAAATTGAGATCCACTGAATCCCAGCTCAACTCGCTAGGGACTTTTTCCATCTCATTCAAATGCCCACTAGGGTCTATTTGCCACACATCTATCCTTCCTTTAAGATAGACCTTGTTTCATCTTGAAACCAACTAGGGTTCACTTTTACCGTAGGTACATCCCTTCCAGGAATATCATAACAATACGACCACCTCTTACTATATACATCTAACATGCACAGATCACACATGACTCCCCTCGGAGTCCTTCTATAAGTTACTTACATCATGCCACTGGCCATGACATACAAATGCATTACATGCACGCTCTACTCAGAGCCTTACAGTAAGTAACCTCACTCCCTTCTCAGAGCTCGTCACTCTATCCCAAGCGCACAAGCCTCACCGCACCACTTCTAAGGGAAAACTCTATTCCCTCATACATGCTTGGCCAATTCCCCAACCTAGGGATGCTTTACTAATCCCATCCGAATTAGTCATGCCTCAGGCTCTCCTTGCCCCTTCATGACTCTTGCCATGACTTGGCTCCGTGTCCCCACACAAGCCTTAACACATCAATCACAAGGAACTCTCATCCTTAGCACACTTAATATCCCCAAATTCCCATATTCGAGTTTTGTTGACACCAACACCCACACTTGGGTTTTCGATTCTTCGTTGCCTCGACCAGTATACCACTTACGGTCATATCATTTCAACCCATGATATCTTCCCTATTCCTAGAGCAGGAATGTCCAAGCATACCCTTCAAACCAAAACAAGCCTCAATGCTTTGACCCAATCCTTAGGGTCCTCGGACCACATGTCCATACTTTCGAGGTCATCGAATCACTTTCACATCCAAACCTTGAGATTACAAACAACTGTTCCCGATACCAACTCAGCAGCTAGGATATTCTGACTTACATTCAAATTATGCCAGACATCCTCGACTTAACTTTAAAAATTTCGCTCACATCAATCACTCGACCAACTATACACAACACTACCAATGCACTAGCTTTCCCCACTCATATTGCTAGCTATGATCTAATACCAACTGTGATGACTTGCACCCACTTATGGGCGCTACCAATGAATAATCGACCAGATTACTCACAAATCAAACCAATAACTGAAAAGATTGACTATGTTTCAACAAGAAACGCCTTAGGTGGGGACTAGGCTTCGTCCTTATTTTCTCTCCACTAGAGGAATCGATCCCCAAACATGAAAGGAAGCACAGCAGAACGAGACCCAAAACCCTAGTGAGCTTCACATTTCTTCAACTTGTCTCACAACAAGCCAAAGGTGACCCAGGCACAAAATATCATATTATAAATATGTTGAGTACTAGGGATTTACGAGAAATTTATTTCGATCCTTACACAAACAGAAAACTTGGCTCCACCAAACAAAAGCCACTTACAACATGACAACTATAAGCATCATTACATTATGTTGATTATAACCAACTAGATACCCATTAGCGCCAATAACATATACATTCAACACACATGTATATATACAGGGATAAATACAACATACAAAACTCGGGCAACAATGAAAGTCACCACTTCATCCTCTCGACATCATCCCTGCTTGCATCTAGACTCGCAACATCTACAACACGAGCTAAAATCTCATGAGTCATAAAGACTTAATAAAGGTGCAAATGAATGTAAACAAGATAATATATGAGATGTAATGACAAGAAAATATGCATGAATGGTGAGGCATCACTACCTTTCAAACCCACCTATTCGAGGCCTTAACCTCCCATATTACCCTTAGCATGCATCTAGTCTCTCCCATGGCCATAGGACTCCACTAGACAACCTATAGAACATACACAACGCGCAACTGCACACAACATATATTTATTGATTTTACCAAACATTCGCAAGGCCGCCACCCTTGGGGCCGTTCCTTACCTAGCTCGAAGCCTCTTCTGCCAAGAGTAAAAATGCTCGACTGAACTCCGAAATCTTTTAGGTTCACCGCCTCCTTGGTCGAACCTAAATGCAATCACAAAACCCAATAATATTAGAAATTAACTAAGGCTTATATTTTTTCCATACTCCGCAAAAACCACCTATCAACAATTTCCAACCAACCCCAACTAAGGGTTTAATCTAATTAATAATTCACACATTATCTCACATAATACAAAAATTGAAAAGAATTAATTACATTTTACCTCAATCAATCCGGAGGAGAAAATCGGCTAAATGCCTACACCGACGTTGTCTCCTTAACTACCATCTTGAGCCCCAATTTCCCATTTTTTAGCCTCTAGCACGCTTCTCAAGCCCCAAAATAATTTTCAGAATTTTCTCCAATTCTTTTGGAATTTTTTTGACATTTTCTCTACTTTTTCTATATTTTCTTTATTTCTTTTTCATTTTTCTTTTCTTTTTTTTTCTTTTTCTTCTTCCTTTCTTCTTCCTCTCGCACGCGCTACTCCTATGTACGCCACCCACAACTCGTCGCCTGGCCTAGCCTCCGCCCATCGGCCTCCACCGATGCCCGCTAGCTCGCCCCGCAGGTCGCTTCTTGCCATCAAGTGACCGTCAGTCGTCGACCGCCAGCTATTAGCCGATCTTCGGCATGAAACCTACGTGCACAACAACGTCGCTATTACCTAGTCACTTACGACCGCTGAGGTCGCCACCTGGTTGTCGCAACCACTGCTATCGGTCGCTCCACGCCACTACAACATCGACTAGCCTCCCATCACCCGCCCACACTGCTTGTAGCACTGCCAGTCGTCGCAACCACCATGGCCGCCTCTATTGCTGGCCACTGCAACTAGCCCTGGCCAGCCAATGATCGGCCACCAGCCACGTCATCTCCTCTTTCTCTCGATCTCTCGTGATTTCTCTATCTTCTTCTCTAATTCTCAGCTATTGCTCTACCATCTCTCATTATCTCATCTTAGATTTCAAGATTTCTAAGAAAATGGCACTGTTAAAGCCTTTGCCCCTCAATCCACTACATATATATATATTACACATTTAACCTCTCCAACTCTCTTTAATTTCACTTAGGAATTTTAATAAATACACTTGGACCCTCCAAGCCTTAATTAATTATCATTGTTAGGCTAATTCGCAAGCGTTCGAATCACACAAGTAATATAATGAATGAGTAGAGTGTCGATCCCACGAGAATTGGATTAAGTACCAAAATTGGATTAACTTTAATATTGTTTAGACTATAAAAAGAAGATGAATTTGAATAAATTAAACTAATGAGAACTAAAATTAAATGCAAATTTAAAAGCAACTTAACTTGGAAAAATGGAGGCAACTAGGGTGTTTTGAATCCACTTATTAATCTGTCTTAATTTTCAATCAATTGGGTTTCTATCAATTCAATGGAGTGAATATCTAAATTGGTTAGTTTCTTTCCCAAGATTTACTAACCTAATTAAATCTCAATTTGTTAACAATCAACCTATTTCCCAATAGTTATAACAAAGTGAAATTCATTGTTAAGTTCCAATTCATTATCCCTCATAAGATTCAAGTATCAAATCCCTTATCAACTATCTATCTTATGAAATTTTGTTACTTCAAACTATTACAAAAATCACCTCTCGGTCTCAAATCATAATACAAAATTAATTAAATGATGGTTAAATCACTTAATCGCATTAAGAACAAGTAATAAATAATTGAAATCATGGAAAGGAACCCAATTAATAAAAATGAAGATTTAATAACAAGTTTCATCTCAAACCCTAGTTAAATAGAATTAGTTCATGATGAAATTAATGAAAACTCAGAATAACAGTTGATATGCCCTGCAAACTTGGAGAATCACAAGACCTAAAAGAGTTGCAAGACATGGACATGAAGCCTAAAGGCCCAGCGGGTTGTAGGAGATCAAGGAAACAAGCCGATGGAGTAAGAGGTCGAGCTGAGACCAAGTGGGGAGGACCCACTCGGTTATGCCGAGTGGGTACAACACTATTTTTGTTTTTCGGACATAACTTTCTCATATGAGCTCCGATTGAGATGATTCAAAGTCTTATGGAAAGATAAGATAATTATCTAAAACTTTCTTGTTTTGAGTTTTAAGATATTCGAGCTGAATCAAGGTGTAATTTGGGCATGAAGTTGATGCACTTGCATTGTTAAGGCTCAGATTCAAGTATTGAAGGAAGATGGACCCAAACTAAGACAAAAGCCAAAAAGAAGGCATGAACGAGTGGTCCCCCACTCGGTCATGACCGAGTGGCCCCTCACTCGGTCATGGGGAGGCCAAATTTCCACAACTTTTCATGACCCCACTCGGTTATGCCGAGTAGGCACGACACTACTTTGGGGTTTTGGCCATAACTTTCTCATATGAACTCCGATTGAGCTGATTCAAAGTCCTATAGAAAGCTAAGAGAATTATCTACAATGTTTATGTTTTGAGTTTTGAGATATTCGAGCTCAATCAATATGAAAATTGGTCACGAAGTTGAGATAAAGGAACCACTCAAAACCAAGCCAAGGAAAAGGGCAAAAGAAGACATGATCGGGTGCCCCCCCACTCGATCATGGTCGAGTGGGCTTGGGCCAAACTCTCATCTTTTCCCTCTCGGATGGGCCGTGAAATCATCGAAATGGGATGTGAGATTCTCGGCCCGATTCTCGCACGTCTTCTCTCTCTCATCCGCTATAAATATGACACCATGCCTTCATCACAAGGTACGCAATTTTGAGTAATTGAAGTATAATTTTCTCATTTTCTCTCGAGATCTAACTTAAGCATCGGAGGGTTTGCGCGGGGACCCCCACCCGCGTCCTAATGGTGCTCCGTTTTGTAGGTCACTCGTCACCCTCAAGTCACTCGGTCAACAAGGCCACTCGTCGCCCTTAGGTCACTCGGTCACCTTGGCCACTCGTCACCCTCAGGTCACTCGGTCACCTTGGCCACTCGTCACCCTCAGGTCACTCGGTCAGCAAGGCCACTCGTCGCCATCAAGTCACTCGGTCACCTTGGTCACTCGTCACCCTCAGGTCACTCGGTCAGCAAGGCCACTCGTCGCTCTCAGGTCACTCGATCACCTTGGCCACTCGGTCATTTTGGGCCACCAGATCATTTAGGCCACCAAATCATTTGGCCACTAGATCATTTTGGGCCACCAGATCATTTTAGGTCACCAGATCATCAGTCTTATCAGACCATCAACTCTATCGGATTACCAGATCTAGACCTCTACCAGATCCAATTGCTCGTCAAGATTCTCATCAGTGAAGGCACGACTCCCAAGACTCTTGCATCTGTCTGCAATTAAAAATAGATTATTATATTTTGACAACAACAACAGTGGTTGAAAAGAAAATAAGAGTTCCCGGTACGCTGCTTTAATACAAAATATGTATATATATTGTGTGTGCAGCGACTTTCTCCAATCTTCAAATCCTTCTGTGCGCCTCCAATTTCTTCAGTTGCGTCTACTGTGCGCGGCTGAGTCTCACCAATATCCTCAATTTCTTGTGCGCCACCTAGCCTCCTGCTTCCAATTCCATGCCTCCCAATTCCATGTTCTCCTTTCTTATTATAAATATATATATGTCATGCACGACCACTCCATTCCTTCCTTCAGACCTTTATTTTCTTTATATATTATAATATATATGTATGTATAGAGCCTTAGCCCAAATCTCACATTCAGCCACTGCCACACTATTATATATAAATAATATAATATAATAAAATACATATATATAAATATTATAATTTAATATATAGTATAATATATAATATCTAATATATTATTAATTATAATAATTTTGATTATATTATAATAATAATAATTATATAAAATATTTATTTATATTAAAATATTTATTTTAAAATTAACTTTATAATATATTCTTTTCTTTTCTTTTTATGTTAAAATCTTTAAAATAATATCCTTTGCTGAGCTCCTACAAAAAAAGATTAAAATGATGTAAAATCCATATAAACACACATTTTATGTAGGAAAAATCACATAAAATTAAGATAAAAAATAGATAAAAATATGCACACAATTAAGCCTTATCAATCATCAAGCCATACAATATCTTGATTTCTTCGAAATTAATAATCGGCATTTACTCGATAAAGACCGATTTCATCCCTGACCTTTATTCCACCTGAAAATGCTTCAAGGTTGCCTCACTCGCAAAACTAAACCACTCTTAGGGTCTACTTGACTTTTCGGATGTCTTTTATGACCATTCGATACCATCAACAATTTGAGCTTATATAGAAATTATTCTGAAAACTATTCCCGGTCTGATTGCTTTCAGCATCATTAGACTTGCCACAAGACGCTCGCCAATCTCATGCCCTCTTTCCTAAACATCCAAGTCCTGGGGCATTCCCTGCCATCAATTCGGCAATTTGATTCATTAATTTCTCGAAACTCACTTTTTGGGCTCTTCTGACCACCCAAGGTCCTGTAAAACTAACTGAAAATCTTATATTTTCCAACTCCATGTAATACCGGGTATTACACCATCCTCTGGATCATTGATATGGTTTATCCATGGAGGAGATACATGAATTGTTCTTGTACGGGATAGTGTTCAATTAGTTGATTTCTCGAAATAGCAAGTAGCTATAGTGTAAGGACCCAATCATGGGTTAAATATATATATATATAATAAATAAATAAAATATTTTGGTATTTTTGGGTATTACTTCTGTGTGGATGAAATTGTAGTGTGTTTATGAAAATAAATGTTTTATGTATTGTGAGTTAATATATATATGTGAATTTGTGATGATTTAAGAAGAGGAAAATAGAAAGGGACAAAAAGGGAAATGTGTATAAGAGAGTAAGGGCAAAATGGGAAAGAGGGGATATTATAAAAGAGAAAAGAGAGAGAGTAAAACCATTCACTTTTCTCTCCCTCTCGTTTATTTCTTTTTCTTTCTCTCTTCCCTCCCAATCTCTTCTTCTTCATCTTGGAGCTTCAAGAGTGGATTTGGTAGTCAAGAATAAGAGCTTTTGGTGGGGTTTTTGAGGCTCAACATCTTCTTCTCCAAAACATCTTCCATTTGAGCAAGGCAAGTTACTCTTTTTTCTTCTTCATCCTATTCATTGAACTTGATGTGTGGAAGATGTAGCACCCTTTGGGATGAGGGATAATGGTGTGATTGGAGTTTGATGGAGTATTGGAAGGTTTGGTGTGGGTTTAAAGAGTTCTAGGGCATTTGTGAGTGGTTTCTGGGTGTTTCCCGTTGCTAGGTTTCGAAACATGTCATGTAGGTTTCGAAATGTAACTCTCTATTTTCTATGTTTTGAAACATGTCATGTAGGTTTCGAAACATAAGTCTCTCTTTTCTATGTTTCGAAACATGTTTTGAAAGTTTCGAAACTTGGGGTCAGCTTGCGCAACCTGTACAGTTTTAGCCATAACTTTTTGTATAGACATCCGATTGACAAACCGTCTCAAGCGTTGTAAACTAGACTTAATAGGATTTGTTTTGGTATGATTTTAATATCATTTGGCTAAGATTTGTGTGGTTTAAAATTGATTTCAAATAAGATCTAGTTATTTCAAGGAATGAGGATTAAACCAGTGTATGGGTGGATGACAATCCACAAAAGAATGGAATGCTATCTGGTTCAAACTAGAGCGTGGGTGGACAAAGATCCACATTAATTATTCATCTTTCATGGGTTTACTTATACATTGTCATAGAGCATGGCATCGGGCATGAGGATTAATAAGTAGCCATGGTGAACACTTCTCGACCTAATCTTATTTATCCTGTTTCCATTGTTAGTCCCGTGTGGTAAGGGAGTTTCTTATGTTGCAGTTGAGATATTATGTTTTTCATATCTTGATTAATTCATTATGCCTATTTTTGCTATATGAACTTGCTGATCCTTGTGGCTCATAGTGCTTCTTTGTGTCATTCCAGGTAAAGGAAAGGGAAAGGCAAAGGAGGGTGGTGAGTCTAGCCATGCTTGAGCGGGTGTAGATATGTGTACAGAGTCACTCCAAGCCTACGGTCCTTGGGGGTTGTTTTGAGGGTGAAGGGCTAAAAGTTGTATTTGAAGTATTTTATTTTTGTGCCCTTCTTATTTCTTTGTTATGTATGGGTTGATGTAATGTTTCATCATTTTGTAAGCTTCTTTTGAAATGGAAGTGAAGTGGGTTTCTTAAGGATTTTTGTTTTGGTGCCTTCTTATGGCTACCCTCTCATGAACCTTCTATGCTAGTGGAAGTTTTGGGAGGCAGGCCGTTATAGTTTGGTATCAGAGCCAAGGGTTTGGGTGAATAAAGGACTCTATACACATAGGATATTGGGTAGAGTTAGGGCTATGTTTATTAGTCCGAAGTAGAATTGGGTAGTAAAACTGTTCTAAAGGTGAATTAGTTATGCAGGATTATGAGTACTCGATCTCGTAGAGGGAGGCCACCGACTGGGAGCCAAGGTCGTGGTCGAACCATACCTTCAGCAGCTTCTGAGTCTCCAGATCAGCCTGGGGAGACTGGCAAGAAATGACAGAGTTGCGTGGGGCATTAGCTGGGATACAGAAAATGGTGGAAATGCTCGCGGCGGATCGTGTTAGGCATGATTCGGTGCCTCCGGAGATTGAAGGAAATTCAGCTGGGCATGAAGGTCAAATGCAAAACCCTATGCCTCAGAGTTCAGGAGATGGGGGAGGCCAGTTGCTTAAAAACTTTATGGCGCTTCGACCTCCAGAATTTAGTGGTGGAACTAATGCCATGGCAGCAGAGAATTGGATGAAATCCGTTGAGAAGCATTTGTGGGCTACAGGATGTAATGATGCCCGAAAGGTTAGATTGGCAACCTTCTTGTTGACAGGGGAGGCTGAGAGGTGGTGGGAGACCGTGAGGCGGAGATTTAGAAATAGGGAGCCTACTTGTTTAGAATTTCAAGAAACTTTTAATGCTAACTATTTCCTTAGTTGTATGAGGGAACAAAAAGTCTATGACTTTATTGAATTGACTCAGGGCTCCAAGACCATAGCTCAATATGAGGCCGAGTTCATTTCCTTGGCCAGATTTGCTCCGGAGCTAGTATCCTCAGAGGCAAACAAGGCAACAAAGTTCCAACGGGGCTTACGACCTGAGATTCGATATGCCTTGGCAGGTGCTCGGATTGTAGACTATCCCACCGTTGTGTAAAGAGAATATGCTATTGAGAAGGATAGGATGGAAATGGGAATTGAACAACCATTATTAAAAAGGGCAGGATCCTCCCAAGGCAAGAGTAGTAACAAAAAGAGAAAGTGGGAAGCGCGGTTAACAAAAAATCTTCCAGAAATTTCAGTTTGTAAGATCTGTGGTAAAAGACATAGAGACCTTTTCCGTTTTTCCAAGGGAGGGCTTGCATTATATGTGGGCAGATGGGGCATATCCAGAAGAATTTCCCCCAGAATCCAAAGATGGCATCAGTTGGAGAGGTAACTTGTTATCATTGTGGAGGTAAAGGTCATAGGGCCAATGTATGTGCTTCTTCACCTCAGATTGGAGGGTTAAGGCTAGGAGGACAAGGTCAGAAGTCAGCTCAGAAAGATCCTTTGCCTAGGGGCCAAGGAGGACCACCAAAGCTACCTCAGGGTTAGTATCCAACTGCTACAGATTGACCCCATGTGTAGGGGAGAGTGTTCGCATTGACAGCAGCAAAAGCTGAGTATGGAGACTGTTAGAAAACATTGATCTGATCATACGCAGCGGAAAATAAAATCTGATTTTATTGGTATCACGTTTTTCAAACCTTACGGTTAAATCGAAGACATAAAACGAAAAGTTACCTCGAAGCGAAATCTGATTTCGTTGCCGATAACCCGCCTGATATCTCCCACGCGTGAGATGCCGAGTCGGTCCACCCGAAATCGTCAAGACTTCAATAGACTTGAGAGAAAAAAGGGACTCGGAAATTTTCTCTAAAATTTCCGTTTTGATTCAACTAATTGATTGATTGCATTTTGGGTTTAATGTTATATTTATAAACAAGAAACCCTAAAACCCTAAATGCTATTGGGCCGGGCTTTAGGTGCTAGCAAAAGGCCCAAACCAAATTAATAATTAAATAAATAATCATATTACTTATTTAATTATTCTTATTTCTTAAATAATTGCATTTATAATTTAGTAATTCCATAATTACTAAATTTGCCCCCTTTTTCTTTTAAAAACGATTTCTATTGGGTGGGACTTTCTGGGTTCACAATTAAACTGGCAACGAGAATTAATCAATTATTAATTCTCGTAAATCACGAGTGACATCTAGCAATATGTCATGATTACCCAATTTAATGTGAAGCGGGAATGTGAACCTTACATTACGGTGTCCTGCAATACAGTCCCTCTATCATACTATATCCCGACGAGATATGAGATCACGGTCAGTAGGTCAAATCTCTCGATCTCGTCGTATGACCAAATCCAATAATCACACTTGACTAATATGACACAACCTCTACGGAATCCAAATTCCGCCGTCATATTACCTCGGCCAAGGATTTATCGTCAAGTGACCACTGGATCGCATAGGATATCTTCCTCGTATATCTCGAGATGATAGATTCCATGTCTGATGCACACATACCTCGTGTGTCACTGAACTAGGCACATAGATACGTACGGTTATCCCTGATTAGGACAACCATATAATATCGCTGATATCCTAATCCACTAACACACAGATATCCATGTCATCTCAGGTCTAAGGACTAATGCAAATCCGTAGTTAATATTAAATCATTGACCCGTGAGATAAAACCCATGTGATTCAATATTAATAGTCCCGTTCAGTGAACTCGTTCCTATAACGAGCACCCACTCGTCTTTCTTCTGTATTTTATACAGAGTGGTACGAGACCCACCAATCTTGTCTTTCGGCATCTTATACCGAACAAGGAGGAAGACGATGTGCCAGCCTTTGCGAGTTACTAATTATCCAAGTTAGAAACTCTATGGCCAGGAACATATTTATAGTATAACGTATTGTGGATTAACCATCTCGATTATTCTTAACAATTAAGAATGGTATCCACTCCTTATTATACTAAAGGATATTTGTATGTTCAATTTAAATCATATTGCAATTTCAATCAAACATAAAACTTGCCATTAAATAAGGTTTAAAGAATTACAAGATCAAGCCCTATTGTGTCACTAGAACTGGTCTTAAGGGCTTATATCTAACAGAGACGACATTATTCAAGGTATACTTTCTCTTTATGGTGTTGATGTACGTGTATTGTTTGATACAGGTTCCACTCACTCATTCATTTCACCTCGGGCGGTATGTCATATTCCCACCCCTCGGATTCCATTACCGTATTATCTAGTGGTATCCACGCCTGGGGGTAGGGTGGAGAGATTTACAGGGATTATGAGATTGTGGTGGATGCGCAAGCATTATTGGGCGATTTGGTGGCCCTAAACATTGAAGATTTTGATGTGATTTTGGGTATGGATTGGTTGGCACGCCACTATGCTAAAGTGGATTGTCGTCGAAAAGTAATTCAATTTGAGCCTTCCCAACAGCCAGTGGTTACATATCGAGGTGTTAAACCAGTAAGCTCTACTCCTATGATATCGGTAATGAAGGTGGAGAAATTTATACGACGGGGTTGTGAAGCATATCTTGCATTTGTGACAATGGGGGCGGGAAATAACGTGGAATTGCTTGATATACTGGTGGTTTGTGAGTTTTCAGATGTGTTTCCTGAGGAATTACCCAGTTTACCACCTTCGTGAGAAGTTGAGTTCCAAATTGAGTTAATACCCAGCACCCAACCTATTTCAAAGGCTCCATACCGAATGGCTCCTAATGAATTAAAGGAGTTGGAGGTTCAATTGAAGGAGATGATTGATAAGGGTTTTATTAGACCAAGTGCCTCGCCATGGGGTGCACCGGTTTTGTTTGTAAGGAAGAATGATGGGTTGTTGAGGTTATGTATAGATTATTGACAGTTGAATCAAGTGACTTTGAAGAACAAGTATCCTCTCCCATGGGTGGATGATCTACTAGACCAGTTACGAGGAGCTTCAATTTTCTCTAAGATTGATTTGAAGTTCGGTTATCATCAAGTACGGGTTAGAGAAGAAGATATTCAAAAGACAGCTTTCCGGACATGGTATGGGCATTACGAATTTGTGGTTATGCCATTTGGCCTAACGAACGCTCCAGCAATATTTATGGACTTGACGAATAGGGTATTCCGAGAGTATCTTGATTGCTTCGTGATAGTGTTTATAGATGACATTCTAATTTACTCTCCGAGTTTGGAAGACCACGAAGCTCATCTTCGGATAGTTTTACAAAGACTTCGGGAAAAACAATTGTATGCCAAGTTGAGCAAATGTGATTTTTGGCAAAGACAGGTAGGTTTTCTGGGTCATGTGATTTCTGGTGATGGCATCTCAGTGGATCTTGAAAAGATTAAAGCTGTAATGGACTGGCCCAGACCTACTACTGTGATAGAGATTTAGAGTTTCCTTGGGTTGGTGGGATACTACTGAAGGTTTATTGAAGGTTTTGCAAGGCTCTCCTCTCCTATGACCAAATTAACAAGGAAGGGTGTTAGATTTGAATGGGATGAAACTTGCGAGTGTAGCTTCCAAGAATTGAAGGAAAAGTTAACCATAGCCTCGATGTTAGCTATTCCTAAGAGCGGGGAGAAATTCACCATTTTTAGTGATGCCTCACATGCGGCATTGGGATGTGTATTAATGCAGGATAGGCGTGTTAATGCCTATGCCTCAAGGCAGTTGAGAAAGCATGAACTGAATTATCCTACACATGACTTGGAGCTTGCGGCAGTTGTGTTTACCCTAAAGATATGGAGCCATTATCTATATGGGGAGAAGGTGAAAATTTATACAGACCATAAAAGTTTGAAATACCTTCTCTCCTAAAAAGAATTAAACATGAGACAATGACGTCGGGTGGAGCTATTTAAAGACTATGACTGCGAAATTCTTTATCACCCAGGTAAGGCCAACCTGGTGGCCGATGCCTTGAGTAGGCGTGGCGCATCTTTGGCGGGCATGATGGTGCAAGAGTAGAGGTTGCTAGAGCGGATGGGAGAGTTGTCTATCTCTCCTTCTGGAGAGTTGCCTATAATAAATTGTGCTTATATGAAGATACAGTTTGAGCTACTTGATCAGATTTAGGCCCGACAACTCAGTGATGAGAAGTTGGCACTAATTCTGAATGACCCCAAGAAATTTGCTCCATTAGGATATGAGCAGAGAGGCGATGGCCTTTTTGATATTCCAAAGGAGGATTTGTGTGCCTAATGATGAGGAACTTAGACATAAGATTTTATCTAAGGCTCATAAATCCCGGTATACGATCCATCCTAGTATTACAAAGATGTATAAAGACCTCCAATGTCAGTTTTAGTGGGAAGGAATGAAAAGGGATGTAATAAAATATGTTTCACAATGTCTAGTGTGCCAACAAGTCAAAGTAGAAACTCAGAAACCAGCGGGTTTGTTACAGGCATTGCCGATACCAAAATGGAAGTGGGAACATATCAATATGGACTTTGTAATAGGCCTACCCAGGATGGTGAGGGGACATGATGCGATTTGGGTGATTGTTGATAGGCTGACGAAGTCAGACCATTTTTTGCCAATTAAGAAGACATGTCCTTTACATCAGTTGGCGAGATTATACATTGAGGAGATTGTACGATTACATGGCGTTCCCACTAACATTGTGTCAGATCGAGACCCCCAGTTCACTTCACATTTTTGGGAAGCGTTGCATGATGCTTTGAGGTCTAAGTTGAAATTTAGCACTGCTTTTCATCCCTAGACTGATGGACAGTCAGAGAGGACTATCCAGACTCTAGAGGATATGTTGAGGGCTTGTGTGCTGGATTTTGGGGGTGGCTGGGATGACCACTTACCTTTGGTAGAGTTTACCTACAATAACAACCACCATGCCAGTATTGGGATGTAACCCTATGAGGCATTGTATGGCAGGCCTTGTAGATCTCTAGTGTGCTGGGACGAGATGGATGACAGAATGTTGTTGGGGCCAGATGTTATTAAGCAGACTACAAGGAAGATCCAGATTATTAGAGCTCGGATGAAAATAGCTCAAGACCGTCAGAAAAGCTATGCGGATAAGCGACGGCATGACTTGGAATTTACTGTCGGAGACCATGTATTATTGAGGGTTATGCCTATTAAAGGGGTGCGTAGATTTCGGATTTTCGGGAAGCTTAGCCCTCGGTATATTGGACCGTTTGAGATACTAGAACAAGTAGGGTCTTTAGCCTACTGCCTTGCTCTACCTCCCCAGTTATCTGGTGTGTATGGCGTCTTTCATGTATCAATGTTGAGCAAGTACGTGCCGGATCCTCAACATATTATTGATTACCATATGATTGAGATGGGGGAGGATGTGTCTTATGAGGAAGTACCCGTTGGTATCGTGGAAATAAAAGAAAAGACTTTGACGAATAGAGCGATTCTTCTTGTAAAGGTTCGATTGCAACGGTATTTACCGGATGGGGCTACATGGGAACGAGAAGAGGTGATGAGATGCTTAAACCCCCAGCTGTTTAACTAGCCAGGTATGAATTTGGGGGACCAAATTCCTTTAAGGGGGGGAGAAATTGTAACGACCCGATCATGGGTTAAATATATATATATAATAAATAAATAAAATATTTTGGTATTTTTGGGTATTACTTCTGTGTGGATGAAATTGTAGTGTGTTTATGAAAATAAATGTTTTACGTATTGTGAGTTAATATATATATATATATGTGAATTTGTGATGATTTAAGAAGAGGAGAATAGAAAGGGACAAAAAGGGAAATGTGTGATGTTCTACCCTTGTGCTTAGTTTTGATGATGAAAAACATATGTTATTAAATCCCTAAGTCATGAATCAAGGTGGTGGTTTTCAACAAAAATCAATTTCAAGTGCATTGTTAAAATGAAAACCAAAAAGATTTATGATTTTCTATTTTAGTTAGAGATTTGCAAAGTCAAGTTTTTAGTCTTAAAAGAATCTCCTAAAATGATTTTCAAATTAGCTTTGAAGTCATTGGTCAACATAGAGCTAAAATTGTTCTAAGGCAAAAGACCAACTTGAACATAAATGTGTTTGATGAAAATCCAATCTTAAATATGAAAAATCATTTATGTTAATCTCATTCTGCAGAATAAACTTTCATATTTTGAAGCATGCATGAAAGGTTTTGGTTTGAAACTTAATCGTATGAAAAATCCTTTAGTTCATGCATCATGTCTTGAAACTCATTTTGATATCGTTTCAATATTTTTCTAAGTCTGGAAAACTAGCACCTTATAAGGAGACATATATGAAAATGTTTTCTTTTTAGAAAACTAACTCCTGGTAATTCAATAACTAACATTCATTAGTGATAAAATGATTTTTAACGAATTTTTCAAGAAATGAAAAGTGTATATCTTGGAGGTGATAAAATCGGAAAATCCTAAGTTCCTACTAAAATCCAAATTCTACTTTTTATTCTTATGGATTTTGATTTTTTTGATATTTTTATTGAATCCAAATGGGGGGTACTTTCTTATTTACATTTATGTATTAAAGTAAATGTAAGGTAAAATCTAAATTAAACAAAATGAGGAATGTAAATATGTGGTGATGTTTTGTATTAATCAAGTGTGCTTCTCATGTTATTTGTCAAGTTTCCAGTTTTTCCAAGAAGATAGTCGACTATGTTGTTTAGTGCTGTCGACTATGCATAAGGATAGTCGACTATGCTTGTTCAGTCTGTCGACTATATCTTGCATCTGTTGACTATTTTTGCGTCTGTCGACTATTGTGAAAGGATAGTCGACTATGCTATTTCATCTGTCGACTATTTTTGCGTCTGTCGACTATTGTGAAAGGATAGTCGACTATGCTATTTCATCTATCGACTATGTTTGTTCATGAATTTCAAAATTTTCTTTGTAATTTTTGATCTGTCGACTATGAGATTTTTGTGTTATAAGATAGTCGACTATGCTTTTCTGTCTATCGACTATGGCTAGTTTTATTTGATAAAATAGTCAACTAACCTATTTTCTCTGTCGACTATGTGTTTTGCCGAAAGCTTCCAACGGCTAGTTTTTGGCGCATTTAATGCTCGCCCAACCACCACAACGGTCGGATTTTTGGATCTATCTACCATTAACTATAAATATGGGTTGGGAGAATCGATTGAGGGTTGTTGGAAAACATTTAATATCTTCAACCACCGAGCTTTCATTTTTACATCGAGCGATTAATATCTTCTCTCTCTGTATTTACATTTCTGAGGCTTTGTATACACTGTTACATGCATTGTAAGCCTAAATTTATCAGTTGGAGAGAGCTTGTAACTAAGAGTTTGTACTCTTAGACTCTCATCTTCACGATCACTGTTATTATCCTAGCGTAAGCTAGAGGGCCCATTATATTGGGAGGTTTGTAAGTTTTTCCTAGTCACGGACTAGCGGACCTACTCGGGTTGAGTAAAGAGTTGATAGTGAATTGGTTTCAAAATCCTTAGTGGGTAGCTAAGGTAGTGGACTAGGCTTGGAAAGCCGAACCACTATAAATCTTTTGTCTTCTGTGCTTCATGTTTTTATTTGTTCATGTTAGCATCTTTATCCCTACTTAATTCATTCATTCATTCATAAGATTTCATATTTACTTTTCACAAAACAATATTGTTTTTACACGGTTGATATCTCTGTTTCTCTACTTCAATTTTTAATATAACCAATTCACCCCCCCTCTTGGTGTGTGCCATAGCACCTCCCGTTCTAACAATGTGTATAAGAGAGTGAGGGCAAAATGGGAAAGAGGGGATATTATAAAAGAGAAAAGAGAGAGAGTAAAACCATTCACTCTTCTCTCCCTCTCGTTTCTTTCTTTTTCTTTCTCTCTTCCTTCCCAATCTCTTCTTCTTCATCTTGGAGCTTCAAGAGTGGATTTGGTAGTCAAGATTAAGAGCTTTTGGTGGGGTTTTTGAGGCTCAACATCTTCTTCTCCAAAAGATCTTCCATTTGAGCAAGGCAAGTTCCTCTCTTTTCTTCTTCATCCTATTCATTTAACTTGATGTGTGGAAGATGTAGCACCCTTTGGGATGAGGGATAATGGCGTGATTGGAGTTTGATGGAGTATTGAAAGGTTTGGTGTGGGTTTAAAGAGTTCTGGTGCATCTGTGAGAGGTTTCTGGGTGTTTCCCGCTGCTAGGTTTTGAAAAATGTCATGTAGGTTTCAAAATATAACTCTCTGTTTTCTATGTTTCGAAACATGTCATGTAGGTTTTGAAATATAACTCTCTGTTTTCTATGTTTCGAAACATGTGATGTAGGTTTCGAAACATAACTCTCTATTTTCTATGTTTCGAAACATGTTTCGAAAGTTTTGAAACTTGGGGTCAACTTGCGCAACCTGTACAGTTTTAGCCATACCTTTTTGTATAGACATTCGATTAACAAACAGTTTGATGTGTTGTAAACTAGACTTAATAGGATTTGTTTTGGTATAATTTTCATATCATTTGGCCAAGATTTGTGTGGTCTAAAATCGATTTCAAAGAAGATCTAGTTGTTTCAACGAATATTTGGGAGTTCGTTGAGGTGCTTATGCATGGGGAACCTTGGGATGAAATGAATGTATCAAAGCATGTTAGAGTAAGATTCTATCATGGAAATATCTTTGACTAAGATGGGGGTAGCAATTTTTTGTGAATGCATTATTCCATATGGTCCGTAATAGGGTGCATAGTACATGTGTGCATTCTAAACTAATTTATATGGCATTAAATGTGCATGTGAATAAAGGATATCCTTATAATGCTGGCAAGCTTGCGCCTGGCCGTGGGGGCTTAGGCCCATAATGCCGCCTGGTGTTAAACCAGTGTGTGGGTGGATGATAATCCACAAAAGAATGGAATGTCGTCTGGTTCAAACCAGAGCATGGATGGACAAAGATCCACATCAGTTATGCATCTTGCATGGGTTTACTTATACATTGTCATAGAGCATGGCATCGGGCATGAGGATTAATAAGTAGCCATGGTGAACACTTCTCAACCTAATCTTATTTATCATGTTTCCATTGTTAGTCCTTTATGGTAAGGGAGTTTCTTATGTTGCAGTTGAGATATTATGTTTTGCATATCTTTATTAATTCATTATGCCTGTTTTTGCTATATGAACTTGCTCAGCCTTGTGGCTCATAGTGCTTCTTTGTGTCATTCCAAGAAAAGGAAAAGAAGGGTGGTGAATCTATCCATGCTTAAGCGGGTGTAGATATGTGTACAGAGTCACTCCAAGCCTACGATCCTTGGGGGTTGTTATGAGGATGAAGGGCTAAAAGTTGTATTTGAAGTATTTTATTTTTGTGCCCTTCTTATTATTTTGTTATGTATGGGTTGATGTGCCCGTTTAAAAGATTGATGTAATGTTTCATCATTTTGTAAGCTTCTTTTGAAATGGAAGTGAAGTGGGTTTCTTAAGGATTTTTGTTTAGGTGCCTTCTTATGGCGACCCTCTTGCGGACCTTCTATGCTAGCAAAAGTTTCGGGAGGCGGGCCGTTATATATAGGATCAGAGATGTAGTCTATATACTCCAACCAAGTCTGAACCTTGGTAGATTTGCTTGAGCGAATTGTTCCTATAGGGTGTAAATGGATCTTCAAGAGAAAGATCAGTGTTGATGGGTAGGTTTCCATTTATAAGCAAAAGCATACCATTAACGTTAAGCAGTTTGACAGTGTTGATGGGTAGGTTTCCATTTATAAGCAAAAGCATACCATTAACGTTAAGCAGTTTGACTATGACGAGACCTTTTCGCTAGTTGAGATACTTAAGCCCATCAAGATGATGTTAGGTATTGCTATATACTATGACTGTAACGTCCCCATTTTCATAGTTAATATTTATATATTTTCCCCGAGGACATGATGCCAACACAGTTACCAACAACTCATGACGACCTCTTCCTTGGAAACCCCGACCAAGGAATTCAAGGGGAACCGTCAGAATAGTTGGCACTTTCCAGAGTCTTAATGGAAATACAACAGCTAACATATTTACTCTTGATAACAAAGCTTTTCTATTGCCTCATCAATCTACTTAATACATTCTTAAGCATACATCGAGATCAATTACATTAGGCAATACCGAATCTAACACGATATCCTATTACAACATCTATAATAAGAAGACACCATCAAGACCTTTTGATTGGGACTGCTCTGTACACGTCTAACCCCACCTTGAGTATCGCTTACCCTATCCTTGCTTGGTACCCTGCTCTTACCTGGAATGGTGCAAGCAAAACGTGAGCCGCAAGGCTCGCAAGGATAATAGTATGACGATAATAGGTTGAGAATAGAACTTTCCACATGCCACATGCATTCCATGTCAATGTAGTAACACATCATGCCAAGTTTAATACGTTCATTAACTCTAAATGCATAAACATAAAGTAAACTACACATAGAGCTTCATTGGGGCCCACATAAGAAACACATACTAGCTCCCAAGTTCCACATACAAACTTGCAAGCAGCCCAATATAGGCTACCATATTATCATTCCTGACCTAACTTTGGTCAGATTTTCCTAACTTTCATAACATGTTTTTCCTATCATACATAACATATCATCATAACATGTTGCTGTCATGGATCCGTTCCATGGTCTTACGCCGTGGTCCTCACCTACATCTCATAACCACTATTCCTCACCATGTAATGCAACACATAAGAAATGCAATGGCATCTGCAACATAAACGTGATGTCAAGGCCCCCATAAACCAAGCATCGGGCCATGTTATGCCCATGTAAGAATTCACATATGCAAAATGCTCTAAATGCATATGCTCACCTAAAGTACCCAAGTTGGCTCTTAGACCAATCGAGTCATGTTAATGTGCACACATCCCCCCCCCCCCCCCCACAAAGCATATTTCTCCCAATGAATGCAATCCAACCCCATTCATCACAAAATATCATGATATGCACAATACAAAGGTAGGTGACTGAAAGTAACAGCTTTCTTGGCTCGTGTGTGGCTTGTTATGACAGTCAATTGTTGGTGCCCATACATCCAACGATCGACTGTCTCGACTCAGCGGTCGACAACTAGTAGCTTTGTACCCCACATCCTTAAACACCCATGGCCATCATTAACTTATATTCTTTAAACTTAACATTTCATGAGCTTTCCCAAGACTCCCTACGCACCTTACCCATTAAGACTCTTAACATAACCATCCCTCTTACAAGGAGACACAATTCCTTGCATATCTGAACCTAGCAACAACGCATCATTCCTTAAGAATTTGAGGGTGGTTCAAAACCCTTGTTCAGAGTACGGACATAAATCAACCAAAATTTATGTTATAGACCAAATAAATAAAGTGGGTTAGACTATTCAATATCGAAGATGATAGTGCAAGAAGAGCTTACAATCGAAATCGAACGAAGGAATAACTCAGGATCTGTAAGAGGGTTAAGAGCTCGCACAAGGATCAAAAACATGAGAAGAGAGTTAGGAGCTTGCATAAAAGAAATAAAGGAATGGGATCTTGCATAAAGGAAATAAATGGGTAGAAGCTTGCATGTTCAATGGCGAATTCGACAGTTTTTCTGCAGAAAATGCCAATTCCTGTAAACCAAATATCAAATATTTTTATATATGATTGTTCTTCATTTGCTTTTAAGACTAAGGTTTTCTTACTTTTAGTATATTCATTAGTCTTGTTTAATATTAACTCATGAGTTAGAAGTGTTCCTATTAATTCTTTCATCTTTAATTCTTTCAAATTTTAAAGGCTGTCAATCTACTGTTAGAGATGTAAGAATTTTCTTAATTTGAACTTCTTCTGAAATTATTTTTCCTACCATTTTAAGATTATTTATAATCTTTTGGAATCTACCATTCATATCACTAATAATTTCATTTTGAAGTAGTTTAAATTCTTCATATTAGGACATTAAGAGATTAATCTTAGTATCCTTTACTTGATCGGTACCTTCATATACTACTTCTAATTTTCTCCAAATTTCATGTGATGTAAAACAAGCAAATAATTTTTCATATTCACTAGAAATTAAGGATTGAACAAAAAATTATGCATTTAGCTTTATGATCCATTGGTGTTTTTTAATGTCTTCTTCATTCAAATCATTTTCTTCGATTTTAGATGTAAGAAAGCCACCTCTAACAATTTTCCACAAATAATAGTCTATTGAAAATTAATATGGCTCCATCCTCATTTTTCAGTAAGTAAAATTTGTGCCATCAAAGAATGGTGGTCTAGAGGGTGAGGGTCCTTTGGCTATAGCTTGGTTGGTGAATGCGACAATCTAGATCTCTTCTAAGTTAAAGTATAAACTAAGAGTTTAACTATTTTAGAAGGCTGCTCTGATACCAATTGTTGGTCCCTTAAGGTACAGGCACTCAATGGGGGTGAATTGAGTGTTTAAAATTTTTCTCCCTTTTAATAAATATTATTGATTAATTATTTTCTTTTAATTAAATTCTTGTTATTTAATTTTAAACAAATTAAGATTTTGTAACTATGTATATATGAGTTTGAGATTAATAAATTGTAAGCGATAAGATATAACAAGAATAAATAAATGAGACACAAGACAATTTATAGTGGTTCGGTACCTCCACACACACCTAATCCACTCTCCCAAGGTCTCAACCACCCTTGGGGTTCCACTAATCTCACCAAGGTTTCCACACTAGATCATCTTGGAAACTAGATACACTCCTAGATTACAACGGGTTCTAGGAAAACCACCAACACCAAGGTTTTTTCCCTAGTTTACAATGGAAACTAGATTCACTTAAATTTTAACGATTTTAGGAAACCTATACAATCTACAATATAATTTAAATGTTACAAATAATTTGTTCACACTTAGACACAAATAAGAAATTAAGCACAAAATATACAAGGCAATAATATTTAAATAAATAAACAGTGACCTCAGATTGAATGGAGAAAATCGAATTTGGCTTTGCGATCTCTTCTTCTCCTCTTGCCTTGTGGCTCTTCGGTAGATGAGCAATGAATCTTTAAGACCCTTGGAATACTTGAAAATTAGCTTGAGAGTTTTGGGAGTTTTGGATGTGCAATATGTGAAATGAATGACCTCTAAAATGAGTTTGGAGCTATTTATAAGCATTCTAAAAAAATACTGTAACGGCATTGTAGCAACGGTCAAGTTCACTGTAGCAATGGTAATGTGTACTATAGCAACGGTCAAAATTTTGACCGTTGGGGGGCACTATAGCGTCACTGTAGCGGTAATGTAGCAATAGTGAAAAAATGATTTTTTGTCCGAATTTCACAAAATTATTTTTTATACTTTTTAATAATACTTTGAAAAATAATTTTAATAGAAAATAGCATTTTTCAAAATACATACACTATGAAAAAATATTTTATAAATTAATCTAAAATAATTCGGTACTACAATTAATATTTTCAAAAAAAATACTCTTTTTGTTAATCACTAAAAATACTATATTATGTATTTTGAAAATTCTCTTTTTATTAATTATCAAAACTTAATTATCATGAGCAAGTTGGCTCAACATCATTGACACTCATGCTAGCATGTCCTAGTCTATTATGACATAATCATGAATTTTGAATGATAGAGGCAACTAGGCAATTTTCTATACTTGATGTAAATAAGTCTAAGTAAACAATGTAGACATTTCCTATCCTATTACCTACTAATTTTATTTTATTTTTTCTTAAACATAAAACTTCAGATGAATTTGCATCAAAACATACTTTATGATTTTTTTCACATAGTTGACTTATACTGATCAAATTATATAATGACAGGAAATTCTCCTTAATTTATCTTTTATACAATGGAAGCATGACATAATATATCCCCAACTCTTTTATAGAACACCCGGGCCATCCGCCCATAGTAACAAAATAAAGTAATTTAATAAAATATGATAGCACCTTCCTTGGACACAAAACATACAAAACTACCCAGGCATCCTTTGGTCAGGGGATCTTTGTGCACACCATCTACCCGTGAGGCGTTAGACTCAGCTAAACCCACTCTTAACATTCACTTTGCCCTTACCTGAAATGATGAAAAGCAAGGGTGAGTCAAAAGACTCAGCAAGTATAAGAACAAAAGGGTAATAGAGTTGAGGAAATAACCCAAACCAACCGCACAACATGTGCATAATCAAAAACACATCCATACCATGAACCTTAAATCATGCAGTAAACGCATAAATAAATATACACATATTGGTCCTTAAGGCTCCCATAAGACACACCAGCACCCAAGTCCTTAAATCCAAACTTACTGCTACCATGAACTGGCTAGCAAAACAACATGAGTCGTTGCTCCAAAACATGCACCATGTGCTCCAAACCCCCTACTAACACACTAAGCCAAAGCTCCCACGACAACAAACCAAGCCAAAGCTCCCACACCAACATATAGAGCTGAAGCTCTCTCGGAATGGTCCTCCTGTCAATCGAGATCGTGAAAGTACATATCGCGGATAAATCCTTCGAAATCATCAGTAGCCATGCAATGTAACATATAAGAAATGCAACAGCGTTGTAAGCATAAACGTGATACAAGGCCCCCATAAAACCAAGCATCAAGCTGTGCTTCACCTACATAGTAATACGAACATAATGCAATGCTCGTGCGCAACCCTAGTCAAATTAGCATGCCTGTGCCCAAGCATCCATGGTACATGGCCCCTAGTGATGCAAACTCAAACCCCAACACCACATCAACATAATTAAAGACTGTAAAATATAAACAAGGCAAGATTGGTCAACAAATTCTCGGGCATCGATCGACAGTTCGTGACTTAGGGAAAAACAGTCGATACCTTCCTTGAGTCAGTCAACAGTTTCCTCCCACAACATCAAACGGTCAACAGCCTTACCCAATCGGTCGACAACCCTTGCATCTAGCAATCCGAACAACATACAAAGACACCAAACTTCACCAACCAACTAACCATCCACTCATCTAGGACCTATCACTTCAAGTAAGGCATCATTCCATAATTATCGGAGGGGAATACAAGCCCTTTTCGACTAATCAAAACAAAAGACACAAAGACTTCTCAATACAAGGCTCATTTGAACAACTTATGGATTTAAATGCTAGAAAAAGATATACCAATGCCAAGTTTAGGTTAGGAGCTTACAAAGGAGGTAAAGAACTTGCCTTGAACAAAGGATAAATTGCCTTAAGCCAATGCCTCCTTCTTCTCTTCCTTTTCTTCTTCTTTTCTTACTTTCTTTCTCTCGGTTTCTCTCCGCCAATTACTTCCTCCCTTCCTCCTCTCTTCTCTCTATTTATATAGCCTCTTAGATGATGTAGGTCCTGGTATGAGCCAAGATCTTTTAGAAGACACCCACCACCGCCTAACTGACCTGAAAAGTGATCTGGGAAGCTAAACCCAGTAACAATCGGTTGACTGACAGTCTCAAGCAATCTGTGGACAATTCCTTCAATTAGTTAACATATTTACTAAAATATTTCAATAGCTTTCTCAATTAGTCGATAGATTTGAAGCAATCTATTGACCGTTGCTGACTGCAACCACCTCTCCCTCTTACACCCTACAAACATATGCCAAACAAACTTAAATGCCACAAAAATCTAGACCTCGATAACGAGTTGTTATAAATTATGTTTCAACCTTTATACTAGAAACATATTTTCTAAAACAATATTTGGAAAAAAAAAAATTGAGCCAACACTAAGAATCTTACCTTTGGATTTGTCTCCACAAACTACATTACCTCTATGCTTGTAGGTGATGTTGTTAAAGAACCGCTTATCCTTGATCATGTCCTTAGAGCACCTGCTATCGAGGAACCACTTGCTCCTTAATTGAAATGAGAGAAGAACAACCTGCCATAAAAGCAAATCAAGTTGCTCCCTTTGGTACCCAAACCTTCTTGGGTCCATTCAAGTTAGTCCTTAGGTACCCAAATTTGTTTGAACTTATATGGGTTGTTTCTTATAAAATATTTATTAAATGAATGATCATTCCTTCCACAATAATGACAAGTAATCCTATTTTTCGAAAAACTTACTTTTTGAAATGATTTCTTTGAGATGAATTTTTTTGTGAGAAGATTTCACAAAAATAGTTTTATTTCACTTATTTTGAAAGGAATCAAAACATATACCTTGTTTTTCTTCAAAATTTCTTTGGTTTCCTAAAATTATCTCTAATTTTTTTTTTATCTTTTACAAGTTTTTCTCGAGATTCTTTCAAATCCAAATTTTGTTTAGAAAGACTTTCTTTTTCATCAATCAAAACTTTTTTCTCATTGTTCCAAGATTCTTTTTCCCTTTTTTGATGAACTAATTTCTTCTTCTTGAGATTTTATTTTCTTTTTCAAAGCATCATTTTCCAAAACAAACTTTATCAAGTTCATCCATCAAATCATTGAATGCATTGATGTTCAAATCAAGTCATCAATTTTATGTTCAAAATTGAGTGATTAGTTTTGATGATGAAAAACGACAATTGATTTTTTCGAATTCTTTTTCAAAAATAATTTATTGGACTGTCCGGACCCAATCTCGTCCCTCATCTTTGGCCTAATCTTGGCCCTTTCCTCAGACCCAATCTCAGCCCTCTCCTCAAGCCCAATCTCGTCCCTCTTCTCAGGCCTAATCTGGTCTTCCTTCTAAACCCAGCCTTGGCCCAACACCAGCCTGCCACAGCATCATTGCGAATCTCACTAAATATCCGCATGGCCATCTCAGATCCCATCCTCATTAATGGCGGATCCCATCCACGTGAATGATGGTCCCATCGCCACCATGCTACCACCTGGGAACCTCCACCGACACCGGATAGCATGTCCCATCACCTGCAAGTGCACGTCTCATGCATGCAATAGGAGATCTCATCCCTCTATATCAACCAACTCTCTTCAAAGCCAAGATATTTTCTCATCTCTAACCTACTAATACGCTGCCTCATTTTACTCTCCAACTCACTCGATCGTCAGAGTGCTTATAGGTTCCAGCCGCCCCCCAAACTGACCGGTCGCCTGAGCCCGTGCCCTGCCTCCGATCGTCCCCCCCTTTGGTCAGGAAGGAACATCTGGCGCCCACCGTGAGGCCCGATAAAACTTACCTACCCCATAAGTTCAGTAAAGCCTTTCAAACCAACCTTCTCGTTGCCACACCACAGCTCAAACCTCGACCATGGAAACACCCTTTCGACTCACCTACGGGTCAAAGGCCATGATCCTTGTAGAGATTGAAGAACCTAGCCCTAGGCAACAACATTTTCATGAAGACACCAATAATGAAGAACAATGAGCTTACCTTGACCTTATCTAGGAAACCAGAGACCAAGCGCAAATCCACGAATAGGCTACTAACCAAGAGCAGCTTGGAAATACAATGAAAGGGTAAAACCCAGAAGATTTCAAGAAGGGGACCTAGTCCTAAGGAATATTGAAGGCCCAAGCAAACAACCCGCACAAGGAAAGCTCGGTGCTAACTGGGAAGGCCGTTATCGAGTCACCAACAACCTCGACAACAGAGCTTACCACTTGGTCAAACTCTTGAGAAGGCTCCTACGCAGGACATGGAACGCGGCTAGCCTACGAAGATATTATAGCTAAGCAACTATTTCCTTACCTCAAGTTTCCTCAGTCTAGCCTCGGCTTCAAGTAAACTCGGCCACTTTCCTTGAAGATAGCCTTGTATCAAATAAGCATTGGTGAACCTCAAGCTTCCTCTGTCTAGCCTCAACCTCGATTAACCTTGGCCACTTTCCTTGAAGTTAGCCTTGTATCAAATAGGCATTGGCAAACCTCGAGCTTCCTCAGTCTAGCCTCGACCTTGAGTAACCTCGGCCACTTTCCTTGAAGATAGCCATGTATAAAATAGGCATTGGCAGACCTTGAGCTTCCTTGGTCTAGCCTCGAACTCGAGTAACCTCGACCACTGTCCGTGAAGTTAGCCTTATATAAAATAAGCATTGGCGGACCTCGAGCTTCCTTGGTTTAGCCACGGCCTTGTGTAACCTCAGCCACTCTCCCTGAAGATAGCCTTGTATCAAACAGGTATAACATAAACAAATCTTGGGTCACCATAGAATCACTCGACCTGCTAAATATAAGGTACCTAAGAAATTTTCATTTTATTACTCATAACTCATTCAATACAAGTATTAGGACAACCTCGGGCATAGCCTTATTATTGCTCTAGGGCTTCGAGTCCGCCACAGCCCTATCCAGACATGCCTTGAACCAGACAGGCACGCCGGACCTCGAGCCCGCCTAGGTCCTCCCTTTGCAGTGCTCCGGACCTAGGTCAACGCAGTCCATCACAAGACCTCGAGCCTACCTCGATCCCCCATTTCTAATGTTCTAGACCTAGGTCAACGTGATCCATCACAGGACCTCAAGCCCATCACATCAACGTGATCCTCCAGACTTAGGTCAACGCGGTCCATCATAGGACCTTGAGCTCGCCTCAATCCTCTCTTTGCAATGCTCCGGACCTAGGTCAACGCGGTCCAGCACAGGACCTCGAGCACGTCTCGATCCTTCCATTTATAGTGCTCCAGACCTAGGTTGATGCGGTCCGTCAAAGGACCTCGAGCCCGCCTCGGTCCCCCATTTGTAGTGCTTCAGACCTAGGTCGACGCAGTCCAGCACAGGACCTCGAGTCCGGCACAGGACCCAATCTCGGCCCTCGTCTTAGGCCCAATCCCGGCCCTCTCCTCAGACCCAATCTCAACCCTTGCCTTAGGCCCAATCTTAGCCCCCTCCTCAAGCCCAATCTCGGCCCTCTTCTCTGCCCAATTTGGTGTTCCTTCTAAACCCAGCCTTGGCCCAGCGCCAACCTGCCATGGCATCATTGCGACTCTCAATGGATATCCGCTCTGTCGTCTTAGATCCCATCCTCATTAATGGTGGATCTCATCCACATTAATGAGGGTCCTGTCGCAACCATACTACCACCTGGAAACCTCCACCGATGCCGGATAGCCAGTCCCATCACTTGCAAGCGCACGTCTCATGCATGCAAGAGGACATCTCATCCCTCTATACCAACCAGCTCTCTTCAGAGCCAAGGTATGTTCTCATCTCTGACCTACTGATACGCTGCCTCATTTTACTCTCCTACTCACTCGATCGTCAGAGTGCTTGCAGGTGCCAGCCACCCCTTGAACGGACCCGTCGTCGGAGCCCGCGCCCCGCCTCTGATCATCCCCTCTTTGGTCAGGAAGGAACATTTATCATTAAATAATCAATATGTTTGTAAAACTAGCCATTATGATCAAATCAATCTTTATACATATAGCTACAAAAAATTACATTTAAAAGATTGCTTGAATTGTTAGCCAAAATGAGGCAATTTTTTTCAAGAAAATAAGGTCATGTGTCGACTGGTTAAAGTGACATGTTAACTATTTTTCAACTTTTGGCCAAACTGTCGACAGTTGGTAATAGCCTATCGACTGGAAAAATGCTTACTTTTCAAATGACTTTTATCTGTTGATAGATTTCTCATCATCTGTTGACCGACCTTTATTTTTTAGTCCATCTGTCGACCGATGCTCATGCATTTATCGACCGATAGAATGCCCAACCTTATTGCTTCTAAAGATTACAAGCTATCTATCAACCAATGCTTATGCATCTATCGACCGATAGAATACTTGCACAAGGACCTGTTGACAGTTTCAAATGAATTGTCAACCAATATTTGAATTTTTACTAAACTATCAACCGATGCCTTGCATCTGTCGACCATTTATGTCGAAGGAACACCTAACGGCTAGTTTGTCCACCACTCTCAACTGCTCTCTCCACTTGCAACAGTAAGATTCTTCAATGGGATTTCAAGGGATTATAAATTAAAGTCAAAGGGAGAATTCAAATAACCCAAATGATCAATCTACAAGCTCCCAAATGCTAACCCATTATTGTACTTCATTAGTGTATTCAATCTCTTCATTTCAAGGTTTGGTATTCTTCTTGTAAAATTAGATTTCAAGTCTTGAATTTGTTTGTGATTATATTGTAACTAAGAGTGTATACTCTTAGAAATCTTTCTCTTGTATTTCAATTTGTGTTCCTAGCTTACATAGCCAGAGGACCTACTTGTGTTTAAGTAGGAGGTTGTATTTTACCTAACTTTGCTATAGGGATTGCTTGTTTAAGTAAGAGGATTGTAATTTCCCAGCTTGGTGCTAGAGGGACTATCTAGTGTGATAGGAGAGTTATAGTGATTTGCTTGAAAATCCTTAGTGAGGAGCTAAGATAGTAGATTAGGCTTATTTAAACCGAACCACTATACATTGCTTGCGTTATTTAATTGAGCTTACTTTTCTTTTCATAAATTGTAATTTGCAATCTTTTAATCATCTTTAACTTGCATCAAAATTTTTATCATTCTTAAGTAAGAAAATTTTAAATTACCCAATTCATCCCCCTCTTGGGTATTAGTGTCATAGCAATTCGATTCTATCATGCATCATGCAATTCGATTCTATCTTACATATTCACATCAAGGCATGACAACATGATAAAACCATTTACATAAAATTAGGTTTAGGGTCGGACCACTTACCTCAAACTTATCTTAGAAAATCTTGATTCTCGTGCTAAGCTTCTAATATACTCAATTCGGAACCTCAACATACCACGACCAGCAAATTTATTCAAGGATGTCAATATTCTATTTTTCCTAATTACCTCATATTTTTCCTCTATTTTTTTCTATTTTCCTCAAAAAATTTTGCACTAAATAATTCCTCAAACATTTTCCCAATTCCCACTACCAAAATTTATAAAATAATTTCTAAAAAAAATCACTCACCTTGACTAGGCTTTCTTGGTATTAGCTTTAAGCATTCTCCTTTAACCACGAATTAATGCCAAGAATTTTCTAGGATTTTACAGAACCTTTTTCGTATTTTCCTTCCCTTTTTTTCTTTTCCTTTTCTTCTTCTTCTTCTTCTCGAACGGCCTTATCGCCACCCCTTGCAAGTGCCAGCCACCTGCCGTTGTCGCCTTCGCGGACCGCCGCCATACCGCCACCGTCACCAATTACTCTGCCGGCTACCATCATTGGCCATCTATCTTCTCTCTCTCATTCCTTCCCAAGCTCTCAACTTTCTTGGAATGACTTTGAAAACAACCCCAAGGCCCTATTTATAGGCTTGGACTCCAAAGTGATCCAAAGATATAATAGATTGAGTTTTGAAATCCAAAATCATAACTCTTACTAACTCACCATACCTCACAACACCTCACCATATCTCACCATACCTCTCATCATCTTAACGCCATACACTCAATTAATTTCATAATCCCTATTTTAGACTTTACACAATTGCTATTACACCCTCAAATATCAAATTAATAATCATCAAGGTACTTAAAATTCAAAATTAATAATTGCAAGTTATTTGGTAAGGACGGTTTCACTCCAGTGTCCTCACCGAGCTATTGTTTCATCCCAAAACTACTTCAGGGTTGATTCTTGCATAAAACCAGAGCCCCTTTAGGGTTCCGTTAATCTCCCAGAAGTCCTCTATGACAATTCAATTTTTTTCAGCCTGAATTATAGTTGTACCAAAAATAGTCTCGGTTCCGATTTCTTTTACAACCATAAATCCTATCTCGAAACTCTCATTAATACCATATCATTTTCCTTAAACATTTACACTCCAAAGCATTCCCTGCAGTCGATTCGGCTATTTAAAATGCTTAAACTGTCTTTTAGATCCTTTAACTTGATTCTTCTAACATTACAAAATATGGAATATTTCGATATATTATTTATTTTGATTTAGGGTATTACATTTTGCCTTCCTTACAAAAATTCTGTCCTCAAAATTTGACTTATACTCATGATCTCAAAGAACTTTTATCCCAGTTTCATATATCCTTCCTCAAATCCTAAGAATGCTACTTTGCATCTTGAATTACCCTGCTATAGGTTGGCCATACCTATTTACTCACAGACTTATATGCTTCTTCTATTTCTTTATCAGATTCAGCCAAACTATTTAGCAATATGATCGGATGATGCTTTTGGCACTACTTTCATCGACAATAAGCTAAAAGCCTTTAACAAGTGCCACTTATAAGCCATCAACTCGATCATAGTCGGAACACTCCTACTCAATGCATCAGCCACTTCATTGGCATATTTCGGGTGATATAACTTAGTCATAGTCATTAAGGAAACTCCACCTATCATTGCTACCTCATATTTAGCTCCTTACAAGAGAACATGTATTGAACATCTTATCATTTCCAGCACCTAGTCATTTGTCGGGTAATTTATTTCGTACCTTTTCCTTTAACAATTAAGCTATACAGATGTTGAGGTCAATCTAACAACCTATTCACACATGATCCCTTAATGTTTTTCCCCTTGGTCACACTAGTCGACTACTTTTGATTCTTCACTTCTTTTATCTTGACCTGATTTACCATGATTTCTCTAGCCAAGATTATTTATGACAATCATAGAAAACACTCATGTTGAATCATTTTCTAAACTTCCTGAGGTTCTTCCACATTGCTCCGATTCCTTGGAAGTTGGATTCTAGCCTTAACATAACATCCATAGTGCTTCCCAAACTTCGACACCTGACCGTCTCCTGCAGTACAATGTGTTACTCCGACTACCCCTTAATGCGAGCTAGCTTACAGTCCTTCCACTGTGGCTGCTCTGGTCATCGTTCGTCGCGAGCCAACCACAAGTCCTCTACCTTGGTTCTTAACCTTAGGTTCGTTGTTATAGGTTATGCACATATGGTTCTATCGCTATGCTAGAGCTCCTCGTCCCATCTCCCAGAGCTGCAATGGTTCCCTCTTTTATCACTTCTTTTTCATGATAAGAATTTATATATATGACTTTCTTAGTTGTCAAGCTAACCCACAATCCAATTTTCACATCTGACTAATCACATTAATTGTAGGTCCCATATTTTCCTCAATTTTCCACAATTCATTAAATTCAAGTTCATCATATTTTTCGAAGTGATTCTTAAAATAACATTCTATGTTATCAAATTAATTCTTACATCTTTTGATCCTCAAATCAATCCTCAATTCTTCCAGGTAATATCTTTTGTTGACATAATCAAATGCTTAGTCCTCAAGAGACACTTGATCCTTAAGGCATCATCTTACGCTAATCGACTATAGTTATATTTTGAAATCTTTTGATTTCTTTCGTTATAATTTACTATACCTTATAAGATCTACTATCTTGATCTTAGATCCATATATCATGGCTTAATTATAAACGTGCCATGACATTGAACCTATAGTATACATCCTGATTAATCCTTGAGAAATCTCAATTCTTCTTGGATTCCTTCTATATCCTTTACCTCAATCAGATTTACATTGTTCGTTAGTAGACACATTTGCTCTAATGTTACCATATTCCATTAGCTATTATCTTTCACAACAAACAACCGTGTGGTTAATTCTCACATATTGCT
This sequence comes from Diospyros lotus, assembly GCF_014633365.1. Classification (NCBI taxonomy): domain Eukaryota; kingdom Viridiplantae; phylum Streptophyta; class Magnoliopsida; order Ericales; family Ebenaceae; genus Diospyros; species Diospyros lotus. The sequence continues at coordinate 26,275,577 of NC_068350.1, forward strand.
CACATACTAGGGTATTTTCTAACTGTAGCATTTATAGCTATCGTGCGATCAAATCAACACTTAACCTTATTTATAAAATCATTTGCATCCTCATTTTATTACCTATTAACGAAAACTTAAGTTTTGTCTCCAACACCTATTTGATCTAGTGGATTCAACTAACTATCAGTCTCACAAATATAACCTTTCTTCAAACAATACATTAGCAAATACTACTTATCATCACTGGAAATTCGTCATTGACTAAAAGTCCTTTGAAAATCCATTACCAACTGGAATCCCATCTGGCTTCACCACCATGTTGACACATTCCTGACTAACACCTGACTGGGCAACCGTAACCCTGGACAGGTTTCACATCCATGCCTCAACTAGACGTTCAGTATATCTCAAATGCATAAATTTAGATATCCCTATATTTGAAATCTTTACACGTACCAGTAGTCTCATTTCAAACTTGGTTTTCATCTCGTAAGTCTTGGCACTCACTTCACATAACGTCCTTGGGTCAGTTATCGATTCTTCCAATCAACCCTGATGTCATGGGGTCCTATTAGATACATCAACTCTAACCATAAACATACGAGGATTCTTTTAACCATAAGTATCACTTCTTATTTAGTCATTATGCCACAAGATACCACTTGACATCACTAGGTCAATTCATAAGCTTTCAGACTGCCACAACAAGTTAGTGGTCTTATCACGTCACCTTGGTCCCTCGAAACTTAGGTCTAGGCCAATCATAACCTACAATGCTTTCTAGGACATCGACATCTAATTGTCTCCACAGCAGACCGATTACTTCACACAAAGGGCCTCTACCTTGAGATTTACAATGGCTTCCCACAACAAGCCATTCTTATTTTCTATACCATTTTTGGCAAATTTTCCTAGCAATTTTAGCCTCTTACTTATCTCGTCAAGGCACATCCATCATAATTTATCAATACATCCCAAACAGGAATCCACTAAGACGTTCACTTAAAAATTCTTCCAAAGAGGTTACACTATGATTCAAGTAGTACATACTTCAAAATCTCAAGATATTCATCTCTTCAGCATTGCGTTAATCATATAACTATGTCATCCAAAAATCCTCAATCACTGGTTCTTTTATCTCTAACTGGTATGTTCAGTGTCACCCAAAATTGTTTGAGATAATTCCTTATCATTCATTCAAAACGATCTTCTTAGTTAGTATCCTTAACCGATAATTTCTAAATCTCAAAATTAATAATCCCTAGGTCTCCAAATTATTATTCCCTAAACCTCCAAGTAGGGTTTTTAGGCTCTGAATCAATTCTTATGTCATCAATCATGTCTTAATCAAGAAGTTTCTTTCAAAAAGACTACACCATGGCCTGAATCGTACATCACAAAATATTCATCTAGTGTCAAGGTGACCTTAATATCACGAAAAGGTTTGTTTTACCCTTCATTCATTATCACATGAATGGTAGCTTAGCTCATCATTGCTAATCCTATGGCTTCAACGAGCATATCAATATACACCTGACTAATTCTTTCCTAATCCAGTTTCTCTAAATCCTAACTCAACTTGTTAGGGGTTTTCCATTTCATACCCTCGTCCGTTAGGGTTAATTTTTACTAGGAGTCCTATCCTATCTTAGGATGAACCTCATTTCATCCTTAAATTAGCTAGGGTCCATTCACGCCTTGCACTAGTTTCAATACCTTAAACTCAAAGAATTCCTATCCCTTGAACATGAAATAATCTCAAATTCTCACATCCTAGTTTTCTTAATGCCAATACCCACTCTTGGGTTTTTCTTTTCCTCTACCGTGTACTTCTTATGGACATATCATCCTAGCCAATGCTATTTTCCTATTCTTAGAATAGAAATATCTAAGTATGTCATCATGTCTTGACCCAAACCCTAGGGTCCTCAAACTACATGCCTCGTCTTAAGATCGCACCCAGACTCTTGATCATCACATGTCATCTCAGCACATATATACCTTCATCTACAAAATCCATACCATCATTCTCTAAATTCATAATGACTCTACCCATATCGAACCGTTAATCATGTCCCAAATCGAGGACAGCTAAAATTTCCAACTTGAAACCTTTTGAGACTCAAGACTACACCTTGGCCATTTTATCCTCTAAGTCAATACTAAACCAAACATACATGACTCGTTCCCATGAGTCATTTCCTTGAGGTAACTTTACCAAATTTTGAGATTCTTATTTCAACATCCTTATCATTAAAATCTATTTCCAGAATCCTCAAATTCTATTTTCAAAAACACTTATCAAACCATCCTAGGTTTCTTATTTCGACCTAATCCCTAAGATCCTCGATCTATACCAAATCATTCTTACTCTGGAACCTTGATGATTCATACCATCTATTCACAAACCTAACTCAGCAGGTAGGTTATGTCGCAACAGTCTAACCATCCATGACTCAATCAATCTCGATAACTACCAGTTACCCCATCATTCAGCGTAAGTATTTCGATCAATAACCTTAAATCGAAAAAAGAATCCTTTAATTCCTATCATTTCCTTCCTCGAGATTTGTTCTAAATCAACAATCTCTAAACTACCAACAATCCTAAGTGTCCAAATAAAATTTCGCTCCGATACCAACTGTAACACCCCATGCGTGTTATAACTTAGGACAATTCTGGGATAATAATTTTTTTTTTTCAAAACTACGGCTTAACCATATCATTCCTTATATCTCTCCCAAAATTTTCATTCATCTATCTCAAATCAGAATCATCATAAACATCAAATGCGGAAGCTAGAATCGAACCTTAACTTTAACATTAACCAATAAATAAGGTTATACATCATCATTCCTCAAAATATTCAAAATTCAAAGTAGCAGAACTTAAATGCATAGGCTACATATCATACAATCAATACATCATGCACTTTGTTAAGTGTCATTTCATGCCTCTTTCATCATCGTTTCTGCTACAATCTTTATCTGGAACGTTTGAATATTCTAGGGCTAAGTAAGGGGTACAAAAATCATATTGCATGCATGAATGCAATACGCAAAATGTCATCTTTCTCTTAGTTCGACCGCACCCAACTACTACTCTCCATTTTACAATCTCCTTACCAAGCCAAGGTGTATGGGGGCACCCTTGGTAGAGCAGCAATGCCAGTCCCTAATCTCAAACCCCATGCAATGCATGACCAATAATGTTATCGTGTACATGTGCACAATTCATCATAGCATGTGAATGCAATCTACATGACATATTCACATCAAAGCATGACAATATAATATAACCATTTACATAAAATTGGGTTTAGGGTCAGACCACTTACCTCAAACGTATCTCAAAAAATCTTGATTCTCGTGTTAGGCTTCTAATGCACTCAATTTGGTACCTCAACATACCCTGGCCAGCATATTTATTCAAGGATATCAATATTTTGTTTTTCCTAATTTTCACATAATTTTTCTCTATTTCTTCCTATTTTCCTCAATAATTCAACACTAAATAATTCCTCAAACATTTTCCCAATTCCCACTACCAAAATTTATAAAATAATTTCTGAGAAAAATCACTCACCTTGACTTAGCCTTTCAGGGCTTCTCGGTATGTGTGCCTTGACATCAAAACGTGTGCCTGATCTGATAAGTTTGAAATCTTATGGCACACACCCAATAGGGGGGTGAATTGGGTAATTTAAATAAGAAAAAAATCCTTAAAAATTCTTTAGATAAAAAGGAGATGTCATCTATGAAGACCACGGCTTCGTTAAATCTCGAGACCTTGAAATGACACGATGAGGTATCAACCATATAAAGACAATCTCGTCTTGACAATGGAGAACACAAAATTGAAAATTATGAAATCTTTTTCGACGAAAGGTTAAATGTATGAATGAAGTGAGGAATATAGAGATGCTTGAAAAGATAAATAAACAAAGAACACAAGCATAAGAGAACACAAAAGATTTATAGTGGTTCGACTTAAGTCAAGCCTAATCCACTACCTTAACTCCTCACTAAGCATTTTGCAAACAATCCACTAAAACCTCCTACTTAACCAAGTAGGCCCTCTAGTCCAAGACTAGGAAATTACAAACCTCTTGCTTATACAAGCAAGCCCTCTTGCACCTAGCTACGTATTTCAACCCCTTACTTCAAAGAGCAAGTCTTCTAGCATAACAAGGTAGGAAAATAAGAACAATACAAATGAAAGAGAGAAGCTAAGAGTTAACACTCTTAGTTACAAGTTCTCTCACATTGAAAACAAGGCTTAATAATAAATTTAAAATTATAGAACGACGCCTTGGAGAGAAAAATACAACAACGAAAGCAAAAACTCTTATAAATCTCGAATAAAATGATTTGTAATCTTTAAATCAACTCATTTCCGTCCATTAGCCTCTTCTTGGTCTCCTTGATTTGTATTTATAGGTTTCACAAGAGCTTTGGCCGAAACTAGCCATTTTTTAGCCGTTGGAAACTGTCAGCGACATAAACTATCGATAGACTAAAGAGGTTAGTCAACTAATTATATGAACAAAAAATAGACATAGTCGACAAAACCAAAACCATAATCGACAGATCAAAAATATGAAGAAAACTTCTTCTAAAATACACTGATGGTCGACAAATTAAATTATGTTATCGACAGAACCACAAAAATAGTCGACAGAACAAAACTAGATTGAAGGAGATAGTCGACAGAGCCTATGGTTTAGTCGAGAGATTAAAGCATGTAGTCAACAGTTCCAAATTACAATATATTTATATTATAAATGTCCTCATTTTCTTTAATTTATATTTTACCTTCCATTTACTTTAATACATAAATATAAATAAAAAAGTACACCCCATTTGAATTCAATAAAAATATCTAAAAAATTAAAATCTATAACTATAAGAAAATAGAATTTTGGTACAAACTCGGATTTTAGCAAATTTACCACTCTCAAAATACATACCTTTTATTTACTAAAAAAATCATTAAAAATCGTTTAACAACAATGAATATTAGCTATCGAAATACCGGGAGATAGTTTTTCAAAATGAAAACATTTTCTTATATGTCTCCTTATAATGCTCTAATCTTCCAAACTTAGAAGTTTAAACACCAAAATACATAATAGGATGATTGGAGCAATTTGGCTCAATAAAATGGTATTTTGCCTTTGAAACATTTTGCTTCATTTATCCAATAATTCAAAACTATTTAGGAGATTCTTTTAAATCTTAATACTCGTTTGTGCAAATCTCCATCTATAGAAAATTATAGATTATTTGGGTTTCATTTTCACAAAAGTACTTGAAATTAATTTTTGTTTCCAAATCATATTATCAATTTTGTTTTTCATCATCAAAACCAAACACAAGAGTAAAACATCAAACAATTTCCTAGCTCTGAGCATGCTCCCCTAACCCCAAATTAATGCCTAGAATTTTCTAGGATTTTTCGGAACCTTTTTTTCCTATTTTCTTTCCCTTTCCCTCTCTTCTTCTTCTTCTTCTTCTTCTTATTCTTCTTCTTCTTCTTCTTCTTCTTCTTCTTCTTCTTCTTCTTCTTCTTCTTCTTCTTCTTCTTCTTCTATGCGTGAATGGCCTCATGGCCACCCCTTGCGCTCGCCAACCATCGGCTGCTGCCGCCTTCGCCGACCAGCACTAGCCATCCCAGACCTCGTCGGTCGCCGCCATATCGCCGTCATCGTCTATTGCTTTGTCAACCACCATTGTCTGTTATCTTTCTGTCATTCCTTCCCAAGCTCTCAAGTTGCTTGGAATGACTTTGTGAATAACCCCAAGGCCTTATTTATCGGATTGGACTCCAAAGTGATTCAAAGCTAAAATAGATTGATTTTTGAAATTCACAATCAAGACTCTTACTAACTCGTCATACCTTACCATACCTTACATCACCTCAACATACCTCTCATCATCTCACGATACCATGCCATACCTCACATCACCTTACAATATCTCACCATACCTCTCATCACCTTAAGACCATACCCTCAATTAATTTCATAATCCCTATTTTAAACTTTACACAATTTCTATTACACCCTCAAATATCGAATTAATAATCATCAAGATACTTAAAATTCAAAATTAATAATTCCAAGTTACTCAATAAGGATGGTTTCGCTCCAGTGTCCTCACCTGGCTAATGTTTCATCACAAAACCACTTCAGAATTGATCCTTGCATAAAACTGAAGCCCCTTAGGGTTCCATTAACCTCCTAGAAGTCTCCTACAACGATTCAATTTTTTTCAGCCTGAATCATAGTTGTATCAAAAACAGTCTCGGTTCTGATTTCTTTTACTACCATAAATCCTATCTCAGAATGCTCGTCAATACCATATCATTTTCCTTAAACATTTACACTCCAAGGCATTCCCTGCAGTCAATTCGGCTGTTTAAAATGCTTAAACTGTCTTCTAGATCCTTGAACTTGATTCTTCTAACATTACAAAATATTGAATATTTCAATATATTTCTTATTTTGATTTGGGATATTACAATTTGTGTGACCATGGGTCCCATGATACCTACAATATTCCTCCTTATTCTTCACCATGAGTCAATCAACCTTCTTCACGAGTATGATAAGGTCAGATCGTTCTATTGCTACCAAAATCTCGAATCGAGGTTCATTGAGGCTAGCATAGTGGTGGAATTATGGCCTGGGTCTATTGGGTTTTCTAGAATTGTTTTGTCGTCAGCTACTTCCTTCTTCCACATCTCTATCTCTCATCGTTACTCCAATAATTTTCATCACCTCTAACCAAAGTATGTATTTATTGACCCTCACGAATAAATATTCCAAGGTCGTTAACTGTTCCAAGGCCAATAACTCTTGGAAGGGAATGGATTGCTTCCCTTGAAGAATGGTAGCCATTGTCACTCTGATTTGTAGGTCTTGAATTTCAGGAGTTACATTTCGAAACTTGCCCAATACTATCGAAGGGTATCTTTGCTACTTTTGCAAACACTAGGGTGGTAAGTAGCATCCTTCTTCGTTTAGCTGTTAACAATGAATGCATTAATAAATTCAGACCTGGACTGCTCAAAGGATGATATTAACCCCTCAAGTAAGCCATTAAACCATGCTCGAGCATGCTCTATTAATGTTAGGGGGAAGGCTTGGCACATTATTTCATCTTACCATCCATGTAGCATCATAAGAGACTCATAATTTTGAATGTGATCATGAGGGTCACTTTTTCCCTAGTAAGTGGACAGTAGAGGCATTTTGAATTTCCTCAATAGAAGCTTATCCATTATAGCAAAAGCAAATGCAATTCTTCTTTGAGGCTAATCCTCGAAGGCCAATAACAAACTTTTCTGCTTTAAGACTTTTTCAACCATCTTATTCATATTGGGTGTTTCTCGGGCGGTGAATGCCGAAGGATTATCAGTTTCATTATTTTTCCTCAATAGGCCTTTAATTGGAACTTGATCTTCGTACATGGATATCTTTGCCATGGTTTCTAGGTACTTCTCTTTTCCACTATCCCCTTTAGTTCTTTTATGGGCCTTCTCTCTAACTCAGCTTTGAACTTGGTGAGGAGAAGATGCTCGGGGATAAGCCCTTTGAGGAAGAAGAGATCATGATTAAGTCTCTTAAGGTTTTGGGATGGCCCTTGGTTAAAAGTTATCTTCTTGTGCCCCTTGTAGAGGGATTTATTCAGGCATAAACTTCTTCAATGTTAGTGACAAAGCTTCGTGGGGGACAATTGTAACACCCCACTTTTCCCAAGCGTGCGTTAACCCAAGATTTAGGGAATATATTTTTTTTCCAACATACACTTAACATAAATCATTCCCCAATAATCCCGTTTCACCTTCTCAGCATATTAACTTAGAAAGGAATAAGCTAAGACAGGTAACATGTAATACCCCAAAACTTGATATAAAACTTGGATGTTGTAATGAAAATTATAGTAGCAAAATGAATGGTATTTTGATTCAAGGCATTAACATAATAAGGGAATGATTGTAATGATGAGTCCTTACCCTAAAGTCTTACGAAAGAATGATGAACTTTACCCTAAAGTCTGATGAATGAATGATTGTAATAATGAGCTTTACCCCAAAAGTCTTAAGGTGGCATGACTTGGAAGAATAAGATTGTCTTGGAAAAGAAGAGATAATAGTCATAATGGGTTCTTATCCTAAAAGTCACGTGAAAGTGAGATTTGGAGACTTGGGATTGGAAGGGAATGAAAACTTGAATTGAAAGATAAACCAAAGGGATAATTCAAGGGTTGTAATGATGACTTGGGAAGAAAAAAAGGGTAACTTAAAAGCTAAGGGATAATGTAGTAATGATGGCTTGAGGAGAAAAATGTGGTAACTTAAAAGCTAAGGGATAATGTAATGATTGCTTGAGAAAAATGTGTAACTTAAGAGGAAAGTAATATCTAGAGATATGGATGCTTTGAAATCTTATATAAAGGGGGAGATACCTATGTGGGAGTGAATTATAACAAGTGTTGTGAGTACACTAAGAAAAACAAGAGGAGAAAGAATCAAAGAAAGTAAGGAAGAGGAATGGTGGAGACATCTCATCGAAAATCAGCCAAAACAGTGAGAAAATCGAAGAGGTAAGTTGATTCTCTTTCTGTAGGGTCGTAGAACACGAAAAGAAGAGTCCATAGGTTCAAACGGAGAGTGAATCGGAGCAAAAATGAGCAAGTTATAGCATTTTTAATTTTATGTTACAGAATCCGTAACAGGGAAGGAAGCGGCGCATGGCCACTTTTTCGGAGGCGCGTGAGGGCGCGTCCGCCCTCTGTTTGATCTGAAATTTTCACCATAATTCTCCTATTTTAATTATCTACAACCCCATGTAAAAATATTTAAGTTTTGGTTCACTAAAATGCGTGATTTCTGCAAAAACAGCCCCTAGTGCTCGAAACCATGTTGTGAACTGTATTATCGTAGAGAAAATGATCAAGGTGAGTGATTCCTGCATGTTTTGTGACACTTTGAGCATTTTTTGCTTCACTTGTGTGTGGATGTTGGCTTGCATATTATAATACCCCATATTTTCGTGAAGATGTCACATATTTTAAGTGAGTTTAAAATACCAAAAAATATGTTTGAAATGGCAAGGAGTGCCCTAGATCTTAGATACCTGAAGATAAAGGTATATTTTTTATGAGTGTCTCGAGGCGAGATTTATGACGCTGAAAGAAATTAAATCAGAGACGGTTTTTCGGTTAAGCTAAGTTGTAACCTAAAATAGCCAAATGATGGTAAGGGGCTTCGGGAAATCATATATATTGAGTAATTTTTAGTTATTAATTTTGAGATTTTAAATATCTCGATAAATTTGATGTTTGAGGGTGTAATTATAATTAGAGAATTATCCAAACGAAATAAGGATAAAAATTAAGAGCTTATGTGGTAAAATATTAAAGTTGAGGACTTGAAATAAGGGCTAAAATGTTATTTGAAAGAAGTTAGAGAATTAGCTTGGATTTCAAAAGTTAAATCCATTCTAGTTTTAGATTTCAAAATCCATTCAAATATATCTTTGAGTCTTTGGAGTCCATGGCTTAGATTGTAACAAGTGGCATAATGTGATTGGTTGAAGAAATCTATAAAAAGGCACCATGGGTTGTTCTCAAATCATTTCAAGCAATTTTGAGAGTTGAGTTACTCTAAGAGGAGGAAGTTTGGCAAGAAGGTGGGAAGAAATCGAAGGAGAAGCCGGGGAACATCGAGCCTCATCGGAGTTACGAGCCTTCGCCGAAGTTTGCCAAAATCAGTCAGCAAAAAAGCGAGGTAAGTCCTTTTTCTTATAATCCTGTAGAGGGGGAAGAGAGGATTGCGTAGATTCAAACAGGGGTCGAATCGGAGTTAAAACGAGAGAGATATGGTCGAAATACGAAAATAACGCAATGCTGTCCAAAATCCGGTGGTAGTGCGTGAGATACATGTGCCAGAAGTGGCTGCGTGTGAAGGCGCGTGAGCCATGTTCTGGGGGCACATGAGGGGCCCATTTTCTTTCAAATTTTCCAGTTATGCCCCTACTTTAATGCCCCTCAACCCCATATAAAAATATTTGAGGTTAGGTTTACCAAAACGCCTGTTTTCTGCAGAAACCTAGGTCGTTTGCTGTGAAATTATACCATCGAAGAGATAAACCAACAATCTGAGACTCCTATACTCCAAATTCTATTTTTTATTCTCTTATGAGATACTTCTATTGCATGAGACGTGTTTGGTGAAGTTCTTATACGTAAACTTTTGTTATTCTCTTACGTGAAATCATGTTACATATATGAAATGTATTTTTCTGAAATCGTGGGGAAGACCGTGAGTCTAAGGAACAACGAATGTGGTGCTTGCATGAGTTCTACGAGGTCGGGCTGAAGTGACTTGGTTAAGGACCTCCCGAGAGGCGTTATGTGTGCGCCATTGAGAAAGCTCTCGTTGGAGAAGGCTGACGTGTTCATGAGGCACTTCGGAGTAGTTCTCCTTGTCTTCTCATACATTTTATACCTGATTATGCATCGATATAAACTATTTTTTGGAGTTTCTCACTAGAAGATTCATCTTCTAATTGAACTATGTCCCTGGAATATTCAAACGTTCCAAGTTCGACAAGCAGCTCTAAGGGAAAGGAGGTAGCTGAAAGATAAGCTTAATTTACTGCCTGTAGCATGTTTAGCATATCTATGTTTATGTGCGAATCTATGTAATTTTGGAAATGTTTAAGACATTCAGTTATCACTTGCTAGAGATGATGTCCATGTAATACATTGTGTAGACGTCTTGAATGATTTTATTGATAATAAATAAGGCATTATGGTTTTGAACCATATCAGGTTCGATCTAGCTTCTGCATTCGAGATTTTAACACCTGTCTTAGCTATTCGATTATTGGGTTTGTTAAGCTGAGAAGGTAAAAATTAGGGTTTTGGGGATATTTTGTGATGTATGACAGTTATTGTGATATGAAAAATTTGTATATTCCCGAAATCCTAAGTTATAACACGCTCAAGAAATTTGGGGTGTTACAGTTGGTATCAGAGCGAACCTAAGGAAAAGTTCACATATGGCTAGATGATTAAATCCATCGTAAGTTTTGGGAATTAGGTTAGGATTTTTGAAATATTTGGTGGCATACTCTTGTTGCTTATTCATTTTGAATTGTGCCATGCCATGATGATTTAATAGATCGCCCTGTCTTCTTGCTAGATGGTGAATACAAGAAGGAACAGGCGTGAGAGAGGCAATGGCGAAGAAAGAAACACCAACCCACACTTAGGATGTGGTATGAGAGGTCAAAGAGATGCACGAGCTGACATTGGTGAAGGCCGGATTGATAGGATCGAGAGAATCCTAGAAGGCATGGCTGGGCGAATTTTAGAGTTGCAGCCCGAGCAAAGAAGAGTAGATTCCTTGGAGAGGTATCTACGACAAAACCCACCAGTGTTTTGAGGAAAACCGGTAGATGACCCCGCAATCAGTGAATACTGGTTGGACCAAACTAAAAAGATCCTACAAAGATTGAGAATCCTGAATGAGGACAAGGTCGAGTGTGCGACCTATATGCTGGAAGAGGAAGCTACCCAATGGTGGAGGTCTATGCAGCGAGCAATACCTAACCGGACAGGATCTCAGGGGTCACCAATAGATGTAGAATTGGGGGAGGCACCCCAGATGTCGTGGGAACGGTTTAAGGAGCTGTTCAACGGGAAATTCTTTCCCACTTGCTGGAAGTTGGCTAGAGCTCGAGAGTTTATGAACTTACGCCAAGGGCCAAATATGCCTGTGGCCCAATACGAGGCTGAATTTTTGTGGTTAATCAAGTATATGCCACTGTACGGGATGGACGATGTGGAAAAGGGACGAAAATTCTTACAAGGCTTGCGAATCGAATTTCAATAGCTGATGAGCCTGGTCCATGTGGAGTCTTATGCAAACATAGTTTTCAAAGCTATGACGGCCAAGGAGAATATGACGTGGGTGGCAGAACTAAAGGCCACAACTGTTCAAACTGGAGGACAATTAGAGAAATCCCACTCGACTATGGGACCTCGGGATGGGAAGATCATGAAAAAGGGCAAGGCATGCTTTAAATGCAGGAAGAGGCACCCAGGCAAGAGGTGTGATGGCCAAAGCATTGTCTGTTACACCTGTGGACAGCCCGGGCATACTTCTAGAAATTGCTCGAAGAGAATGGTCCAAGAAGGTAAAGCTATA